>NW_026732408.1:10000-455000 GCF_028476545.2 Physella acuta
TTCAAACCCTCTGGCAGATAAGGCTCGATCCCTCCCAACACTAAAAATTAAGAACGAAGAAGAAGAAGAAGATATGTAAACAATGCCTGCGCTTGAATCATAAATATCGGGACACGGGTTTACCTATACCACCGCATGAAAACCTTGAGCGTACATTAATCACTCACCGAAATAATGAGGTAGACTGCCCATGTGTCAGGGACGTAGAGGCCCCCCCCCCCCCCCGATTACACTAACGCAAAGGCGCCACGTACGGCCCCTGGCTCCTTAAAACTAACAGGCGCCATCATGCCAAATAGCATCCTGTTAACAATGATGCAGATTGCGTCATTTGCTAAAGTGACACAAATGAACAGGATTTTTTCCTCAGCGCGTAAAAAAATTATTTGACGTGTTTTAAACATCAGTGTGACTGATGCAATATGCTAGCGTTACTAATGATCTATTATTAGATGCTCGATCTCAATTTCTGACTGGATTGTCTAATAATAGATGCTTATTGCATCATTCGCAAAGTGACAAAACTCTACAGTAGGCCCCTCATATTCAAAAAGTTATTTTTTCATCTTTCGCAAGGTGACGAAACTGTACAGAAGGATTTCCTCGCGTTACAAAGTTATTTTTAGAAGCCTGTTGTAGTTTTACCGCTGAATATAGTAGTACCCCTTACTCGCTATGCAGGACGCTCGTTTAACGGATTTCAAGTGCCAACATAGTCGCTCTAAAACTCTGGGCGCCAAACGTGTATTGACGCAAGTTGTACCCTATATGGCGCCACCCATAAGAAACTTTAGTTTTCTTTTTCGCATAAATAATCTCGGGAGTATTCTCATCTACTCCCTAAAGTGTCATGGCACTCAGATGAACCGCATCCGAGTTTTATTTTTTATATACCGTGTATAGAGAAAAAAAAATCGCTCCCCCCCCCCCCCGGCGGCGCCGCCCTTGCAATCAGAGTTTCTTCCAGGCATCTCTTCTCCCTGAAAAATTTTTACCGCCCCCCCCCCCCCCCCCGAACGAAATGAAATTTATATAATTTATATAGAAAATATATACTTTTAACAGTGTCCGCCCCCCCCCCCCCCCCACACACGAAAATTTCAAGTGCCCCCCCCCCGGAGAAAAAAGTCTGGAAGAAACACTGCTTGCAATATTAAACAATATTTTTTTGCAGAACCCTACCATTGAGTGGTCTAATCATCTCCCCAAAGTTTCATGGTACACGGGTGAACGGTGTGAAACCGAAATTTTATAAACCGTATATAGAAAAAAAAATCGCAGCCTCCCGTGGCGCCGCCCTTGCGAAATTAAAAAAGTATTTTTTTTTTATATCAGGCACATGTCTACTAGAATGTGATGTTTTATATTTTATATCAGGAGATTGATATGTACTAGAATGTGATGTTCACTGCTTTCTATCAGGTGCTTGTGCTACTGAGTTGTTGAGGAATTACCCCGGCATGTATGGCAACCTGCTCAGAGTTATCTCCAGATTTATGTTTAAGTCACCTGAAGATGGTTGCCAAACTGTTGTCTACCTAGCTGTTGGAGACAGTCTCAGGGATTTCTCAGGTATGGGAATAAAATCAGTCACCCTTGTATTATAGCATAGATCTGTGCCCACACCAATTTCTCATGGAACACAATTTAAATGTTATACATTATCTTAAAGTTTTACACAATCACTCTGTTCAATAACAATGGTTATATGCTTCAATACAAACTATTATGCATAAGCCAGTTTTTATTTCTTACATTTTCTGTTTATTAATTTCTCAGGCAAAACATTCGCCAACTGCAAAGTTATGAAAACTCAAGAGAGAATCAAAGACAAGGACACAGCAAAGAAATTGTGGAATCTAAGTGCACACCTCTGTGGCTTTGAGCCTGAAATTCCTTATGAAGAGCCAAGCCCAGTTCCAGAAACTCCTGCCTCAAGCACAGAGGAGAAAAAAGAACAGTAACTGATAACCCAATACTCTACATCTTTCTTTGTGACAGCCAGTGTTCAAAGATCAAAGATACATCTAGTATGTGCACTCATGTATACATGCATGAGGAAATTCTCCTAACACCACAGTCCACAAAGTTATTGTTTCTTGTTGCCTTGTACATACTTTTACAAGTTCATCCATTTTGTGCAATAAAATGTAATTACACACTGCAATAAATGATTTTCAAAGTGATGAGAATTCCAGCACAAATGTTATAGAATTTTTTTCTTGATAAATGAGAGGGAAATACTGAGATTAATTGTTACTATTTAATGTTGGAAAATAAAGCAAATTGAAATGTTGCAAATGAGTACTAAATATTTTAAAATAACTTCCAACTAGTGTTTATAAAGCAGAATGTGTTTTTCTTGAAGAGTTTTGCTGTGTGTGTGTGTGTGTGTAGAGGCAAGTAGGCTACACAGTGTGCATGTAGAAAAGGTAGAGAGCAGCACATGTGCTCAAGATTTAAGTATTTGCCCACTCACTTTATTTACTCAGAAAGTTATGCAAGATCTCTTGCTACTTATAATTCAAGTTCATTGTTAGTATTGTAAAACCGTTATGAATAAATTATGTTTTTAGATTTAAAATATTTTACGCATGAATCAAGCATGATCTTAGCATAGATTTATTATGTTTAGGTGTGGTATACTTTTAACAATAAAATATTTATATCACTTATAAATAGTATTTTTGTGTGTATATTTATAATTAAAGTAAAATTAATTGAACTATGAAACCCAAATTTTTAAAATTCAGGTCATAAACACACAGCAGCAAAATTAACTCAACACTCACGGAAGTTAAATCAACTCAAAACACAATTTAGCCTAACTGATAACATAGTACATTTGACAATCATTTTTTAAACTTTAAAAAAAGCTATTTAACAAAAAGGGTAAATTTAGTAAACACGCAAATTGTTTATTAATTACCAATTTTTTTAAAAATACTTTACATTCAAATGATTCACTGCCAATTTTTTTTTATGATTTAATTAATAATGCACAATTTAAAATCTTTCATTTGCTCATACATTTCTGTTCCATTTGTTCAACATTCAAACATAAATCTTTACAAACACTGACATAGAAGAATAAACCTCTTCAATTCAGTGCTCTACTTCTTATCAAACTGTTAAAGGCCATTCTGCTTCAACTTCAGTGGTAGAAAAGCAGCCAATTCCACCAGATGGGGGCCATAAGCCAAAATTTTAAACTCTGGGGGAAAAAAAATTCATCAAAGCCATTTAAAAACTTTTGTTCAGTACATGTTAATATAGTATATAGATTTTCAAAATAAATGTGTATCAGTAGCTGTGGAAGTATCCACAAGACAAGTTTATTACTGACTTGATACCAGAATACATCTATAGTATTGAAAGAATGTTTAAATATTATTTCAATTTGAATTGAGCTTTTATTTTGCACTGTAAAGATTTATTTAATTTTAAGATAGTAATAACAAAGAGAGCATCCATAAATGATGCAACACCCTCCTTTCTGTATCAAACACACCTTATCGCAAACTAAAATTAAATAAGTTTCCCCCACACCCAAATAAAAAACAAAAATGATGTTAATAGAAATGTAAGACAAAATTATTTCTATCTTAATGAGAGTTGTCCAAACTCCCTTCCTCTTCTAACCATTTTCATTCATTTTAGATCTGACTTAATTCTTCCCCCTTGCACTCCCCATTCGTGTAGTTCAGGGACTCAAAACAAATTTGTCATATTTTACAGACATTTGATTATGCAGTACTTCCATTTCAATATTGTTTTACCAAAAGAAAACTATAACACACATCAAAATAACTACTCTTCTTTACCCCTTAAAAATAATTTGGCTGTTCATAAGCCAAAGGCAATAATATATTCTGACTCTTAATCCTAAAGTCTCAAGTCTGTGGGACATCCCTGTGTCATTCATGTACCAAGTCACTGAAACACATGGACCACAAGGATCGAAAGGTACTACATTACAATAAATGTGTGCATTATTTTGTATCATGCAGTCTTGTAACCACGTCCTAAATTTTAAAGTAAGATACACCTCTTAGCTAGTTAAGTTCGCTGTACCCTGTCAATTCTGTGCCTAAGACGTAAAAATAGCAAAATTTTACAATGTACATTTCTAACCTTAACCATACATTTCTTTGAAATTTCTTTAAATATTAGAAATTTTCCAGACATTGTAACTTTTCTGTCCTAATCTTCACTACTACTGAAAACTTAATGAGATTAGCTTGTCTATCCATTTAGTTGAAATATGAGCTCAATAAAAATCTAGCTCAATTCTCTTTAGCAAATGTTACAAATAATCATTTTTAATGATTTAATGACAATTGCAAAATAACACAAATTAAGACTGAAAGAAAGTAAACTACAAATGGAAGTTTGGTAGTCAATTTATGCAAGAATTATTAGTTCAGCCAAAACAACTGAGTTATTTTGATTCCCTCGTTTGATCTACAATTTGTAACCACAAACACAAAAGTAATTGCTTTTTATCTTTTACTTACTTTTTTATTATTTGAACTACATCCTCATCACACAATATATGTTCTTTGCCAACTCTTTGTGGGCAATGCTTTACTGAGGAACCCCATACCAAAGCACTAAAATAGAAAATGGGCAAGAAATTAGATTTTTATAAACCATTTATTTCTTCTAAAATCTTTACAACTTAGCACCACTAAATCTAATAGCAAAAGAATAACTGTACAAGGCTAATCTTTTAAAACTGTGTGCTAACATTTTAAACTCCTTTATAATACTTCTGTGAAGTTTGTTACAAAAATCCTCCACAGAACTCTTGCCCTCCTTGAGTACAACAGGAGATGAATAGTCAGGAAGCTGTCCTTTAGGTTTAGTGTAACTGTAATAAAATATATAATAAATAAGCCCAAGTATTTGAGATCTAAACAAAATACAAATGATTTTCTATTTTCTTTTAAATGCTACAAAATAAAATACTTGCATTCGAACTAGTTTCAGGTAATCCCACATTTTCTCTAACAAGTCATCAAAGTTCCATTTGTGATGAGCTGAGATTGGAACAGTGTGGGGAATTTTATAAATTATGTCCAGCTCCTAAAAAAATTCAGTTTTCTTATATGTACTGATTTATAAAGCTGGTTTATCAAAGCAAACAAAAAGTATTATTTTATTTATCCAATAGACAGAACACACTTTAGTACTGTTTCAACTTTAACACTGAACATAATGAAAGCAGAAAGGCTCTTCTACATAACAATAATTAAGAAGAACAATCTGGATATCAGAATAACAGTCATTGGTGTTTCTCAAAGAAATATTTTTTTTCTTTAAATATATATATAGGGCCTATATATATATATATATATATATATATATATATATATATATATATATATATATATATATATATATAAATAAATGAAGTTGACAGATCATAGCATAATTTGAGAAGTGCAAAAGTTATGGATGGGTAAAGTGAAGGCTAAATATCAATTTAGGTAACAAACAAAAAACTCAGCTAGAATCTCATCTACTTTGTTAAGTCAATACAACAAAACAGAGAATGATTGATTCAAAAGAAAAACTGATCTACAATATATAACTGAGTTACATTCAACAAAAACAAAAAAAAATACTTAAAGCAACTGAAATAATTTAATTTTTTAGTTAACACATGAGAAAAATATTTTGTTCAAAATTCTTTTTACCTCAACTGAAATCTGATCTATTTTGTTAAGCAAATAAATACAAGGAATGTAAACCCTGTTTCCTTCAATGACATCAATGAGGTCTTCAGTTGTGGCATCATATCTTAATGTAATATCAGCATTGTGGATCTTGTATTCATTAAGAATTGTTTTCACTAGATCATGATCAAGTTCACTTTGCTGGACCTATTTCGTAGTTTAATGAAGGACAATGAGTCATGTTTTAGAAAAAATAGTATGCTGCAGCATAAAACTGCATCAAAAAAAATTTCATGGTTAAAATATGAATTTAATAAATGAGTAATGAGTTTGGAAAGAGGATAAGTAGACAAATAGAAAGCAAAAAATTTTCTTTCTAATCAAGACCAGAAATATGCACTTAGATCTATTCCATACATTTTATCAATTAACTTACAAGACTAGTAAGGTTCAACCCTCCTTTGTCTTTTTTTTTAAACTGTATATTAGGAGGTTCTTTATTAAGTCGAATGCCAAACCCCTCCAGTTCTCTTTCAATAATCCTCTTATGTTGTAGTGGTTTCAGTACATCAAGAACAATAAAGATAAGACTGCAGGTTCTTGCAACTAATAGTTAAAAAAAAAATGAAAATATAAATGTAAATTTGAAGTTAGATAAAAAATAATTTTTACAGTGCTTGTTATCCTCCAATTGTTTCAGCCATTAGTCACAGATCCTTATTGATGTGTGAATTATTTTTTAAAAGAAAACTTTTACCTGCAATAACTTGCTTGCCTCTACCCTTTCCATCTTTTGCACCCTCAATAATACCTGGTAAATCCAGTAGCTTAAAAAAAATTTAATTACTGTTTAGCCAAAAATAAATGATCCATAACCATTTTTTTTTAAAATCATTGAATGACAACCGATGAGGAAGAGTTCTGTAGTTAATCACAAATAAATTACCAGATTACTATTATCTATTGGGGCATCGTATATTTATATACAACATAAAGATATGCACACACATACAAATATATATTAGCTGCATACCCATGCTTCGCCACGGTGAATCTTTTTTAAATGTACCAACTTGGGAACAGAAAAATCAAACACAAACACAATGCAACCCACAAACACAAAAGTAAACACAAGCGAAAACTCAAACAAAAATGCAAACACAATGCATATGCAAACACAAACGCAACACAAACCAAACAAATGCAAACTCAAACAATACCGCAAACGCAAAAAAAAAAAACGCAAACAAACACAGATGAAAACACAAACTCAAACAAAATACGAACACAAACTAAAACAAAATGCGAACACAAAAACCTAATTAATTAAAATGTTTTATAAGTTTGCAAGGGGAGGTAATTTAAAAAGAAATTAAATTCAAGTATTGCTATTTAATTTTAAAAAATGTGAATGCGAATTGCGCGGAAATCCGTGAGAGCAATATTGTTGGAATACATGGTCGTTTGTTTGATAAAGCGCTTGTGTTTGCATTTCTTTTTGTGTGTTGCTTGTGGATGTTGTGTTTGCGTTAGTGTTTACATTGGTTTTTGTGTTTTCTTTTGTGTTTGTTTTCTTTTGAGTTTGTTTACACGGTGCTTTTGTTTGTGTGTTTATTTTGCGTTTGCATTGTAATTGTTTTGAGTTTATGTTTTTTGTAATGTTTGTGTTTGTATTTGGCTCTGTTCTGTTCCTAAGTAGGTACTTTTATGCAGTTAGTATATATACAACACAGTCAAGCATCATCAGCCATTTTTGTTATTATATTTTTAACAACCTACTTGTATTTTTGCACCTTTATATCGGATGACTCCAGGAACAGTAGTGAGCGTTGTAAACTCATAAGCAGCAACTTCTGAATAAACTCCTGCCAAATTACTGAGTAAAGTTGACTTACCAACAGATGGAAATCCTTGGAGACAAGAAATGTGCTTTTTTATTTATAAAATCACAATTTATTAAAACAGCAAACATATTTTTCTATTTTATTAAACTTATCTTTCTCTAAATGAAGTATTGGTTGGAGTTTGGCACAATTATTATTATGACAGTATTGTTGAATACAGAATTATCTCATCAAAGTCTTGAAAAAAATATGCAAAAGAACCACTCTGAATGATTTCCAAAAATCTGCCTGGTTTTCATAACCAATAAAAATGCTAGTCAAAGTTCAAGATTTACAAGGAAAAAAGTACAAAAATCTCTTCAAATGTATCATGTTTGATTAAAATCATTGTGAAGAAAAGAAGCATTATTCTAAAACTAAAAAAAAATCTAAAACCTAGATACTAACATGTTATCAGTTGGAAAATATATGAAGTATAATGTTTTTAAAATGATTTAAAATGCACTTTGTGGTTGATATATTTTGTCATTAGGAAAGTAGTTCACAAATCAAAACTTTAAAATTGAATAAAAATGACAAATCCTGATTTGTATCTTTCTCTTTAAAAACTAAACAAGCTTGTACTTTTTACTGTGACAGAGTTTCATTTATTGCCAGTTGCAGCCAACAAGTGAAATTTCACTCTAAAATTATTTGTTGTTACATGTTTCTTTTTAATATTACATTATATTTTTAGTGCAACAAAACGGAGCTAATTAAGAAACTAACCAACAAACCCAATTCGAGCATCTCCTGTTTTTGCTACATCAAAACCCTCTCCAGCACCACCACCTCCACCTTTTGGTTCGATAAGTTCACGACGTAGCTTAGCTAATTTAGCTTTAAGCAGTCCTAAATGTCCACTTGTTGCTTTATTTTTTTGAGTCCTGGCCATCTAAAAGTGGATAAAAAAATTACATACATTTCTGATTATGTAATATGTTGCTTAATTAGCTGAGTAAAGAATATGGAGAATGTAGATATCTTTTAGTGGAGTAGTTTTAAGAAAACTCAATTTCACTCAATTTCTGTACACAAAAAATCAGATACATACTTAAATTAATCCTGGGTGGGGGTGTGTGTTAATGTCTGCAGAAATGATACAGCGTCCAAATTCCTACCCACTGATGATTTACAATGAACTTTAATTTATACTAAAAACACTTTAAATTTAGTACTGCTATTTAATGTTAAATGAATCAGATGTTCCGATTTTGTGTTGACTTTACCACCTTATTTAAAGCCTCCCAAAATATTGAGCTTGAAATTTGTTTTGGTTGCTAAATAGATAAACTTCTTTCCATAGTCCTGATCACCACGATTGCTTGAAATATTAGCAATTTTTCATTACATTCATTATGTAAAAAATTACTTTCTTATAGCTAATCTTACATGCCTGGTAGTCAGGGATGTGACCAGACCATGAAAAGAAAATAGGTCATTTTGCGTTTTGCAATTTACTAACTCCCAAATGTTTTTTCTCACACATCTCACTAAAAAAACCAGGACCAACATAAAGCCTAAATAAACTGCAAATCTCACAGTTATTATTCTGGAATGGTACAGTGTAAAAAAAAGGCATAGTCTGTGATAAGTCTGTCACGCCATATTCTGGAAACCACCAGAAGTACTGTAAACCATTGGTTATTTGGAGCTGTATTATTTTTTTACATGTTTAAAAAGTTGCATACATTGGTTTTAGTAGCATTTGAAATAGGGCATACTGTTTGCTTATTATTTTGTATTTCTAATTATTTCAAGTGTATTGCAGGAACTAAATATTGTTTCAGTCCTTACTGCTTTAGTAAATCTGTCATCTTATTTTACAAGTACTAGAATCTAGTTGTCGCCAATCTTCTGCAAGCTTTTTCTATGTTTCTTAAATAAACATTAACTACTAGGCCTAAATCAACTTAATTATTAATATTTAGGTGTAGATCTACTTGGGCTAAATTGTTGCCAAGTTTCTGTCAATTAAACTTAAAATTAAGTTAAAATGTTATGTTCTTGACTTGTATTATATTTCAACAGTCAAATGAACTATGGTTTACAGCGATGAATGTTGACAAAACTCAACAAACTTTACCAGATAATTTCCAACACTATATCGTGAGATTACCAACATATGTTCTCACAAATTGTGCCTCTCACATCACTCAATATATATTCTGCAGGCATTTCGAACTTGAATTTCGCATTTTAGGATTTTACCATTTAACCATTACCAACATGTACTTCCAGCACCCCAATCAGCTTCTTCTTCTTAGTGACTAGTGACATACTAGGTCCTTCAACCCAAAACAATAGATTATATATGAGTGTCTATTAATAGTTAACTACAAATAGCTCACAGAAGGCTATCCTCAGTTCGCTAATACTCTCAGAAGGCTATTCTCAGTTCGCTATTTTTAACAGACCAATCAAATTTATTTTTAAATTTAATGCCCTGAGTATGCATGCATATTTATTTTTATCTTGTGTATGAGACTTGGCTTTTCTACGTTTTTATAACTGTTCAGGTGGTCGAATTGGTTGCGTATCAGGTAGTTTGATTTTGCGGCGTGGGTTCCATTCCTTTTCTATTTTGCTTTTTTTCTATTTTAATTTAGGGTAAGGCATTAGGGTTAGCGATATTGAGATTTATACTTAACAGTTAACCCATTGACATAAATTTTAACTGATAAGAACATTTTTCAGGAGCTAAAAAAAAAAAGCTAAATCTTGAATCTATCTAAATCTAGATTTTTAAATATTCAATATTCCAAATTTGGATTTTTCTTAAGTTTTGGCAACAGTGAATTATCAAAAACTAAAAACAAAAATTCATAAAGAAATAAGCCCAATGTTTTCCTAGCATTTTGTGTGTTTCGGTAGTGTTATAATAAAAAACACTCAACTGGAGGTGAACGTGTCATGTAGCAGGGAATAAAATATGCTGAAATGGATTTGTCGGGTTAGGTTTAGGGTTAAGGATGCATCTATTTGGACACGGGTCCCAATCACACAGCTGCTATTGGGACCTGGGTCCTTATAGCCTCTACCGCCAATAAAATTGTGAAGATTTAGTTAAACAATAATTCTTTTCAGATGCAGAATATATCTTTTTCTGTTGTGATTTTATTCTTGTAATTCTATAAAATATGGCCTGTGGTATGAACTTCTCTGACCGAGCGAATGGAGAGCGCACACGTAAAAATGTACTTTTTTTTTCTTCAGTTAAATGTAATTTGATTTTATAGACCTTTCAGTTCAAATACTAAAAAAATAATAATTGTATAAAATAGCTCATTGTAGGCTACAGTCTACAGCTCCAGGGCCCGTTTTCTTGAATATTAATATCTTACATGTAGTACGCTTTAATAGAAGCAAGAAATAACATATGAACTCACAATGACCCCAAATACATTTTTCTTCGACAAGCTCAGATAGCAATGGTCTTGCTATCAGCTATGATGTATGCTATACGCCTACACTACACTATTCACATCTAAACCAATGGGAACTCACAGTAACCCTAGCTAGACCGAGTCGTTAGTTTTCTTGTGCTGATGAGAAACCATGAGCAGGCAAAACAATAAATTAAAAAAAATGACATTTATGCAAACAACTCAACTATCGAGATAGAACATTAAACTTAGTTAAATACACTTTACTGCTAACAAAAAGCTTAGAAAGGTTCCGAACCAGTAACTGATAGTGATTTGGAAGGCATGACGTTCTCCACTCGACCACGACGTCTTACAATATTTATAAATATTTAATAATTATATATAGGCCTATAGACTTACTAAATATAAGGTAATTAAAAATAGCAACACAAGAACTAACGCTAGCAAATCCGCATAACTAATTACAATAAAACATAATAAAATGCTAGCAAATCCACAAGAAAAATCAAATAAACAAAAAAGGTAGGCCCTATAATTTTAACTCACAGGTTATATGAGTATGTAACACACTTAATGTTGGGTCCGAATAGCCTCTTCCTAGGGTTAAGGTTAAGAGATATAAAAACAGTAGTTCTACATTTAGTACATACATATTACATGTTGAAAAAATAGGTGAATAAAATAATCACAGGAAAATGCCTCACTCTGATTGGTCAGTTTTTTTTATAGAGTAGCAAGTAGGAATAGTTTTAGTTAGGCCTAGTTAATAGTTTTTATCATACTTCATTACAAACCATATCACTTACTGGTTAATTTGAGACCAAATGTAATGGTCTAGCTTAATTATGGGCTGAGAAAACAAACAAAAACAAAATGACCTATTAACTTCTTAAAATGCGAAACTCTTTTTCGCCATCAAAAGAGGTCAAAAAGTTACGTTTTCCATTCGTAGCACGATGTCATAGCAATTACGACAACATTGGGTATTTTAGTTGTGATGCTCGTTCAGTGGCCTTTTTCGGAGCTAGGCCTAATTACGGGCGATTTTTAGATTTATTGATCGGCCGTTAGCCTTTGTCATTGCTGCGTATTTTAAACAATGCTCGTTCAAGGGCCTTTTTTTGCGCTAAATAATCAGTTTACCGGCTTTTTAAGCGTTTATTTTTTTTAAGCAAGACGTAGATCTAGATCTAGTTTTAAAAAATAAATTTTTGCGCGAGCATCATTTTTTTCGTCTGTTAAAATTTCAATTGGTATAAGTACAGGATGGAGAGCTTTTATTGTTGTTTTTTTTCGTGACAGATTTTATCAAGATAGATCGACTTCAAGTTGAAATTGAATATTTAAATTACGTTACCTTACTCTTACTACATTAAACAACATTTGTTTTATCTTTTAAGAGTATAAAAATAACGTGTGCCTCTTGTGTAGACAAAAAAAAAAAAAATTAAGCTAAGTTTTAAAATCAGTCTTAGCTTTGTATCCATTCGGCTCTACTCTGTTATAATTTAAAAATGTATTAATTAGTTTAGGCCACATTACCGCGGTTCGCTCCTCGTTACGATAAATCTTTACCCTAGAAAGTCCTAGATGCCATGATTTTACTTGCACATTGTCTTATTATTAGAAATAGATAGTCCTAGATCTAGCTAAATCAAACAGCTCTTTAGTAAAAAAAAATTATACAGCTGGCTGTCTAGCATGCGTGATATGTGAACTTAAAAAAAAATGACCATAAGTAGCGAAGTAGCCTGTTTTTCAATTTGCTCGAAGAAGTGGGGGGGGGGGGGGGAAGAGAAGTGAAGACACCGATGATCTCGTGTACGCGTGTTCATTCTATGACGTGTACTATAGGCCTGCTGACCTCATATTGACCCCTCGACCGTGGTGGGATTATCCACCCGCGGGATAGTACACGTAAGCAAGCTATCACGCGAGTGACGATGTTTGGAGATTTTAATTTTTAAAAAAAAATCATGTTTTCAATATGAAAAAAAAAATGTAATGTAAAAAAAAAAGGTAATCTATCGTTTTAGGTACGTTAAATCGGCAGAGGCTAGATCTAGTTATGTGCGACAAAGTTGCCTCATCTTAAGGCTTTAGGCCTAACTAATAGAAGTAGGCCTATATTGTGATATAGCCCTATCCCTAGCCATAGGTCACTGCGCATGCGCAGAACTATCTTTTGAGGACAAAGTGGAGATGTTGGGGACAAAGTTTTTTCCGAGTAGTCACTTCGAAAATTTTCACACTTACACTTATTTTACTACTAGCCTCGGCCGATTTTTCGTACCTAAAGGGCTAAAGCTATAGGTTACCAAAAACAACTAGAATTGATATGAGATTATGTGTTCCAAATTATAATTTATGCAAAATACCTCGGCCTCAATATCTGCAATTTTTTGTAAAATCGACATGTTGCCAATATGGTAATCCTACTTTCTGTCTCAGCAACCGGAAACGTTGCAGTTATTGTTAGCATGAGCCTAGCAGTAAAAAAAATTTAAAACACAAACACCCACACACTACACTTATACTATACGGTGCCCTGTCAAAAAGGCCCGGGACAAATCGACCCCGTCAAAACTGCCCCGTTAATATTAATAATATGACCCCGTCAAATCGACCCCCGACAAAACGACCCAGTATAGACATACTTACAAAACTATATGGAATCTATAATACAAACGACCCAGTCAAAATAGCCCAGTCAAAAGGGCCCCGACTTATTGGCTCCCGACAATTGGGTTCCCGACATTTTGGCTCCAGACAAATGAATGGCCTGTCCACTATTGGCATAAAAGTAATCATTTTGTCCTACCTCCAATACCACTATAACCTCTTTTAAATGCCTGAATAAAATTGTTTTTCATGAACCAACATGATGTTTACAAAACAACGGCATTTTTTAATAATCTATACTAGCATATTACAGGTAATGTACAGCAATTTTGAGGGGGGTTGTAGGCAGAGGTGTGACATCGTTTTAGGGGGGGGGGGGGGTCTGGATTTTTGTGACGACGTGTGACTGAGGGGAGGGGGGAGGTAAAAATCGTCCAAAAAGCGTGACGTCATTTATGGATGTCCCATATATATATATATATATATATATATATATATATATATATATATATATATATATATATATATATATATATATATATATATATATATATATATATATATATATATATATATATATATACATATATACACCTCCGTCTCCGGAGGGAAAAATTCTGAAAGAAACACTGGTTGCATTTCTAGATCATACCGACTAAAGGTAGACACTATTTTTAAACCTCAATCATACAGATAGTGTTTATTTCCGACTTTTTTTTCTCCGAGGGGAAGGGGAGCTGACACTGGTAAAAGTATATTTTTTCTATATAAATTGTATATTGATCGGGGTGAAGGCGTGGGTGGTGGAGTGGATGGCGGTAGATGTTCTTCAGCGGGAGAGGGGTGATTCATTTTGCATATAGCGAAAACTCTATTTGATCGCCACATTGTAATATTCTTTAAGTGTTTATTATCTAAATTAATTATTAAATACATTAAAATGGATAGTTTTGTAAAAACATGTTTCATTTTTCAAACTTAGCATTATAGTTAACGTCATTTGGAATGAAAAAAAATGTATCACCCTTCACAAAAATTCTAAATGTGCCTAAAAATTATTTCCCTTCGCCCCTTAGCACCAATTACTTTCATTTATAAATTTAAAAAAAAAAATTTCTTCCCTTTTTTAAAAATTACATCGGAAAAAAACAACTTTTTATTACTTTGTTTTGGTTTTGGAAAAAATTAATTACTTAATTAACATGGATTGTTTAAGTGCAATATAGTAAGTAAAACTCAGATATTTTAAATATTGCCTTTTATTTATTTTATACACTGAACGTATTGTTTATTAATTATTATTTATAATCAATAATAGTTTAGAAGCTGCTCCTAAATTTGCTCTATGTTTACTTCTATCTATCTTTCCGTTTGCGGACAAGCTTGGGGTATTATAGTCGTTCACTGAATTAAATCAGGCGCGTCCGCCGGCGCCCCGGCAGGGTGTGATTAGGCGCCCCTGGCCTTCCCGTGAGAGCTATGGCGCCTACGCTTGTTTTAAACAGTGCGATAGACTTTGGATTAATTAGAAGGGTTACCATAGTCCTTCACTAAATCAATTTCAACAGATTGATATTTAGTGCAATAGACTATGGATAAGTTGGGGTATTCTACTCGTTTACTAAGTTGAATCGGGCGGTTCAGCCGGCGCCCCGGTAGAGTTTGATTTTGGCGCCCCGGGTTCAATTGTGAGCAATATGTGTTTATATTTGCATTTAAGTTATGTTCTGCGTTATTGTTTATGTTTGCGTTTGTATTTGTGATTGTGTTATGCGTGCGTTTGTTTTTTGTGTTTGGATTTGGTTATTTGTGGTTATAGTTAATTAAAAAAGTAATATATTTCCTAAACCCGGGCAATGCCGGGTAGGCCTATATGCTGCCTACTAAACACACAAGTCATGGTCCTTTACAAACAGGTTTTTCACAATAGGCCTATATATATATATATATATATATATATATATATATATATATATATATATATATATGCTAGCTATTGCTAATACCCTGTGGTGGTTTCTGCGAAAAAAATAATTCGATATGGTGGCGCCCCGGCAGGGTTCAGTTTAGCTCCCCGGGCTTTCCCGTGAGTACTATGGTACCTTTGTTCATTTTAATAATTGCGAAACGCTATGAATATGATGGGCTACTATAATCGCTCACTATACCGAGTGAGGCGCCTTCCTACCTAGGCCCACCTACCTACATACCTAGCTCCCTGCCTACTTACCTACCTATCTACTAACCTGCCTGCGCTGCCAACCTACTTTCCTACCTGCCGTTATTCCTGCCAAACTGCTTTCTTTCCACCCCGCCTGTCTGCTTACCTCACATCCTACTTACACACACACAATAGTTCGTATGTGTGTGTATATATATATATATATATATATATATATATATATATATATATATATATATATATATATATATATATATATATGTGTGTGTGTGTGTGTGTGTGTGTGTGTGTGCTAGTGTGCTCTAGGGCTATGCATTTTTACATTTTTGTTGTTAGGGAGAAGGGAGAACTATTCAGTATAAAAGGAGTTTCCTTTTGTTTTGTTTTTTTTTACTTTGTACCTGCCGCTAAAATATTCTTTTTTGTATGTGTGCATAAAATAGTGTAGATTTATTAATAAAAGTAAATTTTATTATGTATTTAAGTTTATATAATCATTTTCGTAAAGCCAATGTGTTCATAATATTAAATTTAAAAACCCGATAGGCAAAGATTTAGAATGAGAAATAATTTAATAATTGCTATTTAACCTGAAACACCTATTCTAAGTATTGTAATAATATTTTTAATAAAATACTTAAAAAAAACTTTTTAAAAAACCACGTTTTTCTTGTGGACTAAAAAGTAGAAAATAACTATTTACATACATTTGATGACAAAAAACGTGGGTCGGGCAGATGGGTCGGGAAATTTGATGGTGAACGTACCCACGTTTTTTGTCATCAAATGTATGTAAATAGTTATTTTCTACTTTTTAGTCCACAAGAAAAACGTGGTTTTTTAAAAAGTTTTTTTTAAGTATTTTATTTTCTCCTTTTTAGTCCGTTGCTACACATGAAACACGTGGTTTTTAAAAAAGTGTTTATAAATACACGGACTAAAAAAAAATCTTGAGCGACCAGGATTCGAACCTGGGTTGTCGCGGCCACAGCGCGTTCACATCGATTGGGGCCGAAGTAACTGTATCAATAGGCCTCTAGTCTTGTCGGTATCTTTAGAAATCTTGTCCTCAATTTTATGGTCCTTGGGGCGTAATTAAATTAAGCTAATTACGGTCACTAATTGCTAGTTTTTATGATTGCATCTGAAATTGTTAGGCGAAAGTAGCATGCATGCCAAATTTCAGGTCTCTAGAGCAATCAGAAGTGGGCTAATTTTCGATGTCAATTTTAACAACAAACACACAAACGCGAAGCTGAGTTAATAAAAACGTGTTAAAAATAAATATACACAGAGATAGATTGTTTTCTTATATAATCAATTTAAAAAGTCAACTGTATTTCATGACGAAAATCAACACAAAATACATTCGAATAGAAACTGTCTAGGGAGACTACTCTAATATTTGTAGGATTAATATTTTTTATTAAGAGTTTTTTGCGCAATTTCCATACGGACAATTGCGATTATTAACTCGTCATTTCTGGATGGATGGATGGATGGATGGATGTGTGTCCCCAGCTTTAAGTGGTATCTCCTCCTCAACGAAGCAATATCGAGGACTAGTTCCAAAAGCAAATATGTTAAGCAAGTTCGGAGGATGAACATAGGCCAAAAAATTCCCGGAATTCCTTCCTGGATTTCCCGGAAAAGCCAAAAAACCTCGAATACATGCAGTTTTTGCTCCATATCTCGGCAACCAGACCACTTAGCGACTTGAAACATTTACCAATCGATTCCTGCCATAATTTAAACCAATATTGCCGAAGAAAGTTTTCAAAAATATCCTTTCGTTCGGTCACAAAAAATTAATTAAGAACATTTAAACTGAGCATCGTGTAGGTTTTTAGCGCAAAGCTGAGGTTCGAAAGGATTTTACCATAGCGAATGAGTGGAGGTTCGAAAGGATTTTTACGTAGGTATGTGAATTCTAAAAAATTAATTATGGAAATTGCGTTTAAATTGTCACTAGACTTTTTATTAACTTGTTTTTATTATTAGAAGAAAAGTTAATCATGTAGGTCCTATAAAAGATTACCTTGCATTTAAAAAAATATATTCGATAGGTTTAGAATGAGAAATAATTAAAATTATTTATTATATTCATGAGTTATTAATTTTTTTTCTCAAATTATATAGTTAAAAAACCTGTTTTAATTATCTTTTTTAAAATCTTATTTTAATTAATAAATTATAAACAAAGATCGAGGTTCGGCTGGATGTGCGCACTTGGGCTTTTATATATTAGAATAGCCTACATATATAAAATAATGGTCTTGCAGTTCAGAATATTTATTTTTTAAATTATATTCTAGCTACTGTTTAGCGCAATTTCCATACTGGACAATTGCGATTATTAACTCGTCATTTCTGGATGGATGTGTGTCCCCAGCTTTAAGTCGTATCTCCTCCTCAACGAAGCAATATCGAGGACTAGTTCCAAATCAAATTTGTTAAGCAAGTTCGGAGGATGAACATAGGCCAAAAAATTCCCGGAATTCCTTCCTGGATTTCCCGGAAAAGCAAAAAAACCTCGAATAAATGCAGTTTTTGCTCCATATCTCGGCAACCAGACCACTTAGCGACTTGAAACATTTACCAATCGATTCCTGCCATAATTTAAACCAATATTGCCGAAGAAAGTTTTCAAAAATATCCTTTCGTTCGGTCACAATTTTTTTTTAAAAGTGCGACAACTAAACACCCCTTACACGTCCGCATTATTTAAAATTACATTATACATAATACATTACAGTACTATATAGCAAAGAAGGCAGTGGAAGGCGAAGGACAGGAGGGTAAATCATGTGACCTGGCTGGCTTAGCAGCGAACTGCGCGAGACGCAGGCGAAGGAGGAGGAGCTATGATTTATCTCGATTTAAAATTGTTATGGATAACATAAGGAAATTGCGCTTAAATTGTCACTAGACTTTTTATTAACTTGTTTAAACTGAGCATCGTGTAGGCCTACTCGTTAAAATAAAACTATTTCCGTTGATATAGGTTAATATAGTTGTCTTTTTTTTTTTTAGCGCAAAAAAAATATCCTTTCGTTCGGTCACAAAAAATAAAAAATTGTTATGGATAGCATAAGGAAATTGCGCTTAAATTGTCTCTAGACTTTTTATTAACTTGTTGTTTTTTTTTGTTCTTTGAAGATCATTTTTTAACATAATGATAAGGTATGGGACTATGGGTTAGATCACTGTATTGATCACATACATCTTTACTGGTAATTGCAAAAACTATTTACAGTTTTACCTGTTTCAAAAGCTATGATTCTGGCAGCATGGTACTTTGGTACCTCATTACGCGTTTTCCAAATGTACTTAACAAAGCCGTTCGGGGTGTGTGTGTGGGAGGGGGTCAACTTCATTTACCACTGCCCGGTCACTTTAGGTCAATTATCCTACCCAGAGTAGGTGTGTCATTAATGTCGCTCTACACAATTACAGCCTGTCCCGTTTAAGGTGGTGAGGTGGGGGGAGGGGAGAGGAAACATAGCGTCAGTTTTAGGATGACTGTTAAGATATATATACAACGAGCCGACCCGCGGCATATCATACGCCGCTATTTAGTTGTTGTTTTTTTTTACTTTTCAGTAATTCATAATTTGTGAATTCGACAGTACCAACGCTGCCACTGAAAATATTTCTTTAAAACATTATTAGTAGCTCGTTAAGGACGATAACCCCCCCTCCTCCCCCCCCTCGTTAAAGTAAACTCCACTTAGTTACCCCCACCCCCTCCACGTTTAAAATCGTTTCAAACTAAATTATCTGCCCCTAATAGCCGTCACTAAACCCGGCTTTGCTTGTAAACATTTAGCGTGAACCACAGCTCACCAGACCATGATGATGTAGGGGTGGTAGGGAGCGCGTTTACAGCTTGTTTCCTAGCGTCTCCCAGAAGAGAATTATATATATATATATATATATATATATATATATATATATATATATATATATATATATATATATATATATATAGATTATACATTTATACTGATTCAGAAATAGATTTAAATAAGTAACAGTGGTATTATGACAGTAAAATTTTTTACAGAGGGGTCAATGGGGGGGGGGGGTTAGTTGTACGCCACTGGGATAAGTTGCATGTTAATACATTAAAATACACGAAATACATAGTATTGCACACACTTTTACATTAGAAGGAAATAATTTTCATTTATTTTTTGTTTTTCTTGTTCTTTTATCCATGTGTAATTTTGTCTTGAAGTTCTTATAAAGTACATAACATCAGAAAAGACTACACGATCGCTTATCGTCCTTGTGTTCTAGTTCTAGTGGGAAGTGGTTGATCTTCGCTGGCAGAGGCGTAGCGACCCTTCCCGGCGCCCGGGGACAGAATTTTCGATTTGCACCCCCCCCCCCCCCCCCAAACTTTCGATTTGCACCCCCCCCCCCCTCAAACTTTCAATTTGCATTCCTTCAACTTTCAATTTATTTTTCCAACCCATTTTGGCGCCCCCTAAGGTCGGCGCCCGGGGACATATGTCCGTCCCCCCCCCCCCCCCCGCTACGCTACTGTTCGTTGGTAATTCTTCTTCTGTTTCGATCTTAATTCTTAGTGTTGGAGAAGGCTGGTAAGGTGGTATCATTGTGCTGGAGTATCGAGATGAGATATCGAAAAGTGTTGTCTTTGGTCTTGTAGTGGTAGGTTGCGGGGGCGGACACTGTTAAAAGTATATATTTTCTGTATAAATTATATAAATTTCATTTTATATGGAGAAACATAACCCTCCCATGACCAATTCATGGCTACGCCACTGCCCTATTTATACTATATTACCGTGTTAGCCTACTAGGGGCCGTCCATAAATGACGTCACACTCGTAGGGGGGAGGGGGGTCGGTAATTTTGTGACGATGTGTGATGAGGGGGAAGGGGGGTTCAGATGGTGCGACGTCACACTTTTGCATTATAAAAAAGAAATGTTAGAAAACAAATATTTGACGTTATTTCGCGTTTTAGAAAACTGTTTTAATAAATTGTAATCGGACTTTATTAAAATACTCTATTTTGACAGATTTCAGACAAGATTTTGGAAAAATATCGATGTTTAAAAAAAATTCAACTGCAATTTTGAGGGGGGTTGTAGGCTGATGTGTGACGTCATTTTAGGGGGAGGGGTCTGGCTTTTTGTGACGACGTGTGACTGAGGGGAGGGGGGGAGGTAAAAATCGTCAAAAAAGCGTGACGTCATTTATGGATGACCCCCCTACCCCGTACTTTTGTAAAACGTTACAGTATTTAGTTACTATTTTCCATATTCATCCTTCTTGGATAATAATGCAAGAATATCTGCTTTCAATCTTACTAGAGGATAGTCATTAAAATTTAATTAAAGATAATTTTCGAGCATTTAAAGACGTATTAATATAATAGATCTAAATGTTTTTTATTTTGTTTTATAAATAATCAGGCCTAGCCCTAAGCCTACTTTGAAAGAGGAAAAAACCCACGTGACCAAACATGGAAATTTGACCCGGAAGAATTTAAAATTTCTGTTGAAATATAACTTTTCACTGATATTTCTTTTCAAATTGCAAACAAAATTCAATGTCTAATTTAAATATATTATTTCGATTATATAAATATAGATTATAATCGACCATATAATAGATTTTGCTTGATGCATGTTTGCACGAGAAAGATCACCGTGACCCCAAATTTGCGCATGCGCCTTATGAATGTTCTCATGGATTTTCAGCAGTTGTCCAAATTCTGTCTATAATCTTATTCTTCGCGTACTGTTAATTGTGTATACTGCAAAACATCGTCTCCTTTTGTACATAGCTAGATCAGTTACTTTGTAAATATAATTAATCTGGTTTTGTTTTTTTTTTACATTTATTTTCATCAGTTTAGATCTAGAACTAGATCTATCTAGTCTAGATATCTAGGGATTTCTAGATTTAGAAAGATATTGTTCCAACCCGAGACTATTTTTTTTTCGCTGTGAAAACAGGTAAACATAGAAGACAAAATTACTTAAATTTAAACTTATTTTAAATTGGATCTAGATCTAGATCTAGAAATATAGACGTCTAAATCTAGATTCTCTTGATCTATTCGTTACTCTAGATTTTCTGAGTTTCTCGGACCTAGAATGATAGATCTCTACTCCAGGGATCCTCAACGTTACTACTGAGTAACTACTGTAGTCAAGTCAAGTGTACTAGATCTAGTAGTGTAGTACTTTGGTAGTAGGGTAAAACTCCATTTTAGCGTATTTTATTCCCTGCTTCATGTTCAACTCCAGTTGAGCGTATTTTAGTATAAAGCTAGAATCTAGATGTCTAGATTTAGGCCTATTTGTTCGAAGTGTCTACTCGGAAGAAGATTTTTCTCCCCAACGTCTCCACTTAGTCGGCAAAAGATAGCTCTGCGCATGCGCAGTGACCTATGGCTAGGGTTAGGGCTAGAATGAGGGTTAGGGGTAGGATTAGGGATAGGGTTAAGGATAGGATTAGGGTTGGTGTTAGGGTTCTGCGGTTGTAAACACACGCATGCGCAGTACCATCGAAAACATCGCCGCTAAGGCAAGTCGTAGTTTCTCTCCATTGCGCATGCGTATCTTATTCCGGCTAGAATCGGCCTTATTTGTTTTAGGCTTATATGAATATGAGTTTTAATTAGTAATTAGAAAAGGTAAATATTAGTAAATAAAAAAAAACCCATAAAAAAGCATTAGGACAGTTCCAATTAAATAGCGTGTGATTGTCAGCGGGAGAAAAATCCCTACACGGTCAAGGGTTCACAGTGAGTTCACATTGTCAAAACTAAATCAAAACTTCATAAAGAAATAAATAAGCCCAATGTTTTCCTAACGTTTTTGTGTGGTTTTGGTTGTTTATAATAAAATACGCTCAACTGGAGGTGAACGTGAAGCGGGGAATAAAATATGCTAAAATGGAGTTTTACCTTGTAGTAGTACTAGATCTAGATCTAATCTAGGTCTATAGATAATAATTGATAGACTAGGCCCTATAGATCTAGATCTAGCTAGATCTATAGAATCTCTAGTGTTTGATTAGATCTAGATACAACAAAAGTACTAGAATCTAGATTTTGATCTAATCTAGATCTAGTAATCTAGTTAAATCTAAAAACCTAGTATCGCCGTGTTAAACCAACGCCATGGCGTTGTCAAGGCTAAAGCGCTAGCTCAATGATTTGACATGGATAATAACTCGTAAGCAGATGTTGTGGATGCCATAAAACCATTATTATATTTGTTTATTTAATGGAGACTTAAAGCTAATGGCAAGACACTTAGAATGTGTTTAATACGTAAACTTATTTAAAATGTGACAGCACCATACGGGACATGTTCGCGAGATAAACTCATTGGAATCGTGCAATCGATTTCGGTTCCAAGATTGTCATAATGGCGTTAATTTTCTTATTAAAACATATAATACAACTACACTAGAATATCTGTATCGAATATGTCTAAAAACTCTATTGCAACAGTGAAGTTCGGCATTCCTCGGAAAATGGCGAGTTTTTATAAAGACTGCATCGACAAAAGTCCGGTTGTGGTTGTACCGAATCAAAATAGCGGAAGTCGAAATGCCTAATTAAGAGTGTGTAGAACTAGATCTGGTTAAAAGCTAGTAGGCCAGTAGGTGTTTTGTTAAAATTAGATCTAGATAATCTTCTAGGGTAGATTCTAGAACTAGGCCTAATAAAATAAGACTTAAGTTTAAAGTAGTAAGAACTAGAACATTAAGTAGCAGCAATAATTAATTAGCACATAGGCCTACACTTAATATAATTAGAAATACAAAATAATTAGGCCCGCCAAACAGTATTTAAAATGCAACTAAAATCAATCTATGCACATTAAAATAGTTACTAGTAAGCCTATTAACAATAAAATAAATATTTCCGGAACGACATGACAGACTACGCCATGGTTTTACTGTTTTTTACTGCTGTACCATCCCAGAATAATCGACGCTATATCGTGAGAATACCTAATCTAGATCTAGATTTTGTTGGATAATCTATTATTTTAGCTAAGTAAAATTGGCAGAAACTAGTAATTTGAAAAAAGGTGACTTTAAATTTTAGTTAAATGGTAGTAAAGTGTTAATTAAGACTTATAGAGCTAAAATAGCTGTTAGTAGTGTTAGTCTACATACTACATACTTGATATGACTGAAGTTCAGATTTTAGGGGGGAGAGGGTGTTACACCACAGTTGGGTTAGGATTTGACCTACAGTTAGTATAAACTATTAGTACAAATTGTTTACTTCAGTATAAGTTACAAGCATTCAGTGCAAAAAAAAATTTATAAAAAATTGTGGGCTTATTCCTTGACAGCTGGGAACATGTCTGAAACCATTTGTAAAATGTTATGAATAGATAGGCCTAGAATAATTACATTGAATTTAGTTAAGAGAGTATCTTTATGTTTAAAATATTAAGCAGCAGTGTTTCTTTCAGACTTTTCTTGGGGGGGGGGGGGGGTGGACATGGGTAAAAAAAATTATTTTTCTATATAAATTACATATTAGTTCTGTGGGGGCGGAGAAACTCTGGCAGCAAAAATGGCATGTTGCATCTTTGGCAGAGGGAAAGTGCATAACTGTCACCTCAAAAGTCCTGGGATCTGATCTGTAGGCTAAGTTAATCAGATGATGGAAGATGAATTATTTTTTAAAGTTTAATTAGGGCCCTAGAATTTTAAAAATTTTTGGCAGTTTTCCTTAGTTGGGCAAACTTTGATTTTGTTAGTCATGTTACATACCATCAGCACATCTAGTGATTGGCAATTATTTTTAATGCAATGTAAAATTATCACACGATTTTTGGATTTAAAACGTTTCCAATATCGGCGGCTGCAAACTATAAAAAAGTAAACTAAAAATCTTCAGAATTATAAAAAGCACAAGTCGATCGATCATTAATATATCAAGCAACAGATAAGTTATTTTAGCCGGTAAAATTTCTATAGCATCTTCACACTTTACCAGATAAGAACCCAGCAAGTTGGATCTGGGTAACTGAGACAGATGTCACATGATTAATCATTAACAGGTTTTGCATACTTCACACATTGTACGACTTTGCCATTTTGAGTTTCATATCTTGTTTTACAAATATCCTAACTATATTTAGTTTAGACTTTTAATAATCAGTTTTGTTCATGACTTTTATAAGACAGGCCAAGGTCTTCAATTCTGTATCAACAGATCTATTCTTGTGGAGATGTCTGAAAAGACAGATGTTGATCAAGAGCATGAAGATAATGTTGCGTTACCAGGTGAATTACCTGAACATCAATACTCCAAGGTTTGTTAAAGTTTTAAGCATTTAAGAAACATATTTTTTTTTACAGCAATTGACATTCTCTATCTTCGCCATTCGTAATTGTCTTAACCAAAAAATCTGTGATTTTGTTGATATTGAGCTATGATTTTGGAAGCTTCATGGGCCATTTTTTTTTAAAATGGTGTAAATTTTGTAACGTTTAACAATAAAACAAGTCTACACAATATGCTTTAGTGACACTTCTATATGATAAATATTGTTTATAATGTGGATTTTTTGGAACACACTGCATTAGATGTGAATTTATTTTTCAAATAAATGTTATGTAATTGTGTGGTGCTTTTAATTTTTAGTTAATTTCTTCATAGTTAAGAAACTAAATTTATATACATTTCAATATTTGTTACTTTGAAAATTGTGACAAAGTGTGACCTAGCAAGAGTGTTGGAAATTGGATCTGTTTCCTGCCATGGCAGTTACAGAAGAAAGCCTTTTTTCTTTTGTGATTTGGAATCATCCAATTTGAATAGTATGGAAGATGAAATATGACAATGAGTGTACTAATATAACTAGTTTGTACTTGAGCAATTTTCAGTTGCGCCTTTTCCATGCTTATATTTTTCTGGGAACCACTTTGCAGAATAGGTTAGATTATGAAATAGTTTTTGAGAAATGAACAAGATAAAAAATCAAGCATTTCTCTAATTAAGCCATTAAATAGCTGCTTGAAACTTAGGTTTCTGACAGACTTGCCTTCCTCTTGCTAGATCTAGTAATCTGTGCAATTTTGTAATTCACTCATTTTATTAGTAGATTTTTTTGACAAAACAAACATTCAGAGGTTAAAGAAACAGATGAACTATTATACTACATCTGCAATATGGAATGTTAAAGGTTTTTTGTAAACTATATACTAATTTCCAAAAATTGAGAATGGCACATCATCTTGAAGCCTGATTTATTTAATAAAAAAGTGTTAAGTGCAATTTATTTCAACCCAAACTTGGTGACATGAAAATAGAGACAAGTGCTTCTGTTTGCATTAAACAAGGACATATAAATTTGAATTCAAGTCACACTGTAAAAAACAGTTCGTTCATCATTTTTCCTTTGTGGCCCCTGGGGAGTAAAGGGCTGCAGTTACACCTCTCCGCATGTTTTGGACTGCTCCCTTTATCTGTGCCTACATGAGCCAAGTGGCCTTTGCCTCTTCCTCTACCATTCTTCTCCATGATCTCTTTGGCCGACCCACTTTACTTTTTCCTTGATGATTCCAGTCCATAGCACTTTTTTGCAATATTATCATCTTCCCTTCTTAGGTTATGTCCAATCCATCCCCATTTATGAGCCTTGATATCCTTATCTCTTGGCTGTTTTGCATTTTGACCCAGGTCTTTATTTGATATTTTGTCTGGCCATCTTATTTGAGGATCTGTCGTAAGCATTTATTTGTAAACGACTGTAGCCTACCTGTATTTGCCTTTGTAACCATCTGATCCATAGAGCAATACTGCCTTGACATTTGTATTGAAGATTACCTTGCTCTGAAGTGACAGGGCTGTGCACTTCCATATTGGGTGCAATGAGTTGAAGGCACATCTAGCCTTGTTAACTGAAATTAATAGTTTTTAACAGTTTATGCCAAAGTGCAGTATAAGTTTCTATTAACCATTGCATATTGCATGTTAGTTTTATCAGTGAGTCTACCAGTAAAATAACTGATTTACAGTAGTTTACTTAATTTTCAAAGATCTCTAGTCTAGTTGAAACGCTGATTTTCCATATCAACTGAACTATATTAACCATCTGCTGTTGATTACAGAATGTTAACTTTCACTTTTGCCATCAGTAATCACACAATATCTATCCCCTGCTTTAAATAATTTATCAATGAAAATTTATTTTAACACTAGCTTCCTAATTAAATCTTAAATCCTATTATATAATTTTAATACTTTAATAAAATTAACAGGTATTGTTAAGATTAACATGTATTTTTAAGATTAACATGTATTGTACACAATTTTAGAATTAATCAAGTGCCAACAGAACAATACAACAGTATTTATTTATACTTAGTTTTTCTGCAAGTATTATGATTCTAGTAACAACCGAGAGCAAGTTTTTTCGTTTTAATAAACTTTGCTTCAGATCAATCACATAATAGTCTCTTTATGTATGTTAATAACTTAATAATGTAAAGTAAAAATATAGGCATTTTAAAGTAACAATTTATGTCAAACCATAATTATTTTTTTTTAGTAATTTTAATGACTAAAATCTGATTTTAGGAGGAGCTTTACATTTTATCAAAAA
This sequence comes from Physella acuta, assembly GCF_028476545.2. Lineage (NCBI taxonomy): Eukaryota > Metazoa > Mollusca > Gastropoda > Physidae > Physella > Physella acuta. The sequence continues at coordinate 37,381 of NW_026732408.1, forward strand.
GTCCTGCATCTCTTCATCGACCTAAGTGCCTAGAGAAAGCTTATGATTCGTAAGTATATTAATAATTTGAGCTGTTTTTTTTTTTTATGAAAACCTCTTCATAAAATAAATCCAGTATTTCTTTAGAATAAATTTTTAATCCTTATTACTATTGTGTATTTTTAAAAATTGTTTAGTGAGGATGGAAAATGGGATCCAGATAAATGGTATAAAGCCAAGTTTGGGCAGTCTCGTGAAGCTTCTCCACTTACTTTGGTTGACAGTAAAGATCGTAGAAGAGGCATTGACTTGGAAAGGGATATTAAAAGAAGACCTTCGTGTACGTAAATAAAAATGAAATCAAATACATTATTAAAAACTACGTAATTTGTTGCACCATAACTATTTTTAACTACTCTATTGTAGTGAATGATCCAATAGAAAGACTAAAAGAAGAAAGAGATGGCATTGTCCTTAGTCCTCAGCGACGAAGCTTTGGCACTGGTTGTCATGTACAAACACAAGTGTCATATACGCGTCAAATCAGTATGCCAGAAAGAGACAGAGATGACACCAAAATAGAACGTGAAAGAGAACGTGAAAGAGACCGAGAAAGGTAGTATAAAGTCCCTTTAGGTAACTACAATTTGTGGCACTTGTACAATACAATCTATATTTAGCCCGTCACTTGACCTCTTTTTTTCACCATCATAGTGGTAATGATGGCATCCAAAAATGACTATACCATGAATTCCAGTTTTTAACTATGTTTCATGGTCATTTCAGAAATATTTGCTTTTTTTTAACTAGAGTTTTTTTGCGTGCAGATTCAGTGTAGTGACAAAATTTCACATCGAAGTATTATATCTAATTTGTATTTTTTTATCAACTTTTCATTGATTTCTGGCTCCAGGAAGTGGTACTTCCATAGCCAGAAGTAGTACCTACTGTACTTCCATAGCCAGAAGTGGTACCTACTGTACTTCCATAGCCAGAAGTGGTACTTACTGTACTTCCATAGCCAGAAGTGGTACTTACTGTACTTCCATAGCCAGAAGTGGTACTTACTGTACTTCCATAGCCAGAAATGGTACTTACTGTACTTCCATAGCCAGAAATGGTACTTACTGTACTTCCATAGCCAGAAATGATACTTAGTGTACTTCCATAGCCAGAAGTGGTACTTACTGTACTTCCATAGCCAGAAGTGGTACTTTCTGTACTTCCATAGCCAGAAGTGGTACTTTCTGTACTTCCATAGCCAGAAGTAGTACCTACTGTACTTCCATAGCCAGAAGTAGTACCTACTGTACTTCCATAGCCAGAAGTGGTACTTACTGTACTTCCATAGCCAGAAGTGGTACTTTCTGTACTTCCATAGCCAGAAGTGGTACTTACTGTACTTCCATAGTCAGAAGTGGTACTTACTGTACTTCCATAGCCAGAAGTGGTACTTACTGTACTTATATAGCCAGAAGTGGTACTTACTGTACTTCCATAGCCAGAAATGGTACTTACTGTACTTCCATAGCCAGAAGTGGTACTTACTGTACTTCCATAGCCAGAAGTGGTACTTACTGTACTTCCATAGCCAGAAGTGGTACTTTCTGTACTTCCATAGCCAGAGTGTTACTTACTGTACTTCCATAGCCAGAAGTGGTACTTACTGTACTTCCATAGCCAGAAGAGGTACTTACTGTACTTCCATAGCCAGAAGTGGTACTTACTGTACTTCCATAGCCAGAAGTGGTACTTACTGTACTTCCATAGCCAGAAATGGTACCTACTGTACTTCCATAGCCAGAAGTGGTACTTACTGTACTTCCATAGCCAGAAGTGGTACTTACTGTACTTCCATAGCCAGAAGTGATACTTACTGTACTTCCATAGCCAGAAGTGGTACTTACTGTACTTCCATAGCCAGAAATGGTACCTACTGTACTTCCATAGCCAGAAGTGGTACTTACTGTACTTCCATAGCCAGAAGTGGTTCTTATGTGGTTCTTACTGTACTTCCATAGCCAGAAGTGGTTCTTACTGTACTTCCATAGCCAGAAGTGGTACTTACTGTACTTCCATAGCCAGAAGTGGTACTTACTGTACTTCCATAGCCAGAAGTGGTACTTACTGTACTTCCATAGCCAGAAATGGTACCTACTGTACTTCCATAGCCAGAAGTGGTACTTACTGTACTTCCATAGCCAGAAGTGGTTCTTATGTGGTTCTTACTGTACTTCCATAGCCAGAGTGGTTCTTACTGTACTTCCATAGCCAGAGTGGTACTTCCTGTACTTCCATAGCTGGACCAGAAGTGGTTCTTACTGTACTTCTATAGCCAGAAGTGGTACTTACTGTACATCCATAGCTGGACCAGAAGTGGTATTTACTTTACTTCCATAGCCAGAAGTGGTACTTACTGTACTTCCATAGCCAGAAGTGGTACTTACTGTACTTCCATAGCTGGACCATAAATGTACTTCCATAGCTGGACCGGAGGTGGTTCTTACTGTACTTGCGGTTTCTTAAAAGCCTATAACTTGAGTACCTTTTAAACTAAGTGGACAAGATTTTGAATTTAAGTATATTGTAGGCGAAGGCTTCTCTCAACTTTAATGGTACTTAACTATTTCTCTGGGAACACTATAACATGAGTATGTTTCAGTTAGATAGACACATTTTTATTTACAAGAATAAGATCTTATACTTGGATTACTTTCTAATTTTGAGTGACCTTTGGTATCCGAAAGTGAGACTTAACTCTATACATAAGTATAAGCTTTTATTCTCTTGATTCTAATTTTTAGTGATTTCCTGTGACCTGAAACTTGCAGCATTTCTATTTTCTCAAAAAATTACTTTTACCTGGCTGATTTGTTTCAAAACTTTTCACTTAGGTCTAGACTCTTTGATAATGCACAGTGACATGGAATGTGATTTAATTAGATGTTAAATTGTTTTAAAAATTACTCAATGTTCTTGTATAAATTACTTTTTTGCATTCAGTTTGTGTGCAATTATTTAAAATTAAAAAACATTTCTATAACCTCTATAACCTAATTGATCTTAAGTGCCATCCCCTTGCTGCTTGTGTATAAAAAATTATGAGAAAGGTTAGAAGAGATCACTCTATTAAAAAATTAAAATTACCAAAAATATTAAAAGTATTTAAAACATCAATCTTTAGTATACTCTGACAAACAACAGAATGAAGTATTTAGAATCATTTTTAAAATTTTTAATGGAACATGCGAGGCTTTTTTTGATGGGTCAGTTTTTTATGAGCCTACTGATTTCTGAACTACTTAGAACTTAGTTTAACCACGTCTTGTTAGGTGAAAAACATAATTGGCTACCACAGTTTATCAGGGCCCTATTGTATTGATATGTATATTTCAATATTTTCACCTTAAAAACTAAGGGAATAGGAAATACGATATGCCTTTCCCCCATCTTAACTTTTCTCTCTGCCACCCCCCTCCCTCTTTTAAAAAAAAGCCCTGTAGTATTCATTTAAGAATGCATTCCTTATTCCCTTGACCATCACAGATAATTGTATTAGAATTAAATTTATTCCAGTATTGTATATATTTCAAATAAATTATAGCTAGATACCTGGACCAATGATGCTTATGCTCTTCAAGATAAGATTGTTTATTCTATATAAACATTTCAAAATCCTTTTTTTACCTGATAGTACCATTCACTTTTCAAAGTTGTTTCAAATGTTAAACGTTTCAAGTTTTAAATACCTTTTCAATCAAGTTATGAATTTTAATTAAATTTAATTTTTATCTGGGATTACACCAATAGATCAGTTTTTAAGCTGTGTAAATTTTTTGTTTTATTGTTACCAATTATTTTAAAAACCATTTTGTTTTGTTTTTCAGTTAAAAATATTTCTAAAGTTCTCAATGGTGATCTAAAGACATACTAATTAGTGTTGATGAATTAGTTCACTGTTGCTTTTAATTATATAAGTTTTCCTTTTGTAGTACCTTCTAAGTTTTTAGCTGCTTGTCAAGCACTAACATCATAAAGTCTGAGGTAAAGCTCTAAAAATGTTGAAAATAAAGAATAATATTTCTCTTATTTCATAGAATTTACACTTGTATTTATTATAATAGGGACAGACCAGTAAGAAGAATAGGAAGTGGTCGCATTCAGATAGATAGAGAAAACACTAGAGATTTCTCTGGTCTTCGAGATAGATTTGATGACAGGGAAGTCAGAGAGAGAGATACTAGAGATAGAGACTTTGTGTGGAACCGGGACAGAGATCGTGATAGAGAATGGGACAGAGACACAAGAGAAAGAGATCGAGACAATGATTGGGACCGAGAAAAAGAAAGGAGATTTGATCGTTCAGATCGGTTTCGCAGAATAGGCGATAGAGATTTCCCAGAGAGAGAGCGGGTTAGTATTTATATTCTGTGCTCATTGCAATAATACTGCCTTTGTTGAGATCTGTATTTATAATAGTATCATTGTTTAATTTTAGAGAGACAGAGATTTTAGAGACAGAGACCGAGGTTTTGAGCGTACAAGTGAGTATTATTAAAACTTAACACATCCAATATAGTAAAAATTGTCTTAATTTTATTTGAACCATTCATGTTACCAAATGTTTCAATCTGTTCTTCTAATTGAATCGTATATAGTTCTACAGTTTTGTCACAGTCTAATGAGTAACTATTATTATAGCTCGTAGAAGAAATTATAAAGATGAAGAAAAAGAGCCAGAATGGTTTACTGGTGGTCCTACTAGTCAAACTGATACAATAGAACTGAGAGGTTTTGAACGAGAAGGTGAACAGGACCATGAAGAAGCAAATTCTCAAAAATCTGAGACCATTTCTAAGATCAATAATGTAAAGCGAAAAACAGAAGATAAATTAATTAAAGGTAAATTTTTGTTCTTGTCTGCTTGCCTTGCTCCAAGTAATACGAATATAAGCAATTTTAATCTTTGTACAACTGTATTTAGTGCAAGATGCAAGGATTTTTTTTAAACTGGTTATTTTATAAAGAATGAGTACATTCAACATAAACTTTGTTCCTTCTTCATGTATTCACCACCCCCATTCTTTTCATATTTTCTAAATAGTAATAATAAAGAGTAAGTAGCCCTGATTGAATTCTGATGCGTACTTCATTTTACAGATTCATCTGAAGAATGTGTTGAAAAAGGGAAAGTGTCACAATGTAATTCCCCTAAAGAGGTTCATTCAGTGCATCACTCAAACAACCACGAGAAATCTGCCGAAGGAATACATTCAAATATACAGCAGGAAATGTCTCGGTCCTCTCCAAATAGTCACAAGTTTGACATTGAACAAATACTTCAAGCTGATTTACCACTGGTAATGTTGTATTTCTGTCAAAACATACTACTTAGCCTCATCTATATTTTTATGATCAATAGGAATATTTTTAAAATGTAATAACTTCCCATACTTAAGAAAAGGATACAAATCTTATAGTTAGAATTACTTTAAAAAATGTTTGTTTTAGGATCATTTTAAGCAGGGCTGCCTACTTGTACAAATCTACCTAAATGCTTAATGTAAAAAGCGACTTCTGTTAAAATATCAGATGTAAATTAATTTTCTTTTTCTGTATTTCTTCTTCATGGGTCTCCCATAGTACTTTCTCCCTTCCCATCCTATATTATGGTGGGTGGAAGCTATTATGCCTATAGTAGATCGTTTGACCTGAAAATCTAGATGTTGGATTCCAGGCTTGAGCCTGTAGGGTGTCACAAAATCTACACAGCTCAGATGGGTACCTGACTCTAGTTAGGGACATTAAATGCAGCTCTGCATAGTGCTGACCACACTATCCATTCATATGACTAGGTCACTGAAACAGGTGAACTCTACCTCACCTGCCCCTGTACGGTTTAAAATGGTACTTTACCTTTTTATGGAATATAAATTAAATTATGTTAATTGAAAAACTGCACATGGACAGTAACTTGATTAAACCTAGATCTAGTATTTCATGAAAAATAGGTTCAGTTTCAGAATTTAAAAAAAGTTATTTTAATGAATTACCAAGAGGTCTAAAAAAAAGTATTGCATCCTGAGAATTTGGTGCTGTTTAATTTTGTTTATGTAGCTTACTAAAAATCTACATAAAAATCTCAATTGGTCTATTTCTTTTTAAAAGATCATCATAGCACTAACAGGCTGATTTCTTCATTATGATAATAAATTTTTGTAACATCTAACTTGGCTTAGTTACATCGTACATATTCAAAACAATATTCTATAAAAAGTGAGGACATTTACAAAAATGCTTTTGTTAGGGGGTCATCTATTTATGACGTCCACAAAAATTTGGAGTTTTAGGCCACCCTCCCTGGACGTCATAAATGGTTTACCCCTTACTAAAAACACTTGTTTGACAAGGTAATTCTGTTAAGATTAGTGCTAACTTCACTAGGTTAGTTTTCATTGTAGTTTTATTCATTAGGTTTATGCATTTTTGGTCCAAGAAATTTAGTTTTTTTGTCTTTTTTTTTACAATAATTGTTCAGTGTTAAGCTAAAGATTACACAAGCTCAGCTGTTGTAATTTTATAAAATAAAATGCATTTTAATATGTGTATGGATGTGTTCTGCTTATAAAATCAACTTTTTTAAAAATACAGGGCGAAGAGACTATTCCTCATGGTAGCAGATTTTCACGTTTTTTTACTGGTCCAAATATTATGGGTAGTGATGCATCTTCAATGGAAGACATGCTAGTTCCACGAGGTAGTAAAAAACAACTTTTTTCTGTCTAACTAGTGTATATGATAGATCATTTTTTCACACATTTTAATTTGTTATAGATCTTCTTGAGGACAACCATTCAAGTCCTAGTGTGCCATCACCTACTTCTATGATTGGTCCAATGGGTGCGATGCATGGTTTTCTAGGACACACACATCACGGTATGCATCATTTCCACGACCAGCTGGCAGGGCACGACAAGGAGCATTTAATTTTATCTCATCTGATGACAGTACCAAATTCAGCAGGGGACAACAATGCTGCTGTTGACAAATCATCAGCTCTCCCTCCATCTGTGACAGCCTTATTTAACAGCGCTGCCATGGGAGGCTCCAATGCCTGTAAGTGGAAGCCCCATCTAGATTGTAGTGTGGAAACTCTCGAATCTAGCTACTTCAGCAACTCAGGTAGAGTGTATGTGTGCACTGACACCTTGTTTTCCATGGTGCTAACAGTGCAGATGAATCTGGCACTAACCTCTTGTACAATGTTTTGCATGTTTAGTACTGGCCAGTAACACTTTCTGGTTATATTTTGGTTAACCTTTACCATAGTAATAACCTTTTAAAAAGACTTGTGCTAGCTTTACCCTAACGCTTTATTTTGTTACTCCCTTTTCATTTTTCCTAACACTTTTGTCATTCTGTTACTTTTTTGTGTTCTTCATTTTTTCACAATTGTTTCTTTAACAATAGCAATAGAAGATCAAAAACAGCTATCTCCTGAACAGAAGTACTAAATAGTCATTAGTCTTTCCACAAACAGTTACCCAATGCTCCCCAACATGAGGGCTTGGTTTTTTTTAACCTACTACCCATATTTAGACAATAAGTATAGTATTTAAGTTTTTCTAATCTCTTCTGTTGTACTTGGTAACCTATGCCATTTAGCTGCTCACACTAGTATCTGGTGATCCAGGCTATACTCATCATTGCTCTCTTTAAAAATCTTAATGAACTGTTCTTTAGTAAACTTTATTAAGTCTGGTTTGGTTAATAAAAAAAAATATGCACCAAAAAAACTTATCATACACAAAAATACATTTTTACCAAGTTTTTTTACCCAAAAATGCTAATTTTAGGTTTACATTTACAGCTTTCCAAAATGCTAACAGGTTTTTCTGAAAATTAGTAAAAAAGCTAGCCAACATTTTTTGTTGCTGCAACTAAAAGAATAACATCTATCAAATAACCATTTAATTCTCAGTTTCTTAAAAATTCAATTTGTATTTGAATACAAAGGTTTTTATTTCCCATTATTGTTATATTAAAAAGCTTAATATAAAATATTAATTTTTTAATGTTAAGAAAAATTGTTTATAAAAAAAAGATCAACACATTTATAAAACCTCATTAAAAATTTAAAAAATTATATGCTTTATCATAGTTACCAATAGTTAACAATGTATATAAGCTATTTTGGTAATTTCCCCCCCCCCCCCCCCCTTTCTCCTCTCCCCCCCCCCCCTGATTTAGTTTTTCACTGGGATGTTTAGTCGTGCATTAACAGGGGAGTGGGGGAAGAGTTTGGTAGGGTTGTTGTGTTGAACCTGTTAGCCATACGAAAGTAGTTTTTGTGCACATGATACAAAGCAGTTTTTTAATGACTAAATAAATCCAGGGTATATGGAGTATAAAAATGATACCATCAATTGTATCTGATAATGAACTATTACTATACATTTTTTTTTGTGTAGATGGTAGTAGAATACCAACTAGAAACATCAGTTCTGATAGAAAGAAATGAATGCAAGATAATCTTCTGTAACATCTTTCAGTTAACATTTTCTTTTCCCCTTACCCTTTTAAACAATTGGACATATTTACAAGCAAAAATAACCCAAGTGATGTGGATACTTTTATGTACACAATTAAAATGCTATATTTTAAGAATATAAATTTTGCTCAATGCTTAAAAATTAATGTCCTACCAAAAATTGGCTTCCATTGAATAAAGTTGTGCTTATTGGCACTGCAGGAAGGCATTACACTGCTTTTGCAATTCTGCTTTGATCCATCATTTCTCATTCTTGCCCAAGACACATGGGTCAGATAAAGTAGAGTTCATCTGCTTCAAAGACCTCAGCATATGAAGTGATAGCTTGGTCAGCACAATTCCCAGCTGCCTTTGTTTCCCTAATGTGGGTTAGGTACCCATCAGGGACATTCTACTGACTTAACCCGGGTTTGTACTTGAGACTTCTCAGCTTAGCAGTCTAGCTCTCTACAGCAAGGCCACGACATGCCTCCTGCTTTGATTACTTAATAAAATTAAATCTTTGGTAAACCTTATTATAGCTTAAGTTTTATTTTGGATTGTGAACTATTTAAACAGTTATATGAATTAATAAAGGAGAAATAATCAGTTTGTCTACAAGAAAGTCTAATTTTTCATCATTGAAATGCAATTTATTCCTTTTACCCTTGTTTTTAATGACTTGACAGCAATCTCAAGTAATAACAGCTTTAGTACTCAAGATGCTGAAGCTCAGCTTAAAGCTATGCTGTTTGGAGGATACAAAGACAGTGCATCTTCAAGTGGTACAGCTTCACCTGCTAGCTTACCAGCTAGTAAGTTTTAGTAAAAGATAAGAATAATCTTAGTTAAGTATAACATGCATAAATGGTAAAGTTTCCTACAATTCTGACAGTCTATAAGCAAGTGAAGTAGAATTGATTTGTTTCTGTGACCTCTGCATATGAAGGGACTTAATTATCTTTGCTTTCAGGATCCTTTACTCAATCTATATTTTTACATAGTTTTACATTTTGATTATTACCGCTTATACATTGTTGAATTATCAATAAAGAAACAAATAAAAATTTCAGTATACTGATTGACCAAAAATGAGCAAAGGAGCCAGCAGGAAAGTCAATAAAGATTAGATTAAAAGCTTGTTACTTAATTTTCACCTTTGTTATAAACAGGTGTTCATCGAAAAGTGAAAACAGTTGCTGAACTAGAAGCTGATATGCATCAAAGTTCTCCACAGAAAAGTGAAAGTCCACAATATACAAGTAACATGGAGAATATCAAACAAGGTTCAAGTAGTGATATGACAGCCTTTAATAAACTGCTTATCATGATCAATGCAGCTTCAGAAGCTAATCAAAATGCCGTAAGTTGAATTATCAAAATTACTGAAAGCTGAAGTTTTTTAAAGCTTTTAAGAAATATTATTAGCAAAAATCCGCCATATTATGAAAGCTGTTATGAGGTTTTGCTTTTTACCGGTCACTGGCCATTAACGTTTTGGCTTAAGCGATATTTAACTTGCTGCTATACAGACTTTGTAGAATATAGTTTCATTGATGAACAAAAATGTTGCGGATATTTGACAAGATCATCAGGTCTAGCAAAAATTTCATAACAATGAATAGGGCTAGGCAACAAAAAAGAAACAAAATTGGAAGACATTAGGTATTAGACCGGCTTGACACAGAGAGAGGCACTGTGGAAGTTTGAAGATGGGATGGAATGGAGGAATAGGAATACGTGGAAGAAGTGGTAGATTACATTTTCTGAGAAATTTTAAATCATCTTAAACGAGCCGACCCGCGGCGTATCATATGCCGCTATTTAGTTGTTTGATTTTCTACATTTCAGTAATTCATAATTTGTGAATTCGAGAGTACCAATGCTGCCACTGAAAATATTTGCTTTAAAACACTATCCGTATATCGTTAAGGACGATAACCCACCCTCCTTTCGCCCTACCCTACCTACACACACACACACACACACACCCCCCTCGTGAAAGCAGGCTCCTCTTAGTTACCTCCCCTAAGTTTAAAATTGTTTTAAACTAAATTATCTGCCCCTAATAGCCATCACTAAACCCGGCTCTACAATTGTAAACATTTAGCGTGAACCACAGCTCACCAGACCATGTAGGGGTGGGGGTGGTAGGGATATGCCTAGAGAGGGGGCTGCTAGGCGCGCTTACAGCTTGGTGTTTTCTATGGTCTCCATGAAGAGAATTGTATATATAGATATTTAAGTCGAAACAATAGTGTGTACTTTAAACACATCATGTTTTTATGATCATGTAGGTTTTGATAGCTGAGTAGACGATTTAAAAAATATTTAATTGCCTCTTTGAAACTCCAACCAGTTCAATGCCATTTCCAACCATTATCACACTATAATTATGTATTATCACCTTAAAAAAGCCTAATTTTTGCAATATAGTTTCCTTTCAATCTATTCAAATTTTTCATTTTTGAAAGCTGCATTCTAAACGTACATTTGTTTTAGGCCCCTGAACCATCAATGAACTTTTCTGGTTATGGCATGGTTCCTAGTCACAGTGAATTTAACCATGTAAGTTTAATTATTTATAAAGATTTATTGAAAATGTGCACCATCAAAATGGCCTGACGATATAGTCACAGCCAAGAGGCAGAGCAAAAGGACCCTGTTAATTCAGCTCCAAACAAAAGGGGCTCCCCTGAATTAGGCTTTTAACAAAAAAGCTCCAGTCATCAGGATTCCTGACAAATGAGCTCCTGACATTTAAACCATGATCATAAGACTTTAGTTTAAGAAACAATTAGGCTACTCAAAACTACCCCTGCTAGTAGGAACCATTCGTCAATGCGCTTAAAAGAATTTTGCTAACATAATTAAATGTGTGTACCTCTTGATCAGCCTAGGAAATGGCATCTGTTCAAATTTGAGAGCATGTTATCAATTCAAGAGTTATGCATCTGAACTTAACTGTTCTACAACTTAATTTTTTTTCTGTAACTAGTAGGGTTATTTACAAGCACTTATGGTTGTAGAGAGGATAGGAACTGTGTGTGGTTTGTGAGTTGGGTAAATTACTTCTCTAATAAAAGGTGTTATACATTTTTTTTTGTCTTAAGCCAATAGACTGAATCAATTTTTTTTTTTGAGTCAATATGTCAAGAGCCCATTTGTCTTGAGTTAATTTTGTGGGGTGCCAAATTGTTTTACTTGAGCCCTTTCAACTGGGTTGTTTTGTATGGAGCCATTTGGTCACTAACTTTTTTGACAGTGAACCTGAAATGTATAAATTTTAAAGTACCAATGTTATGGTTAAATACTAATTGCCATTTTTTAAATTTAACATTTTCTTACAGAAAATTGATCTTGTATTATGCATGTGCTTTATAAATATTTGTTTCATTTTAAAATTAAAAGTATTTTCTATTCCCACTCTAAAGGCAATGTTAAGAAACAAAGAAGAGCAAATGCAGCTACTGCAGCGATCCCTACAAAGCGCTCAGGTCCAACAACCTCCTCAGTTTCCTTCTCACCATCACCATCAGCAGGTACCCCCACCCTTGCCACCACAACAGCAATCAACTTCTCAGATCATTGCTCAGCAACAAGCTCATTCAGTTGCTCTTCAACAACTTCAAAAGCAACAGCTCCAAATGCATGCGATGCAACAAGTTAAACATTTGGGTAATATAGTAATAGTGATTTTTTTTTGTTTTTAACTTTTATCCCATGGTCGCCCAACTATGTATAGTATATTTAATTTTAGTAGCGGAAGTTGTTGGTAACGAGATTTGAAGATGCCGGCAAAAGTGGAAAATAAGTTTTATTTATATCGTTTTCTTGTTTGTTCTATCACCAGCTGTTCATAACAACTGACAAATTTAGAAATTATATAGATTTTAGATTTAAATATAGAGTATCAAGATTAAATCTAGGCTAGTCTAGTTCAATAGTTGATTTAGCAGCGAGGGTAATACACCCAAATTGTTACCCAGATGTGGCCTCCCAATTTCTCCTCTAATATTGCTTTAATAGCCTTAACTATAGTACTTACAGGGTCCTACACATATGTAAAAGTTATTTATAGTTAACCTAGTTATAAAAGTTTTAATTAGTTGGTTTTATTCGTCAAATCTGGGACATAGTGCTTTTCATACGGGGGACGTAGCTCATCTTCCAGAAGGAGAAAACAAAAGAATTTGACCTGCATGTATTTAGAAATGGACATGCTTACAGTGATAGTGATAGCAGATAGTGATTGTTTAGTTTAGACCATCCAAACAATTATTAAATTGAGCGAAAAACAGGATGGTGGCGGCGGTAGTGTTTTTATGGTGCACTGCACTTTACTCTAATTAGTGAAATTAAATATAATTAAAATGTCTCTGTCGTTGATTCAGGCTTGATACATAATGTAACAATTGAAAAAAAATAGCTCCAATGACTGCGTTGACATTTTTTTTTTTTAGCATTTAAAAAAATTTCTCTGTGATTAATGACCAATTTTGTGTATAATGCTTTTTATTTTATACTGGTCAGTAGTTTATAATTTGTGAATTCGACACTACACCTAAAGCGAGGGAGTGGGCAGGTCGGCGTGCATACGTGGTATGTCCCGCAAGGTCCCCATGTAGAGAATTACAGATATAGTTTTTTAACATAAGTGATAATTTTTCTACAACAAAAAAAAAAGGCTGTGGTTTAAAAGTCTTTTTGCTTGACCGTAGGGGAAGTAAAATAGTTTTGATGCCCTGGCCAGTAAAAGGTTAATTAAAACTTTAGTGATGATTCAGAAACAAATGGGAAGTCCAGTCTTGTGGCCGTATTAAGAAACAAATATTCATAGAAAGAGAAAAAAGGGAATTTTGTTGGTTTAAAGGTTTTATTATTTTAAGTAACTTTTGCAACATTAAAAGAAGCAAAATAATTTAAAATGTATCTTTAAACTGTAAAGTATAATAGATTTAGACTATTTTTCATGAAAATGTTCATCTGATTTGCAGGAATGCTTCATAAACCACCCAGCACACCTGGCATTCCACAAGCTATGTCAACACCACATAACAATTCAGCTGTAAAGCCTAGGGCACAGAGTGGTGGACCAACATGTTCATCAGATCCAATCTTCAACTTAATCCAGCAGAATCCAACCATTGTAATGAAACCTGCATCACCAGCACCTACCTTAGCAGCACTAATACAGTCACAACAATCAGCAGTACCTCCTACAGCTAGAGTTCCTTCTCCTCTTAGTAAGTTTAATAAAAAAAACAATTTAAAAGGTAGAATTTTTTTTTGAGTTTTAAAACTTACTTTTCACTAGTTGTATGACATGCCATCCTTCCCGCCAATAGCGGAATACTTCCACTTTTTAACAAAAAAAAAAATCATGTCCTGTTCCGCTGTCCCGTGTTTGTCGAAGTTTGATCCGTTTTTTTTTTATTATAAAGAACAGTAAAAAAATTGAATTTTTTAAAAAGCAGGGAAAAGCGATTATCTCCCTTTGGCACACATTTCTGTTTCCTAGTTTACTTACATTATTTACAAGTATTATCTAATAATCTGATACTAGATCTACTAATGGATAATGTGTACTATCTAGCTTCTGAACGTTCTTTTTAGTATTTGCAATTGAATTGTAGATTTAAATTATGCCTTAAATAAACATAAAGGGAGAAAAATACAATAAAATCATGACTAACACGCTAATTTCTAGATCTATCTAGCAAGGCAGGAATAATTAAATCAATAATGTTATGTCAAAGTTATGGTTTTTATTGGAGGGGAGGTGGGTTCTAAGGTTACTGGTTAACTTTTTTTAAAAATGTAAGCTGACATTAAGCAGTATTTAAATGCAGCCTAGATACTAGTTATCTATAACTAGAAGCCTACTAATGTCATTAATCATTAGACTAATTTTTAATAAATTTTTATTTTTGACTTAGTAAAGTAGCGTCTGGGGGTATGTTCCGCTTTTTGGCTTCAAATTCCTCTTTTTAGGCATGACTGTTCCTACTTTTGTCTGTATAGTTTGCATTTTAATACTTAATTTTAGAAAGGACAAAAATAATTGTTTTTTGCTAAGCGCTATTGTCTAAGTTAGATGCAATTGCTCATTATATTTTAAGAAATGCAAATTTGTTAAATTAACCTATACAATTAGATAAACTAGGAACATAAGTTTTAACTTCAAATGATTTTATAAATGTTTTTAACAGAAAGAATTCCTTTTTATAAAGGCAAACATGTATGTGAACAGCACAAATAAATGCTTTGAGCTAGTTAATTTGTTAATGTAAGAGTGTGTGAATAGAAAGTAAAATTGTAATTTGCTATTTTAGTGTTCAGTCAACAACCACCATTGCATCTTAGTGCACCATCACCAATTCATCCTGGCCAGCTTAGTCCAAGGTCATTAACTGTAGCTGGAAATACAATGTCTGTAAGTTTTCCTATTTATTTCAAACAAGTTTTCAAGCTATTTGAACAGCAGTTTTTTTTTTAATTTCTTGAATTTGTCATCCACTCTCAGTCGCTGCTAATAAACATTTCTAAAAAAAAAAAATTTTAAATTGTAGTACTTAATTATGTTAACCATCCTTCTTCCCAGTCACCAAGTGGACTACATTCTCCTGTGTTACCCAGAGTATTAAGTCCTCAAGAATTGTCAGCTCATGCCCAAGCTGTCATGCAAAGTGCTCTTATTAAAAAACAGCTGCAGGATCAAAATGAGCGTTATTTAAAGAAACAACAAGAAAGGTATATTAAAATTTCATATCACTGTTACTTTCCAGTTTCCCATTCTCCCTAAGATTTTTAAATTTCTGAGAATTGTTTTAAAATCCAAAATAAATCAAAACAATGCTTACAAACCCCTACTTTAACTTTCTTTATTAAAAGTTATATGAATCTTGGGATGGTACTTAAAGTAAAATTTTTTTATTAAAATGTAACTTTTAACAGTTTTAGTAATATTAAGCTTACCTTGTGTGTCTAGCTATTTGAATTTACACTTAATGCATGAAATAGTTTTGTTTTATGCCTCTAATTGGTCTTTTACACATAAAGTTGTAATATCTTTATCATTCTTTTTTGTTTCTAGATCTGTTATATATACAAATTGTACAAAAACATACACTATATATTGCCTACATGCCTAAAATTAGTTAGTCAGAAAAGGTAATAAATCTAAAAATATTAAAAGACTAAGTACTGGAAATTTCCTGCTTTTTTAAAAAATCAGAAATCTTTTCAGCTGATCCATTTTGCTACCCATATTCGAATAGTTGCATCTTCACCTCCTGCTTTATGACTGTTTTGCTGATTTACATAAGAATGTGATTTACTCAGCAACTAGACTATGTCATTTAGGGGATGAGTAATAGTTATTCTACTTAGTGTAAATTTACTCAATATACTTGTTTTTTTATACAAATTTCTGATGTAGGCTTACTATGTGGTTACATGATCAAGATGGTCCTTAAAATAAATAAACCGGGAGTGATCTCCCCTAAACTTTCTCGAATATTCTTATATTAAAAAAAACAGGGTTTGGGAACTCGGGATATAGACATGATTTTTAATCCATTTTAAATACTTAAACTTTTTAAAATAGAATAAAATCTCGTGGAAAAAGAATTGCACACCAAGTGAACGCCAAATAAAGATGTGCATAATAGTGCGCAATATTACTAGTACTTTATAAATTTTCGTGCATTTTTTTTAAGAAATTGGAAATAGCGTAAATTACTAATTCGGTTCAATGGAAATTACTCAAAATTTGACAGAAGGTAGAGAATTAGATCGTTTACTTACATGTGAAATTTTATTTATCTATCTGAAATAGTACTCAAGTTATAGGCTTTTTAAAAATTCAAAGTAGAAAAAGTACCACTTCGGGTTTTTGGAAATCGCTCTAAAGTTGATACGGATCTACGATTTTGATAAAATACTTGTGTATGAAATTTCATCAACCTAGCTGTAACGGTACTCAAGTAATCGTGTTTACACACAGACACACACAGACATACAGACAAGATTGCAAAATTATGTTTTGCCGTATCAGTGAGGTGTAAAACGTCTAGATTTGTAAAAATCTCAATTTTTTTTGCACGATTACAATGCTTTCTCTATACTTCGTATATACGAGAAAGTAAAAACTGAACACCACCCCCCCCCCCCCCCACACACACACACACCACCACCACCACCAGTATAAGATAATTGTTGCAAAAGTGGGGTTTTCATACATGTCATGTAAATCTACAGAAATGTAACCTTCAACACAAAACAAATATAGGACAGGAAATAGATTTGTACAGCAAAATACATAATCAATCTTCGCCGTCGATAATCTTAACCCTACATTTTTGGTGATTTTGTTT
Organism: Physella acuta; assembly: GCF_028476545.2. NCBI lineage: Eukaryota > Metazoa > Mollusca > Gastropoda > Physidae > Physella > Physella acuta. Next base: position 54,268 of record NW_026732408.1, read on the forward strand.
ATATTGATAGATAGAACAATATCTTTGCAAGCTTTGAAGGCAGTATTTTTGTGAATTTGTTTTGATATTTTATGCTTCGGCAAAGGATGCGAAGTATGCAAATCATGACGGAAGGGATCTACTTGGGTTTACTATGTACTATTAAAATAACCCAAGAAACAATTTTTTTAATAATTTTGATTGAAATATTGTGTTAGGACTTTTTTTGAGTGATTAGGAAGTTGAAACTAATATATACTGAAAAAAAATGCAAAAAAATCACTAAAAATGTATGCTTTTGTAAAGAAACGAAATTTTTTTTTTCTAAGTGTCATTTTTAGGGTAAAATAGCTCAAAATTAGCTCTCATTGCAATCACAATAACACAGGTTCTGTTAGAATGATATAAATCTTTAACATAGCGTAATACAACAAAATACCATCAGGGTGAACTAAAACAATTAGAAAATAATAAAAATGGATTTTGGCAAAAAAAATGTAATGTGAGACCTAAAAAATGTCAAAAGTAGGGAGTAGACTTAGCTCTTTATTTTATAAAATGTGAAGTTTCAAAGACATAGAAGTAAGAGACTATGGTTAACTTTCAAAGCTGTGCTCAATGAATATGTGCACAAAATTTCAGATAAATATCTCAAGTAGTTTTTAAGTTATAGTGATTTAACTGGTACTATTTTGTTAATAATTGATATTTTTGAGAAAAAAGCTAATAGTGAAAAATATACTAAATTTGGGAAAAAACAAGAAAAGCAAAAACCATACAAAAATGTCATTTTTTAAAACCTCCCAGTTATATAAATGGCATCTGGACCCTCTTACTCAGCATTAAGAACATGTATCTAAGTTCTTTTTAATTTTTATGTTGCCAAATTGTGCATAATATAGTTGAATTACGTCATTACTCTAATTTAAAAAATACTAAAATACTAGCAATACATGATTAGGCAAAATAATTATACAGAAATGTTCAGAATTGAATTAGTTTCAGAAAAATAGGTTTTGAAAAATCAATATTTCTGACTTTAATAATGTGTATTGGGGGTGGGGGGGGGGGGTGGGTTTACCTGCTCTTAAATGATTTTTTTACATTAAGAAATGAATGTTGTAATTGTTGCTTTTTTTTTTTTTTCGATATTTTAATTTGTATATGAAAAAAACAGATAGAATTACGATACCTTGGCGTTGTGGGAAAATACAGCTTTTATCATTTTTTATTTCAGCAGGAATACAAATTGTTGGTTTCTACTTCACGGCGTATATTTTGAGATCAGTTTAATGAAATCTATTTAAATTTGTAAAAGATGTTTTATTTCGCCCTTGATATAATTTTATTTTTTTATTATAGCGTTTTTCTGTCATGGCTAATTGATCTTGGCCCTATGCACCCACACGTTATAAAACTAGACTTAAGTTTTAAAATTGAAGTTTACTTTTGACTTAAAGCCGTTTGTTTTAAATCAAAATTAATTAATAATGTAATTATTCCTGATTAAAAAATTTCCGTCTAAAATCTGGTCGCTAACCTAATTCTAAAAATCGATTCTTTACTAGTGTTTCTTAGATAAATATAGCCACAATTGTAGGAACACATGAGAAATAATGAATTAATATTTCTTCAAAGCTATAGCCAAGAGAAAGTAGAACTTTTTAACTCTGTAAACTATTAATCAATCGAGTAATGGCTGTTGAAGAAATGGGAGCCATTTTACTTTTTTTAAGGGTGACCTACCTTTATTATATATGTTTAAAATTCATAATTGTGGTATGAAGCTGAGTAGCAATGTGGCTGACACGTTTTGAAATTGGGTATGATACGCCGCAGAATTATTTTTTTAGAACCTAGTTTAATTATTTTTAACGTAAAATCAAAATGTACTTATTAGTTGTGGATTTTAATTTCATTATAGATCTAATCACAAACTTAAATTTTTAAAAGTGATTTTGCTTCTTGATCTAGCGTATTTTTAAAATTATGTAGGTTAGATCTAGATCTATAGGACAACTGTGTCAGTAAAATAAGGTCACCACTCCCAGATTCTTAGGTTTTAATTATGTTTGTCATTTGATGTATTATAAGTAGCATTTAAACGACTACATCTATCATTAAAATTGGTTTACTGGCCAGTTCTAATTATACATTCTGTTCATTACCAATTCTAATTAAATCATATCAGGCCCTAACACCCAGGTGACCAACACTACACTATTTGAATTAGGCCACAGTCGTAACTTTTAATGTTTATTAAACAATTTTAATTAGCCATGTAAAAGCTGCAACCATAATAAAAATTGGCTAACAGACATAGTTTACTAATAATGTTTGATATTTATTTAACTGTTATATTTTTCATCTCCATAGTGTTTCTAAAAGAACTTTCTTTAAAGGGAGGGCTGTCGTTTTTTTTTACAACAATAATTATAGAAATAAGCTATAAACTGGTATATTTTGTAAAGTTTGACATAATAACAAATAAGTTTATGCTCTGGTGACATTTCAGTAATTATTTTGTTGATATTGCAAATTAAGTGGATTCTTAGACCTCACTACATTTCAGTTGAATGAGTAAAGTTAATCTACATTTTGAACATGATGTAAATGTTAAGTGCTATTATTTTTTTTATATTTTTGAATTCCTCGATTGTTAAGCAACAAAATTGATGTATAATATGCCAATATTTGATACTTTGAAAATTGATTAAAATTAACCCTAAAAGAAGACATTTGACAATTGGATCGGTTACCTGCCATATTCAAATTCTGCGTTTGCAACCTTTAGGGTTCCCAAATGTTTAATTTAATATTGAAGTACTTAATTTTAGAAAATAACTCCTATCCTGCATTTAAAAAGTAAAACTAAGACTGCAGTGCTCATGCTTTAAAAATAAACCCAGCTCAACTGTATTAATACCTACACTGGGGACATCCATACCATAAACTACATCAAGATTATTTAGGATTATTATTTTTAGAAAACCTCATTATACTTTTACAATAGTCTGAGCCTCCCCTCCAGATGACCTAATAAAATTAGTAAACCTACTTATTTGATAAGTGAGTGGCGAGGTTAACAGAATTAGAGGTCATGAACCTGAGTAGGCCTTTAGTCTTTTGATAGTTAATATTGCAAAAATTCATCATATGGGTACAGAAAAATAATACTTTGTTTCAACATTAAAAAATAAGTGTTTAATACTTTGCTTAAGTTTTTGGTTGGTATTGGAAAAGGTGATAAACATTACTGAAATATATTTGTATATCTGTTCATGGTCACACAATTCATGATATTGAAATGGTAAATTAGAAGCAAGTTTTGAGAGGTCTACTAAATTTTTATAGACATCCACGTCGGGGGGGGGGGGGGGGTGTCAAAAATTCAAAATCTGTGTGGACGTATTAATTTTTTAAGAATCAATGTTTTTTTTTTCCAGCTTTAAGTCATTTTTATGGCCATTAGGAGAGCAAAAATGGCTGCACTTCAACAATGGGGGGGGGTATTTTTAACTATGCTTTTTGTTATATTTGATGTATACACATTTAAATGATTTCAGAGCTAGGTCACCTAATCAACTTAATTTTGTAAAACCACAACCAGCTGCTCATCCAGTACTCCCACCAACCCCTCAGTCCAAGGTCAGTTATTTGAATGTTTTAATTTCAATAAATGTTGTCAAGTTTTTAGGTATTTCATTTTAAAAATACATAAATGTTACAAGTTTAACAAAGTATTAACTTGTTCTTAAAGTAATTTTTGAAAACTTTTTCACTGTTAAAAAGTACATCAAAAATTTGCATTTAATAGAACATCTTAAAAGGATGCATTCTGGGGAAAATGTTTTGGTGTTGATTAATTAAACTAAAGAAAACATTTTTTTCAATGAAAATAGCAGCAGTGGTAAATCTTTTCCTGATTTCGGGGATATAAATGGTTAATTAAAACAATTATTCTACCATAGGTTTTTTTTTTTAAATTTTTTTTTTTTCAAATGTAGAAGATATTAATTAACAGTTTTTTAGTTCAAAATGACAAAAAGCAAACCATTTATACTGATCCTTAAAGCATTATTTGTGTATAACAGTGGTACTCAATAAAAATGAAAATTGAAATCTATGTTCTTTTTATGATTAAAATATTTAATGGTAAAATGGTTGAACTGTTATCTTATCTACTACTATAATTTTTGTGTGTCATCTTGTCATTTTTGCTAGCTGTGCAGTTATCTATGATACACTTTATGCACTATTGTAGCAACTAATAACCATTCCTGATCCCTATTTCATTCAAATCATGTGTATACCTTGTATACATGAAGTTGACTCTGGAAGTAATGTGGGGTGGGGGGTGCAAGTACCTTATAGTCATCTAGATTAACTATTTTAAGCATCAATGCTAGAAAATAATCTTATCATTAGTTTAAAATCTCAACATTATACATTAAAGTGCATTCTATACACATTTACATTGATTTTTAACTTGTTTGTTTTTTCTAATAAATAATGAAAATATATTTATTTTCTACATGAAAATAGAACTAGCTACTCCAACTTTCCCATGTGAAAACACTTTAGATTATAATTTTTAGGTAACAAATGTTTATTCATTTTTCTACTAAAATTTTAGATTAAATATTTTTTTAAAAACTTTTTTTAATGCATAAACATAACTGTATAGACACAGCCATTATACATTAGGTTTTATTTTTTTTTAAAGTGCAAAATCAAAATATGCTTAAAAACAGCGTGATCCACTATTACAAAAGCATGACGTAGATATACAATTCAAAACTTCATTCAGCAAAACAAATATGTATCAGAAAAATGGATTTGAACATTGGTACCAAAATTTTGGTACTACAAGCCTGAGGGCCAATGCTGAGAGCATTATTCCAGTCTTAAAGAGTTTGTTTTGATCAAAGAATCATCAACCATTTCACCCTTAAATGATTGTATTTTATAAACACAAAACATAAATACTTTTGTTTTATAATAGTGGATGAAATTTCAGGGTGCTACGGTAGACACATTTACACCAACTTCAGTGTTGCTTAAAATGCATTCTGACAAAGCTATTGAAAAGGAGAAGCATGCGCTAGAAATTAAACCAGACTTAGAAACTGGTAAAGTAACAATTTCTAAAACTTTGTCTACTTCATGATTTAGCTAATTACTTAAAAAAGCTTTTTGTAGTTTAAAATATTTATGAAAATCACAGCTGCATCCATATTGTATAATTTTCTTATTCAGATAAACCAAGCATTACTGAATATATGCCATCAATGCATGATTTAAATGCAGCAGGCCAAAATGATATTATTGACATGAACACAGTTGAAGAGGTTTCACATAAATCTGATGCTAAACTTGCTGGGGACCTTAGTGATATCAGCTTCTTGGATCCAGTTAACCCTAATCTTGTAGCCATGTCCAACCAACTTGAAAATATGAGAATTGGACAAACAAACATATTACCTGGCACTCTCTCTCAGCCAATGTCAGTTGAAGAGAAGGTGGGTGGAGGATTTATGGTAATGTATTTGCACTTTCTAACATATATTTATTAGCATAATAATAAATATATGGGTAAATTTAGTTACTAAAAATTACCAGTTGATACAAGATTAATTGGTAACAAATTCTAAAGAAAAAAAGTTAAAGGTGTTCAATGATGAAGAATTTAACCCTTCCTTACATTATTTCAGCTTAAACTGTCAGCTTTGGCAGAGAAACCAGGATACCTTTCTCTGATGCTTGACAAAGCTAGAGCTGGACAAGGAATAGGACAAGGAAGGCCTATAGTAAAAGGCAAGTCCTGAGATATTAACAGTTGTATCCCAGAAAACAGTGTTTTTATTTATAGTTTGACCTTATCCTACTCACATTTCTTCTGTAAATAACTAAAATCTCTGACTATCTATAACAGTTCAATGGTCAACTAGAAATGTTTCAAGTCTCACTAACATTTGTTAGGGTGTCACTAAAATATCTTCACCAGTTACATCTTTTAATTTACTATTCTTTGCTAAACTTATATGGCCAGTACATCTAAATATTTATTTGTTCATCCTTTTATTTAACAATGAAAATTACTTAGTTTTTAGGCAGAAAAATAATTTTATAAATTTGTTTTATCTTATTCTGTGTATTTAAAAGACCATGTGCGCACTTCTTCTCTCCCTCTCTCCGCAACATTTTTGAGGCAATGTGATTAGTATATTCAGCGATGTATGAAGACCTTAATGATACAGACTTTGTTGAAAATATGTTGGATGCTTCAAATGTATAAACAAAATTTTATTTAAAAAATAAAATGAAAATAAAGGCATATTCAAATGTCGAAATATATTTTTAATTATTGAACCGGAAAAGTGTTTAATGTTGTGACAAAAACACACAAAAAAACATCTCACATGTTTAAACTACAGAAAGCACACAAAACTGTCATCTTCCAATTTTAGAATTTGAAGAAATGAACTATTTCATTAAAATTTGATTTAGATCTGTAGATCTACTTATCAAGACATACGCTGTAACATGTATACAATTTTCTCAGCCAAAAGTAATACAAATTACTTTTTAAAAACAACATAAATACCATTGAACAGCAGGGTTTTCAACATAATCATTTAAATCTCTTAATCAGTGTGTTCATTTAATATGATGTTGTATTTACTAATAATGTATACAATTTGTTTTTTCTAATAGGTACTGGTAGCCTATGTTATTTTAAATGTGTCTGATTTTTATCTACTTAGTTATTTCTTTGGTTTGTCACAAATATTGTTCAACGTGTAGTAAAGCACATTGCGTTTTGACCAATAACTATTTTATATAATATTTTTCTCAAACAAGTAGAAGATTTTAAAATGTATATGCTAATAATTCCCGTGTAACAGGAACTGACGGCTAGTAATTTAATAATGTCCAAACCTAATTTTAGCCTCATTCTCTTAATACCAATATTATTCTAAACACGAGAAAAATGGCCCGTTGAGGAAGGCTGATAGTGCTGTCTCTTTTCTCTTAACTAAAACCACCCCACCCCCCCCCCCCCCTTACACACCCCCCCCCCCCCCCCCCCCCCAAAAAAAAAACCATGTCTACCGCCCCATTCAACAAAATATAATTATATACTTTTTCCAGTGTCCGCCCCCTCCCCGAAAATTCTACCCCCGCCCCCGAAAATTTCAAGTACCCCCACCCCTCTCCGGGGAGGAAAAAGTCTGAAAGAAACACTGGTGTCGCGCTTAGCCACTACCCGAAGTATTGCATTAAAGAAATTGCGAGAAAACCACTTTTTAGATTAGACACATTAATTAGGCGGTAATTTTATTATAGAGTATCGATTACGACATTTCTTTTGAGTTTGGGGGGGGGGGGGGGGCTCAGACGTTCTTACGCGGGGGTGGGGCTTCGCCCCTACCCGAAGAATTGTATGAAAGAATTGTATAAAAGAAACTCTTCACGCAAACCACTTAGATTAGACAAAATTTCCTTTGTATTCAATGTTTACTCGAGAATCAATGAGTCATATTACTGCGTGCACTCTCCGGCTTGCTCTAAGCTAAATGTGACCGCGTCATACTTCATTTTTTTTCGACTTACTATGCAGGTTTTTAATTTCCTTGTGTTTTCTCTAGAGCGTTCTTGTCAGACAGATAGATAGATAGATACATAGACAGACAGCGAAACTATTAGTATTAATTCCCCCTAGCTGGCTATTTTGCCATATACACAAATGTTAGAGTTGAAAAAAATGAGGCTTTTTTTTTCTTTTGAATAAATTGATAATGAAAATCATTTAAGCAAGAGAAAATTCATTTACTTTATAATATACCAATACTATATTATTGTGGTCAGCATCTAGAGTCTGGACTAGCCATTTTAGTGTGCAGCCACTCAGATTGTGGTTGTAAATGTTTACACTTAGATATAAGGTGTCATCCTTTTATGTCTAGTCCACATGTTGATTTAATATCGAAGTACTTACATTTTAAAACAAACATAAAACTCATATCCTGCATGTAAAATGTGAATTTAAGACGACAGTGCTCCTGCTAAAAAAAACATTGCAATGTGTAAATCTAGCACTCAGGTCGTACATACCATATGTGACATGTCATGATTTTTAATTATTTTTATCTCCCCTGCCTCCCCAATGTTACTAATCTTCACTAAAAGCCAGGACCCAACACTATGATGTCACACCTCAGCCAACTACACTTCTCAAAATTGTAATCTTAAAAATGAACAGCATTTTTTTTTCTAAAATATTTACTGAGCATTGTCAACATTGAGTAGACCTAGTTTCCTTTTATTGAAATTTTTATAATACCAACGTAAAACAGCTTAAATTCGGTTTCTAACATTTCTGCAAAAGCTTGGCATCACACTTTCTGAAATCCTCCAGCCCCTCATTTATGGACAAACCCTAATTTAAAAATAAAATACTTAAAAAAAACTTTTTAAAAACCCACGTTTTTCTTGTGGACTAAAAAGTAGAAAATAAATTTTTCTTTTGTGCTTCCTCGAGCTGTGCAGGTTCTTGTGATGACTGACAAAAAACGTGTGTACGTTCACCATCAAATTTCCCGACCCATCTGCCCGACCCACGTTTTTTGTCAGTCATCACAAGAACCTGCACAGCTCGAGGAAGCACAAAAGAAAAATTTATTTTCTACTTTTTAGTCCACAAGAAAAACGTGGGTTTTTAAAAAGTTTTTTTTAAGTGTTTTATTTTCTCCTTTTTAGTCCGTTGCTACACATGAAAAACGTGGTTTTTAAAAAGTTTTTTATATAGTTTATTTTCTACTTTATCTAATGACTTGATTAAGTATGACTTGACTAAGTGTTTAAAAATACACGGACTAAAAATCTTGAGCGACCGATACGCTTTAAACAGAGAAAGGGCGTAATTTAATTAAGCCTACATGCCGTGACCAGGATTCGAACCTGGGTTGTCGCGGCCACAACGCGAAGTACTAACCACTATACGATCACGGCCAGCGCGCTCAAATCGATTGGGGCCAAAGTAACTGTGTCAATAGGCCTCCAGTCTTGTCGGTATGTTTAGAAATCATGTCCTCAATTTTATGGTCCTTGGGGCGTAATTTAAGCTAATTTAGGTCTCTAATTGCTAGTTTTTATGATTGCATCTGAAATTGTTAGGTGAAAATAGCCTGCATTCCAAATTTCAGATCTCTAGAGCAATCAGAAGTGGGCTAATTTTCGTTGTCAATTTTAACAACAAACCCACAAACAAACAAACGCGAAGCTGAGTTAAGAAAAACGTGTTAAAAAGCACCTTTTGAAAGTGGGCGATTAAGTAAACAAATAGAAGCCATGAACCAGAGGAGGCCTTGCCAGTTATTAATTTGAAAGGCCTAAATGCTAATATTAATTATTAAAATACATTCGCGTACAGAGAATTATACTGTTAGCAACCCATGGTTGTATTAACATTTCTGCCTAACATGTTATGTCTGAATCAACCCTCCTCAACCAGTATAACTTAGCCCTAATAGATTGGTAATACAAATTATGGTTGCTTATCTACACACAAGCATAACTTTAAAAATCAATGTTTATAATTTAATACGTGAAAGTAGACTTGACTATTCATGTTTCCAATAAACATTCTGCCAGACATTCATTGTGGTTAATGATAAAATGCCTGAGAATCTTTGAGAATTTTAAAAACTATATCTGCATCAAGAATAATAGATTATAACATGTTTCTTTATAATTAACTTACGTTTTGTTTTTAGCATCACAAGAAATTTCTCCTGAAGAAAGATCCCTTTTGCAACACCAGAATGTGCATGGCCTACAGCCACAGATATTTATGCAGCAGCCTCCTTCAGTAACAAACCCAGTTGGTAGACCAGTGACTGGAAGTGGGTCTAAAATACTACAGTCTTCAATGAATTCTATAACCATTCAAACTTCTACAGCACCCCCTTCCAGCTTACAACAAAATAACATGCCTGGTAAACAAGTATCTGGAAGGGCTATAGTTGGAGGGAGTTGTATTCAACAAATGGCTGGAGGTGCTTCAAATAATTCTGCACAAACTTTGGAATTGATGCGCATGCTAGAGCAGCAACAATTGCAACATTTGCAGAGACGACAAGTGGTATGCCTTATTGATTAAGTTGTTTACAATCTCGTGTGCAATATTAGGTAATTTTATTTTGATCCTGCTCTAATTGTGAAAGTTGAACTGCAGAAATTATTGTTTGACTGGTAAAATGTCTAAGTCAAAAGAGGCAAACTATAGCAAACATATCTACTATTTACTTCAAAACTATTATTGTGTAAATTCCTTATTCTGGTAATTATTTGTAAAAATAAATTTCAGACTCAAAGTATGGGTATTCCTCCACCACCAATGGGCACACCAATTTCTCATTTGGGTCCTCCTCCTGTAGGGGTACATATGACTGGTCATTTTCCAGTAGTTGCTTCACCAGTTCATCCAGCTACTAATGCAATGATGATGAATCATCAGTTTGCTAGAGGTATGTATATTTTCTTCCTTTTCCACCTCTTTTGAGAATAGCTTTGTTTCTGTTTTTTTTTTGTAAGGGAGCTTTTTGAAAAGTAAAACTTATTTAGCTGTAAGCTATGTTGAGACATATACTTATAAGAACATGCAAGCTGAATTTTGGTAATTTTTTCCCCCAGCTAATGCAATAAATGTTCAGCAACGTAATCAGCAGATATCTCAATTTATGGCAATGCAGCAGACAAAAACAACCCCACAACATAGAATTGTAAATCCCATGCATTCAGTTGTGCATGGAGCACCCATTAGTCCTCACAATCAGGCTGGACCACTGTCACCAGCTGCTCTAACTGCAACAATTCAAAGAGTTGCATCACCACATGGAATGAAAATGAGTAAGTTAAACTTAGTTGTAAATGGTTAATAATGAAAAATTGTGTGTATATTTTTGACAGTTATATTTAGTCTTGTCGCAGTTTTTAAAATCCTTATGGGGGAATAAAAGCACATTTGTTAGGTTAATTCTTATTATACTTCAGTTGAAGTGTCTTATGAATAATTGAGTTTTGCCAGCTTTTTTCTTTTCAGAGATGTAATTTTGAATTGTTTTTAAACTTTTTAATACAGAAATCAGATATTGCTATGAATTGAAATTTTCTGGCAAAAATGTTAAACAGCTCAGTGTTGATTTTTAATGTAATCTAAAAGATAACATTATAGGCTTGAAAAAAAAAACATTTTTAGGCGTCAAGACTGTTTTTATATCCTGTGTTGGTCAGTTGTTTTTTGTGGTCTGCCTTGGGTTTTTGTTTTAGCTTTTTTAGCAAGTACATTAATGAGATGCAAAATAGAATCTAAGAGTACACATAGTTAAACAGAGGAATGAATTGTTGGGGGTTACACAATTGTTGAATTAAATATAATATTCCTGGTGGTATGATTTGTATTCCAGATATGTATGTATGTATATATATATATGTATATATATATATATATATACCATAAACTGTTTGAACATCAAAGATGTAGGATTTTAAAGCAAGGTTACCTGACTTAATAATCTAAAAATATTTTTTCAGATGGTCCTATGCCATCCAGTACTAACATAAATGGAAGTGGCAAAGGTGATGTTGGTGGCATTCAGCGTTGGTTTGGCTCAGATATTCTAAAGACACAGCTTTCCAGTATGCCCCCCCTACCTACCCAAGGAAGCCATGTAATGACTGTGGATGAATTGGAGAGGAATTAGAATTAAGATGTGGTGTAATGTGGGAATACATTTGAGGAAGTAAATTGTTTTAGTTTATTATTGTGTAATGTATTGTTTAATCGGTGAAAACTCATAATTCAAACACAATATAAATTTGAAAAGTTCTAATGGATCTAATCATCATATTCATTCCTCTTTGCACTATTAAAAATAAGTGTAAGGTTTCTGGTAAAGACAGACCAGGCACAAACTGTCAGTTCCTGGAGCTGCTGAACTCCATATAGTAATGAGATATTTTAGTTTGTAAATAGTGTTTGTTTCCAAAATGTTTGCAATTTTTTGTTGATCTTGTTAAGATTTGTTGAGCAGATTGTTAATATTTTTGAAATTTGAACTACATGTATATAATGTGTGTGTGTGTATATATATATATATATATATATATATATATATATATATATATATATAATACACTTTTTAAAATGTTTTTATTTACCCCTCCTATAAATAAAATTGGCTTTTGGTTGTTGTGTTGTTTAATTCACTAATGAGGGCGTTGTATTTTAATTACTTAAACCTTTTCATAAATTAACTTGAGGTTGCAGCACACCTCTTGCAAAGTGCATATTAACTATATCAAAAAAATTAATTTAAAGCTTCTTTTTAAGCATGCATGTTGAGGGTTACAGCACACCCTATCAAAGTGTTAGGTGTTTTTGGCACACACTATACAAAGTGCCAAATTGCTGTTGATCTATGAGTATGAATGATGTAGGAATGAAACAGGCTGATTCTTACCTACTTGTATAGCTTTTTAGTGTTAATCAATCTAAAAAATACTAGCAATAACTATCTCCTAGAGTGAACATGTCTGTATTGAATCAGTGTAACCATAGAATGAATACTGAATTGAACAGCCTTTTTTTTAATTATAGCACATACTTATTAATGATAGCTGCATATTTTTTTTTAAAAGATCCATATTTAAATGAATGCATGATTTCAACAATGTATAACTGTAAATAGGTGTTTCCTGTAAATATAGTAAATAATAGAACTTGGTAGCTTTTTACATAAAGTTAGCTGTTATCTGTTCAAAGTGTTAATTTAAAAAAAATTAAAATTGTATTATCTCTATAGATTATAAACATCAACCAGAATTACTCTCAAAAGTGCTAGTTTCATAATTTTTCATTTAGCTGCCATTAAATCTAAAGATTCCATTGAATTTGTTATTCATTTTATTACATTTTTTTCATCATGTACATATAAAAAGCAGATAGCGCCTTTCTTTACATGTACATAATTTTCATGACTAAAGTTGTTTTCACTGCCTGATTTAAAATATAATTTTCATCATTTACTAACTTAATTCTTTTAAGTTATCTAACCTTAAAGTTTTTCTTTCAAATATGTATTTTATTATGTCAAGTTACTTATATTATTGGTTGTATAGATAATTTTTTCTCTTGTTACAGTTGTGAAATATTTGTCTAGATGTCTAAATACTATTTAGGTAATGGTTATGTGAATCAATTTTGGCATGTAGCTTTGTTTTTGTCGATATTGTTTCACTAAACATACTTGTTTCAATTTTTTGTGTGAGATAAAACCCTATTTCTCAGTTGTTGCATTTCTAATTTAGACCTTTGGTTGCAATAAAATCACAACCTGAGTTTAACTGACCAGTTAAAAAACTTAGTTATGCATATATTTTATGAAGTTAACCTTCAAGGTTATTACGATGTTTAAAAATGTACATATGTACAGTTGTTGTGCACATGTGAGAAAGTTGGATTTAAATTTATTTGCTATTTTCATTTCAACAAATGAATATATAGCCTTATATTTTCACATGTATTAATTTTTTATGAGCCTAAAAGTGTTTTTCTTATTTTCCTGTTTTCTTTTAAAATAAATTGTCATTTACATTTTTGCTTTATGAAATTATTTTTGTGTGGTGCATATAGATTTTTTAATAAGAAAAACAAACTTAAAAATTGAAGGATCAGGTTAAAATAAGTAAGTTTTTTTTTAAGTGTCTTGAATTTTATTTTGCTCAAAGGTATTTGAATGTCAGCTTTTCTCAAACTAGATAGGCCCTATTTGTCACATTGTGATAAGATGTAAGTACATTTTTCTTATCATATATATTGTTTCCATTTTAACTTCCTTGTAAAGTTAGTCAATCGAGAGCGAAGTCAATTGAGAGCGAAGTATTCATTTTGTAATTTTAAAAATACTAAATTCCTTAAAATATTTGCAGCATATAATGAAATGTAAATGCTACCTAGAAAGTTATTTACCTTGAAAAAGGTTAGATGTGGCTTGAATTACCATTGGTACAGTTTACCCTCTCTCCTTTTCTATACATTCATTATCTGTTACAATTTTTACTTTTTATTCCCAGTAATCCCAGGCCTAAAACCTGGTTAGATCAGAAATAAAAAACTTTTTAAATTGTATATAGAATTTTAATTTAAAGACCGAATTTGAAATAATTTTGCCACAATTTACTAACAATTTTCAATGATTGTGGAAAAGTTACATTCCATGATCATAATTCATTAACACATTTGTTATGGGGAGGGATTAGAGGAATTTAAAAATCACTTTGCACTGATTGATTTGTACAAAACTTTAACCACTACCCATAGACATGAGTGTTGACAGTTATTTCTTGTATGTGATTTGGAGTGTGAAAATGAAATCACCTCACTTTTTATTTATTGCTATTTTAATTATATATTTCAACATCTTTTGGATGTTCCAATTTGGATTTTTTTTTAACTGAAATAAAAGTTAAAATTCACCTTTGTGGATTTTTGTAAAATTATTAGTTTGATTAAAAGCATTCATTATCAAGACAAAGCAAACCAATGAGAATGTTTCAGCTCTTCATTTGAGCTTAAGTAAATGCATGAGCTTTGATTTTTTTTAATTTTTTTTTTTGTGTTAAAAATTATCAAGTTTATGCTGATCAGTCTCTGGAGACAAATCAATTGGACAGGTTAGACAATCAAAATATATGAAAAACAAGATTATATAAAGACCCTTAAGAAATGAGCATTTCCATCCCTTTTTAGTACAGTGTAAAAATAAGATCAATCACAATATTTTCTTTTGTATATTATTATCAAGGATATTTGAATTGCTTTTTTTTTTTTAATTAAAGGTCATTTGTTTCTTGAGGTATATATTTTTGTTTTTTATGCATTTTGATGGAAATAAAAGAAGTAAAAAAAATAACTTGTAATAAATTAGTGATTCACAACAGCAGCAAAAAAAATATTTCAATTTTTAATTACAACTTTCCCTCAATTAATTTACTTGGGGAAACTTGTTTACCAATCATGTACTTTATTTTCTTAAACCAGTCATTTAAATGTAAACTATGTTCAGGGATGTTCTCAAACCATGAAAATAAATAAGCTTTTTTTTTGGACCAGACACAATAGGCTTTGTATATGCAACTCTAATTTATTGCAAACAAAAAGGTTATCTTGCAACAGTATTATACATTTTAATAGCTTAATATAACCTAATATCTGAAAGTCCCTTTCAGTAGCATTTTATCCCTTTCAGATCTAGGAAGTTATTTTCCTAAATTTTACAATCTAACAAATGAAAATATTTTTTCCACATTAAACTAATTGAAATTAGAGATCTATATTCTCATCTGTTTTCTTAAAGATTGGCTTAAACAGTTTAGCTGTAGTAATTTGGTAGGGTCTATTTTTTATTTTAAATAAATAGTGGTTTGAAAACCATAGCTTCTTGAAAAAACTTAAGCCAAATAATCATCTTGATTATATCCAAGTCAGGACTTTTTATAATAGCCTTAGACTTCTAAAAATAGCTAGTATTCTTTCTACTCCCCCTCAAAGTACATGGTGAATTCTCATTTGTTTAGGTCAGTGTTTCTTAACCTGGATTTGATCGAACCCCAGGGTTTTGGCACATCAATTTCAGGGGTCAAGACAAACCAGACTCATGATCCACGATCAGATTTAGTCATTGTGTACTATGGAAGTACTAATTAGAAAATTTTTTAATATAGAAAACACTTAAGTCGCTGAAAACAGTTTGTCCCCTGGAGACAAATGTTCAAAAAGTGATTAGTAGAGCACATCTAGGCCCCAAACTATGTCTTAGGGAATCATGAAACTCCCTTAAGAGCCACCGGCTACCACCACAGGGGGGTGCAGAGTGCCACCCCACTTCGGTTTAATGTGTTCAATTGTAGTAACTACTTTTTACCTAGTGTAGGTGTAATAGTGCTCATAGAAAGGCCTTGTGCACCCCTAGTTGGTCAAGCAGTAACCCTGCTTCCAAAATCACTGCTGAGGAACTAAATATATAATAAAGCAATTATTAAAGGGGGATATCTTAACCCTTTCAGGACCAAGGGACACCGGTGTCCCAAATTTTCAGATTATCGCCAAACGAAACTGGAATAACAGAGTTGTTAATTTTTGCTTTAAAACAATTATTACATGATAGACTTAATCTAAATAAGGCTGTTTTCAGTATATATGAGATAGTTTTGTTGTCATAATTATGGAAACTTTCCACTCTTAGACCATTCGCAAGGCTACAGTTAACATTTTTATATAATAAATACTAAATGTAACAGAGATAAATAACTGGTGGTTTTTTAAAGGTTTACTATTGAGGTATTATATTTTCATTTGTTTTTCCTAATAGTTTCACTTGTTTTTTTTTTTTAAAGAGTAATTTGTTTTGCTTGGGACATGTATGTCCCTACGGTCCGGAAGGGAGCTAACTTTTTTTCAATGTCGATAAGCATGTGTTTTGGCAGTTGAATACATATAGAGGCAGAGCATTTATTTACTATCACTGAACAAAATACTGAGCAAATACTGATTATAAACAATAATGACGATGAAAACAACTTGCTTTTTGATGAAAAAGATGTGAATTTTCTGTAGAAAAATGTCGATAAAAGAGGGGAGAAGATATAATTGAATGACCTGTCAAGTCCCAGAACAGATTGTCACCAGTGATAAAGTCTACACCTCATTCTTGTCATTCTATTTTGCATACATTGCATGCATCGCCAATCTCACATCCTATATAGACTAATATTCCCTCTAATCTGCATGGTCGCGCAGTCGATCAGTATTTTTGAACATGACACTCTGTCATTTCGTAAAGTACATGTAATCTTGTATATGCCTTTTAGAACACCCCGCCCGAAAAATATACCATGCACACTAGATTTTTCCCCTTAGAGGGAGCGTTAATAATGACAATTACCACTCGGACATATCCCCCCACCCGATATTTCCACCTCGGAGCTATTACCCAATGTCTAATTATGAATAAGTTATGATCAGGGTTTGGTTAGTGCTAATGTTAGTGTTAAATCTTGGTTTAGGGTTGAGTTTAGGATTTTATGTTAGGGTTAGATATATGATTGGGATTAAGGGCAGGGTTCTTCAGCATCAAGGGGGGGGGGGGGGGTATTTGACGGTGGAGGGGTAATGCCCTAGACCCGAAGCTGATACTTTACATTATCATAAATAGAGCATGACTTGCCCAACGAACAATCAAACGTCCCCGTGAGATTTGAAAAAGGAGACTGGAGCAAAACATTGTTTTCAACTAGAAGCTTCTGGAAACACTTTCAAATACACGTTATTGACTATGGTTATGGGAAATTTACAATAGATGTTGATTGTAATTAAGATCCCAATGTTACTTGGCATATTTTGAGTGTTTGGTAGCTCTTATCTATATATATAATTCTCTCCTGGGAGCCGCTAGAAAACAAGCTGCAAACGCGCCTAGAAAACAAGCTGTAAACGCGCTCCCTACCTCCCCACCCCTACATGGTTTTATTGAGCTGTGTTCACTCTAAATGTTTACAAGCAGAGCCAACGATTTTAAACGTAGGGGGGGGGGGGAGGGAGTAGGGGTTATGGTCCTTAACGAGCTACTTATAGTGTTTTAAAGAAATATTTTCAGTGGCAGCGTTGGTACTGTCTAATTCACACATTATGAATTACTGAAAATTAGAAACAACTAAATAGCGGCGTATGTTATGCCGCGGGCCGGCTCGTTATTGATAATAGTAAACAGTAAGTGATTCATTTTCAAACTCATTCGCAAGACATCTGTAGATTTTTTGGAATGAAACTTGTGATGGGATACCATGTACTTCTAAATTTGAAGACTACTAGTTCACGGAACCTGATCTCCATGTTTCATATGTTAATAATGTGATGCCAAGATATAGATTTTAAGTTTAAAAAAGGCATTTATACGCACACTTAACAAAAATTCAAGCCTGACTACAATGCCAAACCAAGCTTGAATATATGCAAATGATAGCGAGAGCTCCCATGTGGGGATTACATGAAAGAAATCTCACTTCAAGATCTGGTTGTAGAGGCAAGAAGTTCACTCCAACATCACAACCTGAACACAAGTTGATGAATCAAATGAAGAAAAACGCAGGAGTTATGCACAATGGGCAAGGGAAAAGATTGACAACATAACTGATATCTGGAATATTCGCGTATATTACATAACATCACGTAACTGCTTCCAAAAGCTTCATTCATAGATGACTATACACTCATAAAAGACATACATGTGTTTTCATTACCTGATATTCTTAGTTTCCAATGAACCAGAACAACCAACACACGTTTGATCATCTTTGCAATAAACATTTTGATATAACACAACCTATTTTCGATAACTTTCCATTGAGGACCATAGGGACATATATGTCCCATGCTGTATCTCAAAAACTAAGATATCAGAAAACCGTTAACATTTTTGGAATCTGCGTGTCATTTTACTACAAAATATGTGCACAAATATTTAACATTATGCCTGCATTCCTTGTGGCCCTGAAAAGGTTAAACTCAAGGCTGGCCACAAAGATGGGCTACACCTGGAGTCAAATTGAGAAAATGGCAAGGAAGAGAGGACTCAGGAGATCTTAGTTGGCAGCCCATTCCCCAGCCAGGGCAAAATTATTTGTTTAGTGCAGGGGTCTCCAAACTCAGGCCCGCGAAGTTCTCTTATCCGGCCCGAGGAGATCTTTTTGTCTTTTTTTGTTTGTGATGGCTGAGGAACTTTACCCAGAAAAAATCAAAGACATGCCTGGAAGAAACTGGCCCCCGAACTGAAATTTGATAGTTAATGCGGCCCTCGGAATGAAAAGTTTGGAGACCCCTGGTTTAGTGCAACTGATATAGTAGTGGGAAAACTGTTTTGTGCTTAGTGAATCAACAAAATCAACAAATGCTCCTATGGTAGGTGGTTAACAAAAAACAGAAACATTTTATTTTTAACTCAGGAAATTAATGCAAGTAATTTATACTGTAAAATTAATTTGTATCTACTCTAATAAATTTTTGAATTAAAAAGCTTTTTCTTGTTTAAATCTTTAAAATCAAATTGACAAGTACATAATTACAAAAATTGTTCTGCTTTATAATAGAGCACTATAACATGTAAACGTAAAATTCTTTAAAAAAAAAACCAGCAGTTTATTACCTTTTTTTTTTTAGCTTAAGATGAAGATTTGGTTTATTAATTGAATGAGCACAAAGAAAAAAAATACTAGAAATTATTGGAATAAGATTGAGGCTGGGTATGAGGTGGGAAATGGATAGAAAATAATTAGCAAATAGTGAACTACAAAATGTCACATCACACCATTGAGCAAAAAAAAAAAAGGCCTACTCCAATTATATTAAATTTGATCTAAAGTTTTTCTCAGTCATATTGAAGAAATTTAAGTCTACCAATCACAAAAGTTAAGATACTTCAATGCCCATTCTAACTATTGAGTTTTGTAATGGAATGTATCACTTATTGCATGTAAAATCCTAATACACCTAGTTTTAATAGCTTAATAAATAATATAAATGGCTTAATGTGACAGATTTGAGTAAAAAGCAAATAGACATAGCCACAATAGCATAAGTATTTTTTTTTTAAAAAGAATATTTTTTCACTACAACATTCACCTCATTAAATTGTTTCTATGTTCTATGAGTAGGTCAAACAATGTGCAAGCAAACAAAAACACTTAATTACAAAAAAAAGAAGGAAAATAAAATTGGCATGTAATAAAACTTTTGTGTATGCAGTCATTAAATTACTGTAACTGTAATATACTTTAGGATGTTAGTAATCAATATTAAACAGTATTGCATAGGATATTAGTTTATTTAAAAAAAAAAAATTTTGCCTAGCAATTAGAATGCAATAATGTATCTATGCACAATGACTTAACTGATTCATATAAATATCCACTTAGTATACTTCATAAAATGTATGACTATCAATATAATGATTGGTGACTACACAAGAAAAGCAGAATTATACTTAGAAACGTTCAGAGTTAAAAATAAAATTCTAGCATGAAATATTACATTAAAAACATGGTATAAGTTACACAATATGGACAAAGTATCTAACATTTCTTGATGTTTACAAAATACATCAATTACATTTTATCAAAGCTAAATTTTCATAAACCAAGATGTAGCCAAAAAAAAAACACTGTTAATTTAGCACATTTTCAATGCAGTTAAAAATCATCTTGTCATGCTTATTGCTGTTTTAGAAACAATTTGCACACAAAAATATTCATTAAAATTATTTCAGAATCAGAACTTAAGAATATGGCTCCCTATATACCACCCTCTTTTATACTTTATTTCTTCACAGCCTTAACCCCAGTAAAGTTTACCTCTAAAGAATATCACCATACAAGTCAAATAATATAAGCATACTATACAAATCCACCAATCTACAAAAAGCTTATTTAAAATGCAACAGTTTATAAAAGCAATGACATAACCGCAACTGTATGGCTTCATTATGACTTGAGGTATCAAATATACATGTACTGGTATCAAACAGTTTTTTTTTTACTGTAAACATAAGCACTAATGAATGAACAGGATGCAACAAATTTCTGAACCATGATCTACAGCTGTTCATATAAAAATGTAGCGCAAATAGCATTTCACTATGCCTTGTGCCAAGGTTCTCAGTGATAAATTTTATAATAATTCTTTATATTGCATTAAACAACAATAAACTGTGATGATTATATGAATGTTTCATTGACTTACTTTTAATTATCTCTTTTATTTGGAAAATAATAATTTTTATTGTTTCAATAGAAATAATATTGTTCTGTTAACTTTTCTGTACAAGGGCAATGAACTGAAGAGATTACTTAGAAAATCCAAGTATTAAATATATAAATAAATTGAATTGTTATTTTTTTTATATTGGACACCATTTATTCAGAATGATTCTGGTTGTAGAGCAAAGGTTAAGACACTATAATGTAAAGTAGAAGTAATTCCACAAAATCCTGGATTAGAAACATGGAGCTGAGTTCAAAATAATAAAAATGTACATCGCTGCTCAAATATGAATTGTTAACTCAAATTATAATATAAATATACAAACATAAATTTTTATGCTATTGTGAACCAAACACATACACAATTCAAATACACTAGTGGCAGAAAGATTTCACGCTACAAATATTCAGTAGTTTACACATACAAAATTAAGTTTTAAAAAATTACTTCTATGTTCACGTTTTTCATTTACAGTAAAAAAAAACAAAGAAATACAAATTTATGATGACAAAAAACAACTCTCCTGGAACATACCACATTAAATAATCAATATAAAACACTTTTTAATTGATAAAATCCTTTATCCTAGACAAAAAAAAATTAAAACCAATCAAAGTTATTACATTGTTTAGTCTAGTACAAATTTTATAGTGGGAGCAAAGTGCCTACAATTTGTAGATTAACATTACAAGAACATAAAGAGCCAAGACTATAAGTTTATAGCAATATAGTTTTCTAGCAATCAATATCATCATTTATCCTCCTCTGAAGCTGTCATACCACGTACTGGACCTTCTTTACGTTGCTGTAAATAAACAAAATCACAAACGTCAAAACTAAAAATAGATTAATTGCACAACTTAAAACACTAAAATTGGGTGGTTTATTAAGTAATTGAAACATCCAAACTGCAAATTTGTAAAAGCTTACTCTTTCAAGTTCTTCTTTAACCTCTTCTTCTAATTTCCTAATGTCTGCCATTGTCATGCCATAATACTGATCTGTCCAGCAAACCACTTGGCGATGAAAATTAAGAAACAACCGTTGCTCTTGCTATAAAAAAAAGACAAATTCAGTTTTTTACGAAAATATTATTGCAAAATATAGCTAGTAAACTCTTTTCTTTACAGCCGTGGATGGATCTTTCAACTTCCCTCCTACCCAATCACATACATTTCAACTTTGTAGGAAATTTCCTTAAGCACAGTGTTTACAAGCAGAAGTAATATTTACAAACATAAAACAAAGAATTTCACCTTTAATCCCAGTATAAGGTTGAATGTTTATTCAAAACATGAATAGTCATACTTTAATTTTAATTTACCCAATTTTAACATTTTTGGCAGTATCTTATAATCATCTGTTAAGTAAGATTAAAAAATGTCTGCAATTTAGTTGACACTAATAAACTGAAAGGGACGGAGTGGTCTAGCGGTAGAGAGCTGGACTGCTAACCCGCAAGTCTCAAGTTTGAATCTGGGTTCAAGTCAGTAGACCGTCCCTGAGTCCACCCAACTCTGATGGGTACCTAACTCACGTTAGGGAATGTAAAGGCGGCTGGGCATAGTGCTGACCACACTATCCCTTCATATGCCGAGGTCACAGAAACATGTGGACTCTACTTCACTTGCCCCATAGACCATCAGGTTTGAAAGGGAAACTTTACTTACTTTTTTTTTAATAAACTGAGAATGAATGTTTTAAATCTAGGTGTAAATATTTGAAATCTGAATCACACCAAGTAGTTACACAGCTTAAAGCTAATGTCAAGACTAGAAGCTGACCACAATCAAACAGGTATTGTCAAATTAATGGTATTTGATTTCATTGAAATAAATCTGTAGTCATTTAAAGTTCAAACAAAAAATTACAAACTTTTTATGAAATAATGAAATATTTATAATTCAATTATATATCTTTTTAAAAAAACCTACAGTTAAAATAAAAGATTCCATTCTCTTCTGCAGACCAAACCATTTGAACCAAACTTTAACCAGCTTATAGCAGCACATAACTGGGCTGACATTATTCTGAAAAAGGTAAGAGTATGATCATTCACTAAAAAAAATTATTTAAAGTTGCTGCTAAATTTTCTAAGAAAAGGTGTTTGTATTGATATGGCAGGAAACAGATTTAGTGTTCTAAAGGCGCCACTCATTTTTTAAGCGACTCCTAAAAATTTAAGCCTATGCATTTAAAAAAATTTTAAACCAAAATATTCTTTTTTACCCTAAAAATTATGCTGCAATTAAATTTTTTTGGAATTACAATTTTTTTTTTATTTTTCAAATAATGTTTAATATACTGTTATATTAGTACATTTTTTTGCAAAACTTACTTATAACTTACCATTTTCCAAAAGCATGTTTTATTTGTTTTTTTAAAACTTATTATTTGTATGAGAAAATAAAGAATTTAATTCATCAGGTTGTAGGGAAAATGAATTGGGTTTTGAATGTTTTAAATATATTTTTATTAGAGAGGGAGGTAAAAATTGCAAAAAATCCTGAAATTTATTTACAAATTGAGCCAAGTTAATTTTTTAAAAACATGATC
Organism: Physella acuta; assembly: GCF_028476545.2. Lineage (NCBI taxonomy): Eukaryota > Metazoa > Mollusca > Gastropoda > Physidae > Physella > Physella acuta. The sequence continues at coordinate 77,681 of NW_026732408.1, forward strand.
ACTGATATCTTAATTTTTATTTTAATACAAATATTTATTTTATTTTAATAATATCTTTAATATAAAGAGTGAGATAGATACCAATTGTGTTCATGCTGCTTCTTCCCCTGGCTCAGTTTAATCATAGAATGTCGTGTGCCACGTAAGCACCAAAGTGCTCAACAGTTAGCCCAGGGCGCCATATCGCACCCTGCTGGGGTGGCGGCGGACATGCCTGATTCAATTTACTTAACAACTATATACCCAAATCTTTTCCATAGTCTATCGCTCTGTTAAAAATGAACGCTCACAGGATAACCTGGGGTGCCAGCGAACGTGCCTGATTCAATTTAGTAAACAACCATAACACCCATTTTATCCTTAATCTATCGCTTTGTTTAAAACGAACTTAGGGGATAGTGCTCACAGAAAAGCCTTAAGCACCAAATCGCACTCTGCCGGGATGCCGCCCGTGCAAAGTGTTTTAAAATTTTTAATACAGAGAATTCTCAGGAGTATTCTCATCAATTCCCCAAAGTTTCATGCCACTCAGATGAGCGGTGTTGAGCAGCATCAGACTTTTACTTTTTATATAGCATATAGAGAGAAAAAAATTGCAACCTCTCTCAATGCCACCCTTGTGAAATTATGGCGATCAGATGAACAGTGTCAAACTGCAAGACTTTTACTTTTATATACAGTATCTAGAGAATTTGAAGTTTTTTTTTCCCTGCAGAAACCTCCGTAGGAGTATTCTCAACAACTTCCTCAAGTTTCATGGTGATCAGATGAAAGGTGAAGTAATGCATAAAAGACAGACAGACATTGTTTTATATATATAGAAATATAGATAATTTTAAAAAGAAATGTTTTAAAAAATGTATAGCTTTATTATTTTAAGCTGTTTTACTGTTAACATAATAATATATAGATACACAAAGTATTTTTAAAACTCGGCTATGATTACCATCCAGTTTCCATTCTTGTCATGGGGCAATGGTGATCTTCCAGCTTTAGGTGAACCAACTAGACAGGGATCCCATTCTGGTTTATAATCCTGCAACATTTTTTTTTTAATTTAAGGGAGGCAGATTTAATATTTTTTACTTGACTTCATAAACAAAAATTCACCTTCAAAGTATTTGTAGTAATCAAAATCCTTACCTTTGAAGGTACTTTATCATTGGCAATATCAAGTTTTACAATTTGTCTTGCCTGCAAGTCCCTCCCTGTCAATCCATGGATCTAGTAAAAAAGTAAAAAATAGTAAGAAAATTCATTTTTCCCCCTCTACCACAAGGAAGAATAAACCAAACTAATCCATTAAAACAAACTCACATAAAGACTCCTTTACATATGGTCTTATAACTCTTTTCTCAACTAAATTCCAATAAAGATTACTTTACCAAAAATTTAGGGGGTAACAAAACTGTTATGTATGGACATAAAACAAGAAAACTTTTGGTTATCAAAACCCTAAGAATCCTTTTTTAAAAAATAAGTACAGAATACTCATCAATTGTAATTGAAAACTTTCATAAACAACTTTTTGAGAGCACAAAGTTTGAATTATGTACATAGCCCTTCAAAACCACAAAATAATTCAGGGTGTGGGTAGTATTTTTAAATTGATTTTGCCGATTTAAGTAATCCAAAATTAATGGTGAAATTTCATTACAAAATGTAAGCTGTGTTGAAATACATACTCATTTTGCAAAGAAAACAGTTGTAAGCATTTTACTTAAAGCATTTTTTTAAATAAATGAGAAAATGCAAAATTTTGGCTGAACATTTTAGAATAAATAATTAACCTTATCCACCATTACTATTAAAAATGTAATTAGTAAATACTGAAAAGTTTTATTATTAACCGCATTGAATATTATGAGTAAAATGTGAAAAATCCATATGAAAGGTTGCCCTTGTTTCCAAAGGACTTTGCCAAAGCAGCTCGTTTACAGTAACCTATAAATATGCTGAGGTTATTCATAGTTAACAAGATGTATGTAGGAAAACCTCTTAGTTTATAGCTATAGCTAAATATTAAATGTTATATAACATTTTATTTTGAAACATCTAGCTAAGTAAACCAAGTAGGCTTGCTTAAGGCAATTTAAAATGTTATCAATTATACAATAATAAACAAGCGATAGTTAAGGTCAGGAAAAGGTGTAAACACTCTTGAAGCATAAATTTAATTTTTTCAGAGATACATTTTTCAAAATAAAAAATATTTGAATCCAATAAAGATTTAAAAGTAATCATACACCTCCTGTAAATATAAAAATAAAAGATAAATGCCACCTTACATTTCATTTCCAATCATATCCCAAGTGCAGAAACCAATTGATTGAAATTAAATTAAAAACAGAATTGGTGTGTTTGTGTAAAGTTTACAGTTCAAATTATATACTGTTTACATTTATTTATTTTTTGTGTTAACAGAAATAATAACAGTAGTTTATTAAAAATAGATCTATACATGATTAGGTCAAAAATATAAATTGACACATACAAAATGATGTATGCATATTTCTCTTAAGTAATTAAAGAGCAATTAATTGGTCTATAATTGATAGCAGGTAACTTAAGAATGAAGAACAAGTTCATCCACTCTCCACAAAAAAAATCAACGAAGTTAAATGAAGGTGTAAAATGAAATATAATTAATGTTAAGTAGAGCAAACTTAACAAACTTTAAATAATAACATTTATCGTATTCTACTCTTTCAATTAAACGATAAAATCAGAATACATTTTTTCCATCAGATAAATCAGTATTAACTAGATCTATAAGGAGGCTGACAGTTAAATATTAACAAACAACATTTCCATACCATTTTTAAATATGACTTAAAACTGTGGTAAAATAAAATCTTACATTAGGTGTGTTGCCATTATCTGGAGCATGAAATGATTCAATAATGATGTAAAAGTTTTCCTTCATGTAGTCTGGATTCTGAAAATATTGTTTTAGACATGTTTTTAAAATAACTGAAAAAAATATAGTCAAACTGGTCCAGAAAAATTTAACGGGAAGATTTAATATATATTATTTTAAATTGATTTTCTAACACAGATTATTATTATTTATTATAATTTGATGTTAAACAAATTTTAAGAAAAAAAGACAAATAATGTTGGCTAAACACTGCGTTTACACTTACATGTATGAAGGACGGTACCTACTTATGTGTACTATAAATGTTATGGGTATATGGATCTAAGTCACTGGGCACAAAACCATGCCTCTTTTTGTGCGCTGGACTAAGTTTTTAATTATTAGACATGTTCTGAATTTTCAGAGTGCACATGTATGGAAGCATAGTAATCAAATTCAAATTCTTTTTAATATCGCTCAGTTGATTGCAAAATGTAACTTAAATATAGAATTCTTGAATTTCTGAGCATTAACTTTCAAATTTATAATTTCTCTCTACTAAAAAAATATTTTATTTTAATTATTTCTGTAATTAAAACCCAAACTTGTTTTAATGCCTGCTGTTTTATTAAACATTTTATTAAAATCAAATTTTAACTGAAGAAATAATAATTAATTATAAAAATGTTATTTAACAAAATTTATTGTTGCATGTTATTCTTCAATTTTCCTCATCATATATTTTGTTTAGAGTGTATCAACTTATTTATTTCCCATTAACAGAGTTACCAAAATGGAAATATAAGTATTGAGCGATTTCAAGTGATACATACTCTACTTCCAGAACTCTTAAAAATTGATAACCGTAGTACCATTTCAGCTAGGTTGACAAAATTTCAAATAAAAGTATTAGATTGTATATAAAGGTTCCTTTCAAATTTTTGAACAATTTCTGTCAATCTAAAGTGGTATGTAGTGGTATATATGTAATTCATATTAATTTTTTGGGATATCAGAAATAGCGTAAATTACTACTTCCTGTCGACGGAAACTAGTGAAAATTTGACAGGAGGCGGAGAATTTGTTTACTTATCTGTGAAATTTTGTCTCACTATCTGAAACAGTACTCAAGTTATACAGAATTACAAATTTGATATAATACTTATATATGAAATTTAATTAACTTAGCTGTAACAGTACACAAGTTATCGTGATCAGACATACATATACACATGCATACGGACAAAATTGCAAAACTATGTTTTCCGACACAGGGAAGTGTAAAATGTCAAGATTTGATTTTTGCATTATTACAATACTTCCTCTATACTTCGTATTCGCGAGAGCAAAAAACAATCCTTACTGTTAAAACAGTGCGACAATATGGATAAGCATTCCAAGCTTGTTCATGAATCTCCAAAGAACCCTTTGGTGCTAATAAACGAACATAAGCAGGTACTTTTCTGAAATTGAATTAAACAATTAATAACTCATATTATTTTTTAAAATTATCTAAAAAAGGTTATAAAAGCTATAGTATTGTAATTGATAAAATTGATTGGTTCAACAGAGCAAATTTAATTTTAGTAAAAGATATACATTTAATGTTCAATATTTCATTTCAAACAATTTAAGAATTTTTTGGTTGTTGTGTTATAATACTTTTTTTATATTGTTTGATACATTTTAATTATTTTAATTAATTTAAATCTTATGTTGTTCAACAAGTTGTATGTTTTAATTAGAGAAGCAACAAAAAAAATGTCACAAGTACAGACATGCCTATCCCTGGTGACCAAAAGTAATAACAGTCATACCCAACAAAAGAGTCCATTTAATTGGACACTTTCTTTATCTTTTGATCAACTAGAACAAACTTCTACAAAAAATCAGAATGAGACGCGATTTTTCATTAAAAAAAAAAGCTGAATAATTCAGTTTTTGCAGGGGGCGGTAAGTATGTCTGCAAGTAAATATATTTCATAAGGTTAAAAATATTTTCGACCAAACAATTAATAATGTAAGGAAACAGAAGATAGATGTTTAAATTTATTAAATAAATCGACAAACAGAGTTAATTGGCAGAAATATATTTTTACAATAAACATCAAGATGATGTCAGACTGTAGCAGGGATGCCACTCTTTTTTAAGCTGACTCATTTTTTAAGCGAATCCTGAAAATTAATTCCCAATTGTTACCAACCCTGAAAACAAAACTTGAAATTTATTATTAAATCAAACACTGAAACACAATATCTCTGTAACAATCGTCAAACAAAAATTAATATTTAAAGTGTTGTGTATACATTTGTTTAAAATATTTTTAGACCCATCTCTACCCCATAATGTGCTATTCTACAGACCATCCCCCTCCCCAATGCACATAAACCACAATACCTTGTTTATAAATTTGTTTAGTAGGCCTGAACTATAAAAGGTGGTACAAATGTACACTCGGGGTTCTTACAACATTTTAAAAATGAAATCCCAGACCTTTTCCAGACTTTTGTTGAAAAATTCCAAACTTTATACAGATGTGTTATTGATTAATTTATGAAACTGATGCAATAATGTTTTCTCATTTTAAGTACAGTATAATGACATTTATTTAAGCCAATTGAGCTAATGTCTATATTGAATTTTCTCTAGCCAAATTGACAGAAAATGACTTTTCTAAGGTTATCTACCCCACTTCCCCAAGAATATATTATTAAAATAATTGATTAACATGAGGAAACCATTGTTTCCAACACTAACCTTAGTTGTTAATGATCTAATTGTTTTCAATTAAATTATTACTATTAGTCGTATCAATCTATACTAATAGTTTCGCTGTCTGTGTATCTATCTATCTATATCAATCTATACTAATAGTTTCGCTGTCTGTGTATCTATCTATCTATCTATCTGTCAAGAACGCAATAGAGAAAACACAAGCAAAATAAAAACTTTCATAGTAAAAAGAAAACAAAATACCACGTCACATGGAGCATATAGTGGGAAATATTTCAAAGCAGAGGAGTGCACACAATAATATGACGTCATTGATTCTCGAGTAAACATTGAATTTAAAAAAAAAACATGTTTTCTAATCTAAAAAGTGTATCATTCTGTATCATTCCCCCTACCCCCACCACCACACACGGTGGAGGGGTCACAGCAGTAGTCCAGACATCAGCAGGCCTGTCTAATACGGCATAGCATGAACCGTACCACAACTTATATCTCCCCCCCCCCCCAGCCAATCAGTACAAACTACGTACTTGCAGTCAAGGTGAGTTCACACAAGTTTAGATATCAGTGACAGTATTTACATGGAGAGGCAGGTTAGTCTAGTCATAACTGTCATCATTTGCTAATCATTGGCTAATTTTAAAAAAAAAAACAGTTTTATGGAAAGTGAAAAAAAAAATGGTCGCAATAACCGAGATGTTTGAGTGACATCGCGTAGACTAAGGCTAGTCATGATTAAAGACGCATTTTGCCTCGCAAGATGGTTTCCTGCTAAAAATTACTGTCTATAGGATAAAGACCTGCATTGTAACTTTCATACCAATCTGATTTTCTATTATGATTCCTTAAGTTTTTTCAGCTTCGGCTAAGAAAACGAAAGAATCGGCGTAGAAATGATGTCACGTCATGTTGATTACAAGCCTAGCCTTCACAGCAGTGGATATTATACCATCTACGTATGCGCGAATGGCGTTAAGGGCATAAGCTGTAAAAATGCTCAGGAGTCTTGCTAATTAAAACAATTCTCAAGTTAAAAACGTTCTTTATTTTTTTTTATACCACAAACCCGGTAATTTTCAAACTCCAATTTTGCAAATCTGGAAAGTGAAAAAATACAATTTTCAAATCCGGTAAGCCCGGAAAAGTGGCACCCCTAGATTATACTTACTAGATGAGTACTATATAGTCACTCAATCCGGTTTAGGTTATACATATTTACATTCAGAATTAAAGCCAAAAGATTCAGTTTATCAATTAATGTTTTTCACAGTACAATTTTTAAGAAGTTTTTGATCAAAATGTTACAACCTAACAAAATGTTACAACCTAAATGATCCAGTATACAGTGAGTAAGATAAGCTTAATAAGCAGGATAATCTATGACCATGCAGTTTTAATGACCTAAAATTTCGGGAAATCTCCTAGACCTCCCTGAACAGTTAATATATTTTATATAAGCACATAAAATAGTAACGGGGAACAAAAAAACTTACTGTGATAAATGATAAATTTTATGTGTGAATTGCCCTGTGGTATATTCTTTGCCATTTGCTTCCAGCTTTGGGATAGGAACATGTGTTGACTCATCAAAAGGTTCATTAACTCTTACTTCTACACCTTCACCACCACCAGTCTCATTCTTGCTAGCTTGAGCCACCGACCATAACTGACCTACATGAAACTGACAAGACATACATTTTATATTAATGACAATTGTTAAATTAAATTGCTTTCAACTTTTTAAATTCATTGTAAATCTGTAGTTTTCAGCTACTACAAATTATTTCACAAAAAAGACACAATCAGGGTTGAAAAGGTTCTATTGATTAAGTACTATTTCAGATTTTCAGGTAACAACTGTATATGCCCAAATATTTTTAAAAAGTAATGAGTCTAATTGATTTGGGTGGTTTGAACTTAACTATTTATATTTTGCTAACATGTAAAATTTTCTCTTGATAAAACATGTGAATTACAAACAAAAAAATGTTTCAGAAGAATAAAAATTGTATACTGCCTTTTTATAAAAACTGTTATTATATAGAAAATGTGTGGTTTCTAAAGCAGTAATATAGAGGAATTTTTTCCACTGCTATGTTTTAGGTCAAATTGTTTTGAGTTTATATGATGACGTATGGATAAAGGTCAATACATGAAGTCCCATTGTTATACATACAATAGCATTAAACAAACATGCACATAAAGTAAACAATTCTTTTGGAATAACTCTAAAAAAATTTGTTACATACCTCTTCTACTGACATAGGGAGCACAATCCGACTGAAAAATTTTAAAAAATATTATTAAGTATAATTCTAATAATTTCTATAAAAATAAAAAGCTCAGTATAATTATTGTAAGAATATGTAATAACCTCAGAAAGGTGCCATCAATCAGCAACAAAATTCTGACCTAGGCTTTATTGCATAGGGTAAAGAAAGGCACTAAGAGCCCACTTTTTAGCACCTGTACATTTTAAAAGATTTTTACAAATCCAAGTATTTTCTAATATTGAAATTAATGCAAAACTATTTTAACACATCTTACACAATATAAAAAATTATATTGTATTTTACAGCTTATTTCATATATATATACATTACTATCTACTTTTATTGCTGAGAATTCAATCAGTATAGTAATGCTCGGTAGTTACACGATTCAGAAAAAAATTTTGTCATTATCATTAGGCTTTTTTAAACCAGTATGATAAAATGGAGGTCGATTCTTTCATTGAAATATACAGGGATGCCACTCATTTTTAATGTGAATCCTGAAAATCAACCCCCAAAACTTTACTAATCCTGAAACTAAAATTTGAAATTTTTAAAACCCTGAAATTTAATTTCGCTTGGAATTTCAAAATAAAATGGACTATTATTTCATTCTTTTTTGAGACATTTGATTCATATCATGTTCAATATACATTCCTTTAAAATGGATTTATTTTTTTAGTAACAAGCTTCAAATAAAAAAAGGATTAGGATTGTGCATACAACAAAATTAGTTTAGAATAATAGTACCATCTCTAGGCCTACCTCATAACGCGTTATTCTAACCCCCCCCCCCCCCCCCCCCCCCATACTTTGTCTTATATTGGTAATACAAAAATGTGTAGAAATATCTAACAACTATTTTAGCATGCTTGAACTTCAAAAAGTGGTAGCCTACACTACAACTGTACACTGTTATAAGCCTGCTTTTATAACATACTGAAGTATTTAATTTTTTAGCACTTCCTTATCTTGATTTAAAGTATGTAGTCAGCCAACTGTTAAGTACAAATATTGTGCTAACCTCTACATCTTTTTATTGAATAATAAACATACTATATGCACAACCCCTAATAAGTTCACTGGTTGTCACTGTTACATACATGGTTGACTTATAGTTATTTAGGGCTTTAATTATTAACAGCCACAACAAAAACCTAAAACCTTGTTTTCCCAATTAACCACTAATGGGGTCATCCATAAATGATGTCACGCTTTTTACCCCCTCCCTCCCCCCTGTCATCACATATAGTCACAAAAAGTCAGACCCTGTCCTCTAAAATGATGTCACACCTCAGTCTACAACCCCCCCCCCCCCCCTCAAAACTGCAGTTGAATTTTTCTTCATATACGATATTTTTCCAAAATCTTGTCTGAACTTTGTCAACATAGAGTATTATAAATTTGTAATCAATTCCTATAACAATTTATTAAAACAGTTTTACGGCTAAAATTTGTTTTCTGACATAGATTTTTAATAGTGCAAAAGTGTGGTGTCACACCACCTGAACCCCCCTCCCCCTACGAGTGTGACGTGATTTATGGACGACCCCAATGTCCCCACCTTTAATATACATGACGTAAATATTATCGTGGAAGTTGTAAGTAAGTTCACATAGCATGTCTGTTGTGTTGATTTTGTGTTTTAATATGGTTGTTTTGAATTGTTTATTATATGCCTTTATAGTAATTTTTTCTTTTTTTCCCCAATATAGTTGAAATGAATAACTAATAGACCTTTTCAGACTTAAGTGTGCATCCAAGACAACAACAAACTTTTGACACCTTTTGCAGTAATCCATTCAATATTAGATTGCCCATAAATGATGTCGCTTTTACAGGGTTAAGACAGCGTACACTATTACAGAACAAATATAATGATGAGCACATTGTTTTAGATAGAAATTGTGATTTGTGGTGGGGAGAGGTTGAGTACAAACTCAGCGATGTGATTGAGAAGAGTCAGGTTTTTTTATGGTGAAAACTGGGGATGGTTAGGGGAGAAAGACACCCTGTAAAATAATGACGTCATTCATTGGTGATACATTTAGGCCTAACTGAAGGCTAAGCGGTTGGCTTTTACTATCAAACCATCCTTAATTATTTAAATACTACAGTTTTCTGTAACTGCTTTGTTTGCTTCCAGCTTTCATTAGTTTTTTTTTTATATATCTCTGTGGTCGATTTCCCCCCTCCCCACCACTAATCATTACTAAAAGCCAGTCAAAATACAATGATGTCTCAAAGTTCCACTCCCTTAGTTGTTCAATTCAATTTAAAAAAAGAAATGTTAAACATATGAGTCACATTTCTTTACTCCACCGTTTCATCTCAAACTCAGCATATCATAACCAAGTTCAAATCAAGCTCTACCGTTTTGAGACTTTCCGCATTTTAACAGACTATAAAGTCGAATAACATTTAATTCGATAATTTGATAAATCACTACCACAGTTATTCTTAACCCGAGCTCTATCGAACCCCAGTGGTTCGGTGAGTCAGTCTCAGGGATTCGGTGGAGGTCAAGACACACACCTGACTCATATGATTCACGATCAGATTTTGTTAGTGAGGACGATAGAACAATTAAGAAGGGTCTAGATATGTAAACAGCAAGCCGTGTCGCATTTCTTGAACCCCACCTTTTTTAATTAGGCCTTAGTATTGTATTTTAAACAATGCTTATTCCAAGTCTTTTTCTGTGCTAGATCTAATTAGGCCTACTGGCAATTTTTTTATTTTTAGACTTGATCAACCTCGTTAATACTGTTGTGTTAATTGAAAATATAGGAATTGTGTGCAAAATTTACGCAGTTACTCAGTAATTACGTAGATCGATATCAATAAATGAAGTAGTATTTATTTCCTTTTAGCAGTCTTTTGATACAAAATGTCTAATATTTTATTTACCAATACATTTTGGCATTTAGCTGCGCTGGCTAGCCTAAATATGTGCTTTGACCTTATTTGGAACATGTGCCCCCGCAACCAGCCGCGGTGTTGTTTACAACTTTGCATGCTTTACTTCAATACGCAATAAAATATGATCAAAATAAATTTATTGTCTGTTTTCTTTGTATTATTTACATACTTTTCGGCATCGGCCGATGAAACATGCATTTTATAAGCCTTTTGGTAGATTTGACAAAATATTAGTGCACGAAAAGGCAAATAATTAATCTCCATTTTTTAAAAGGGTAATTTTCCCTCATTTTGAAAAGACACTTTGCGATTTGAACTATAAAATAAATTTAGGCTTCAAAACCGCTGTTTTGACACACCGCTCCGATGCCGTCACGCCTTACCAAAACGCTTAGAAACTGCGTGTTTCATTGGCCGATGCCGGATGTAGTCGAATCCCGGAGACTGGTACAAGCAAATAACCGTTTTTTCATTTGTTGTATAGTAGTTTTAATTATCGATTTTAAAAATTAAATATTATGTTATTTCAAAAACACCATTAAGTTCCTTACCCCTTAAGAGAACATTTGACACCATATTTAAATATCTAGCTTACTCAGTTGACCAGAAAAGAGAAAATTTAAAAATTATCCTAGAATGGAAAATGAAATCCAAAACTACGCTCTTGCCCCTCCAGCTGGCACAACAGGATGTCGTGGACTCGTGTACACAATATTTAAATGCTGCCATGGTAATTGTGTCAATATAGGTTATTTACTCACCGGAAAATAACAAAAAACAACTCGTTGATAATAAAACTAGATCTAGATATTTATTAAATTGGTAAAGGAAAATATACATTACAAAATTTACTCTACGTGTTATTCATACCATTTTATGAAATAATGAACGCTTGCATAAATCAAATGACCATAATAAATAAAAAATAAACGCTTAAAAAAGCCCTTAAACTGATTATTTAGCGCCAAAAAAAGGTCGTTGAACGAGCATTGTTTAAAATATGAAGCAATGACAAAGGCTAACGGCCAACAAATAAGTCTAAAAATCGCCCGTAATTAGGCCTAGCTCAGAAAAAGGCCACTGAACAAGCATCACAAATTGTATAGACGAATAGGCCACGCAGCGTTGACGAGGTTAACCACCGGTCATGAATTAAATTCAATGCAGCTACTGTCAGCCCACAGTGAAGAAAAAAATCAATATACTAATACAATAATAATGTCTATAATTTTACTTTTTCTGTAGCATTACAATTGAATTATAATTAAAATACTAGACTTAACAGTTCATTCCGCAAAAACAAAAACTAGTTGTTTCTGTGAGGTAACTAGCGTAACAATGTCGTCATGATACTAAAAATAGCAGAGGAAAATTGTCGCATGGTTACTCAAGGGGAATTGGATTTTTGGAAAAGGGAATCAACAATACTGTAAATATACATGGTAAACATCTCAATTATATATTAATCTAGTGTTAGTCTAGCTGTTTTCCCTGTTGGAAGGTTGATTTTGGCGGCGGTTCAGTTTTTACGGAGAGTGCTCCACTAGAAATCCTCTCATTATTTACAACCACAAATCTCACGTTTTTTTCAGGCATTTTAAGACATATTATCCATTTTATAAGCATCTTGCATTAAAATAATAAGAATTTGCGAGATCAACAGTTTTTTTCATAGGGGATAGGACCCCTAAAATAAACGTAAAAACTGCCGGAAAACGACACGTGACGTTTAAGGGTCAGAGGTAAATCCTGCCATCTAAGCAACGAGCCCGGCTAAAGGTAACTGTAATTACTCATTTTAAATATCTCCATTATATATTACTACTTTTTTGCCAGGGGGTTTCGACTGTGTACCGGACCGTTTGAAGCGGCAGTTCAGTTTTTCCCAAGAATACTTGACAAGAATAGCGTGTATTAATTAAAACCACACATCTGGCGATTTTTTTCGGCCATTTTCAGGCATGGTGTCCATTTATTTAGCATATCGCATTAAATAATGAGAATTTGCGATATTAGCAGTTTTTCATTTGTCGTGTATAGGACCCCTATAAAAATGCAAAAAACGACGAGTGACGTTTCAGGGTCAGAGGTCATCACGCCCTCTCATCAATGAGCCTGACTATTGTATAGAGGACCCCCAAAAAAAATTAAAATAGGAAAAAAACGGAGCGTCACGTTTCAGGGTCAGGTTCTGACTTCTGGTTTTGTAACGAGACAAATACTAATATTCAAAAACATAGGGCGTCATAGGGACCTATTCATTAATTCACTCTCCTCCACATTACTATAGGCCGCCTCATTGCTTAGATGGCTGGATTGACCTCTGACCCTGAAACGTCACGCGTCGTTTTCTGACGGTTTTTACGTTTATTTTAGGGTCCAATCCACGACATATGAAAAAACTGTTAATCTCGCAAATTCTTATCATTATTTTAACACAAGATGCTAATAAAATGGATAATATGCCTTAGAATGCCAGAAAAAATCGCTAGAATTGTAGTTGTAAATAATGAGAGGATTTCTAGTGGAGCACTCTCCGTATAAACTGAACCGCGGCCAAAAACGACCGTATAACGGGGAAAACGGCCCGTATAACAGTAGATTAATATATAATTGAGATATTTACCATGTATATTTACAGTATTAAAGATGATTTTTACCAAAAATCCAATTACCCCGTAAGTAACCATGCGACAATTTCTCTCTGCTATTTTTAGTAACGTTGCATCATTGTTACGCTAGTTGCCAGACAGAAACAACTAGATCTAGTTTTTTGCGGAATGAACTGTTAAGTCTAGTATTTTAATTATAATTCAATTGTAGCATGTGCGGAAAAAGTAAAATTATGGACATTATTATTGTATTAGTAATTTTATTAGTATATTGATTTTTTCTTCACTGTGGGCCGACAGTTGCTGCATTCGTGACCGGTGGTTAACCTCGTCAACGCTGCGTGGCCTATTCGTTTATATAATTAGTGAAGCTCGTTCAGTGGCCTTTTTCAGAGCTAGGCCTAATTACGGGCGATTTTTAGACTTATTGATCGGCCGTTAGCCTTTTTCAATTTTCATTGCTGCGTATTTTAAAAAATGCTCGTTCAGCGGCCTTTTTTTTGGCGCTAAATAATCTGTTTACGGGCATTTTAAGCGTTTATTTATTTTATTTTTTAAGCTAGATGTAGATCTAGTTAAAAAAATAATCTAGCATGCCTGATATGAGAACTTTAAAAAAAAAAAAAAAAATTACCGAACTTTTAAAAAAATGATCAGAAGTAGGAAAGTAGGTCTGTTTTTCAATTTGCTTGAAGAAGGGGGGGGGGGAGGAGAAGTGAAGACACCGACCATCTCGTGTACACGTGTTCATTCTATGACGTGTACTATAGGCCTGCTGAAGTCACGGTGACCCCGCGACCGTGGTGGGATTTTTCATCAATAGGATAGTAAACGCAAGCAAGCAATCACGCGAGTGACGATGTTTGGAGATTTTATTTAAAAAAAAAATCACATACGTCATGTTTTCAAGATGAAAAAAAAATGTAATGTAAAAAAAAAAAAGACACTAATACCATGTATGAACCTCAGCTGCCACACTGTTGACTCAATATAATGTGAATTGAGTGTAAAATGTATTTGTATTTATAAACTATAATATATAGCATATTTATTATTTAAAATTAGAATTTGAAATAAAAATATTTATTATGGTCATTTGATTTATGCAGGTGTTCATTATTGCATAAAATGGTATGCGATGATTACTTATACCAGTGTCTGACAATATGTTCTTCCGGCCAATGATCTGCGTTGTACCGTGAAGTCTAAAAATAAAACGTCAACATAAACAAACTCACTTTGGCCTAAATAGGTCGCGCTAGGCACCGAGAGAACAGAGATGTGTAGTTTTTGTAACATAAATACTTTTTGCATAGTGATTATGAAAATAATAGGATTTGGAGAGGTGCCATAACAAAAAAAACTATCTCCCTTCATTATCATTAGTGCTAATTAATTAATTAGCTTAATTACAATATGTTAATTATGCTAATTACTTCGTTAATGCACTTGTGGGTTCGTTTATAAGGTGTGTTTTTTTTTAAAGTTTTTTTTTTTTTTGTCTTGAAAAGACTTCTTGAACTTAAATATTATCATGACCAAATTAATTAATTATGTTAATCCAGTGATTATTTACAATGGTCAACATTTAATTTTTATTCTGTACTTTGTGGGGGGGGGGGGTTGGATACACCCCTCCTCCCCCCCCCCCACCAAGCGTGGCCAGGTCTGAGATATTTGTAAACAGTATTATTTTTTAAACAGCCTACCACCCCTCCCCGACCCGAACATAATAGACAACGATCTATAATACTTTATAGAACATACATATATTTTACTAATTCCCCCCCCCCCCTTCTACGTGGGACATAGGAATCGTCCATAAACATCGTCACATTTCAGAGTCGGGGGGTGGGGGGTCGCAATTTTTATTGTAAACTGTGGGGAGGAGGAGGTAAACTTCGTCAAAAAAGTGACATCTTTTAAACTTTCCATGACCACTGCGTGTATATTGATTATTAAATTCCAATCCCAATAAAATGTAACAAAAATCGTTTGACCGCGTAGATAATCGTGGTTATAAATATGTCCATGTATTTTCTTTTTTCGTATTAATAACATAAATCAGGCCTTTTTTGGTGCTTGAGAATCTTTACAAAGCAGTACAAGGTCAAGGCCATATGCAAATTTGCTTACGTCACTTTAAGTAGGTGAGAATAAAAAACACACAGCACTCATCAAATTTTAAAAATAAATGCCCTCCTTTTCAAACATGTTTCTTGTTAAACGTATAGCCATACATAAAACAAAATGTGTTCACATTTTCTTAACCCTTACCCACTTTCATTTACAAATAATATTTTAAATAGGTTATCCTTATGTCAGGGCCAACTAATTAGGCACAGGCCCCAAACCAATAAAATATATTATTACTATTAACATCCCGGGCCGAATGTGTGTTACACCTAGAGCCCTAGACCTACACGTCTGAGACTTCGAGGGTCATGTGGTGATAAAATTGCAGATCTAATTAATATTCATAAATGGCGTTGGAATAATTTTTTCTGCATGGATATGATGTCGTATTTTGTAAGTAGGATATTTTTTTTCTTTTTATTAATTATCTATTATCTATACCTCCATCAAAGCGTTTAATCAATAAATTCAGCCGCTAAGCCGCTTTTCATCGAAATACTAGATTTAGATGTCGGGTGTCCATCTAAACTTTTGAGACATCACGTGACCTCATTTTCCCGCCTTGACCACTTTGCCATCGATCGGTTACAGTTTAAAATTAATTACATACCAATATCCCCACGTTCTAGATAATGCAAATTTAAAACCCTGCAGGGACAGCATTTAACACCCGTGTCTATAAAGTTAACGTTTCTTTGTAGCTTTACGTTAAAAAATTATATTTTGGCATTTAGCTGCGCGGGCTAGCCTAGATCCGTGCTTTGACCTAATTTGGAACACGTGCCGCGCAACTCTCTGCGGTGTGCTGTTGACAACTTTGTTTGCTTGCTTTACTACAATACGCAATAAAATATGATCAAAATAAATTTATTGTCTGTTTTCTTTGTATTATTTACATACTTTCGGCATCGGCCGATGAAACACGCACTTTATAAGCGTTTTGGTAGACTTGACAAAATATTAATGCACGAAAAGGCAAATATTTAACAATGATTGCTTTTTCGGACGGCAATATTTTGAGATTTTGTGGCGTCATCATTGAAAAAAACGACTATCTCCATTTTTAAAAAGGGTCATTTTTCCCTCATTTTGAAAAAACGCGTTGCGATTTGAACTATAAATTAAATTTAGGCTTCAAAACCGCTGTTTTGACACACCGCGCTGATGACGTCACGCCTTACCAAAACGCTTAGAAAGCGCGTATTTCATTGGCCGATGCCGGATGTAGTCAAATCCCGGAGACTGGTATAAGCAATTAACCATGGTATGAATAACATGTAGAGTAGAATTTAATAAATAATAAAATAACTAGATCTAGTTTTATTATCAAATCAACCAGTTACTTTTTGTTATTTTCCGGTGAGTAAATTACCTAAGCTGACGCAATTACCATGGCGGGAATTAAAAGCTCGTGTACACAAGTCGACGACGTCATGTTATGCCGGTCGAGGGCCAAGAACGCTGTTTGTCATTCATTTTCCATTTTTGATTAATTTTCAAATTCTCTCTTTTCTCGTCAACCGAGTAAGCTAGATATTTAAATGTGGTGTCAAATGTTCTCTTAAGGGGTAAGGAAGTTAATGGTGTATTTAAAATAACAGAATATTTTATTTTAAAAAATCCATACTTCAACCTACATTACTAGTTTTGTCAGCTAAGGTTTTACCCTAGATATCTAGTCTGACCACTAGATCTAGTAGCTGGACTACCTAGATCTAGTGGCTAGTCCTCTAACTAGCTAGAATCTCTAGAAGTACTGAGTTAACTGCTGAGTATTAGATTCTAGACTAGATCTACTAGATTTTAGATCTAGAGTCTAGAAAGTCTAGCTAGTCTAGTCTAGATCTAGATAGACTCTAGTTACTCTAGCTAGTAGATTCTAGATATCTTGGGCTCTAGGCTACTAGACTCTAATCTTGTCGAGACTATTCTAGACTAACTTTCATCTGTCAAATCAGAAAAAGCACCAAGCGATTAACCAGGTACATATCTATAAAATTCAAATCCACTTACAATTCCTTTATAGAGTGACTTTGCATCTGCATTTTGTTTCCTTGCCTACGACAACAATTCTTCTCGGTTCAACACACGGGGTGGGATTGCTCCAAAGTGACGTCATCCATAGCCCTAGCATCTGTAAGTTTCGTATTTCAAATATATCTAACAGTAATGATTATTATCAAAAATATCAAATAATAAAGCAAGTATAATCTGAATCTACATAATTTTTATGTATGTTGGTGTATTTTGGCTTAAGTAGGAGTTACCTTATTTTAACATTATGAATACATACACTGAAGTACACGCCCTCGCGTAGAGCGCTCTAAAATTTAGACCTCAAGAAACTCGTAGTGTGATCTAAGCCATTGTGAGCAGGGGTCGGCAACCTGCGGCTCGCGAGCCGCATGCGGCTCTTTTGATATCAAGATGCGGCTCTCCAGCTCATTGAACAAATACTAATAATCTTAATAAAAAAATAAAATGTTTGAAATTAAAAATATGTTAGTGGCTCTTTAAAAACAGGGACATTTTGAAAATTGTAACTTTTGGCTCTTCCGCTTCAAAAGGTTGCCGACCCCTGATTGTGAGGAACGAGGGGATGGATTCGTCTAGTTCAAATTATACATCTACATTCACATAAAGCCTATGTTTAACTCACGCAGAGGCGTAGCGACCCCTTCCTGCGCCCCGGGCGAACTTTTTATTTGGCGCCCTCATATATATATATATATATATATATATATATATATATATATATATATATATATATATATATATATATATATATATATATATATATATATATATATATATATATATATGTAACTAGTGGAGTTACCAGGGACGATAAGAACGTATTACAGTCTGTCAACTTTGACATGACCAAGGCCAAACTGGGCTGACGCAACAGTGCAGGTGGTCTAATAATCGGATGGTACGACAGAGCTGCGCAATTAATATTCTGATGCAACGATTAGAATCGATTACGAATACGATTACGAATACGATTACGAATACGATTACGAATACGAGGAGATAAAATAGGAAGGAGACAGTTGAGAACCCGGGGCAGTATCAAGTTGGTTACTGAACGGGGTAGACGTATTGTGTTATGTGAGGATAGGAATTATGGACACGTGCATTCTGTTATGTGAGGACTAGTGAGGACAGTGGGGGTCAGTTGATTCATTGTATTTTTGTGGAACATTGGTGCATTGTTATGTGGAGCATTTCTATTGATTCATGTAATAAAGAGATCAATGTAAACCTGCATTTCCGAGTATCTATATTGTGGTCGATGTTGTGTGCTGGTCAAAGGTAGCACGAGTAAATACACTCGGTAACATTTGGCTCTGTCAGCAGTGAAATCGGTAACATTTGGCACTACAAGCAAATAGACTCGGTAACATATATATATATATATATATATATATATATATATATATATATATATATATATATATATATATATATATATGTTACGGTCAAAGCCCGAAGTGCGGCCAATGCGTGGATTGGCCGGCCAATCCGCGCATTGGCCGGCTCTCTTGGCCAAAGCCCAAAGAACTTAGCACTAAGATCGTATTTCGTACATTGGCCGGCCAATGCGCGCACTGGCCGGGACGTACTGGCCAAAGTCCGAAGCGCTTAAACTTGACAGCGTATTTCGTACATTGGCCGGCCAATGCGCGCACTGGCCGGGACGTACTGGCCAAAGTCCGAAGCACTTAAACTTGACAGCGTATTTTGTACATTGGCCGGCCAGTGCGCGCACTGGCCGGGATGTCCTGGCCAATGTTCTATCTAGACTAAGTTGTGATCGCATTTTCATTATTCTGGGTGCGTTTTCATTGAGAGTAACGTATTGTTTAGCTCTTGTTTGTATAGCATTCAATATGCAAGGCGACATGGATCAAAAGGGCCGTCAGACCATGAGACAGACATAGCAGATGGCTGTCAAACGAAAAAAATGTAAATCCCTGTTAGTTTCCATATATGGGCTCTCGATAAAATAGTTACTGAGGAAGATCTTGAGAACATTGAACAAGAAATAGAGGTTGCCATAAATGCAACGACATCCTCAGCTAACACATCTACTGCCGTAGCGGAACGCCCAGACCAGTTGCGTGACAATAATGTGGCCAACAGATTCTATATAGTTTGTGAAAAACATTGTAGTGCAGCTCATTCTTTTGGATCCTGTGGCAACCATGTCCATGCTCTTTGTGGAATACCCAATAAAGCAGACGAAGGGTACGGAGGGAACATTACCTGCAGATTGTGTCACAACAAACAAGACATCATGGAACACAGATCAACAGCTCATACTGGCTTGCAAACTCAAGGTGCTAAGATGCTTAAAACATCAAATACAAAATTTAAAACTGATGAAGTGGGTGACAATGTACGTATCCGTTTTCCAGATGTTGACAGAGGTCACGGTGATCCCCGAAGCGTGATTGCAGTTGTCATGAGCGTCGAGGGCGGTTTCTACAAATTAGGAACGGAACATGGTGTTCTAAAACAACTGTATGCTAGAAGTGAGTTTACAATTCTTCACGAAAAACTGCTCTTACTGTCGTCAGTTGGCACTGAGGAAAAATCACTACGAACCATCGCACCTTCACAATCATTGACTGGGGGCCAAGGCTACACTCGCTGCAATTGCACAACTAAGTGCACAACAAATCATGGTGGACCGGCCAAAGTCTTAATTAGAAGATCATCTGGCTAGGGACGACCGGCCGAAGTCCGAATTAGAAGATCATGAGCAGATTTTGGGTTTTTTTTAATGCCGTAAGGAGCATGAAATTAAGTCTTTATTGATTATTAATTAAAGTAAATGACAGAAACATTCAAATTTTTATTGTACTATTGTCTCAATCAATTGATATCATCATTTGTTACAACAAGTTGAACTTTTATGACATTTAGAATTACATAGCATTTTGTTATTTTTACACTTGCAGCGATTTGTTATGCACTTAGTTGTGCAATTGCAGCGAGTGTAGCCTTGGCCCCCAGTCAATGATTGTGAAGATGCGATGGTTCGTAGTGATTTTTCCTCAGTGCCAACTGACGACAATAAGAGCAGTATTTCGTGAAGAATTGAAAACTCACTTCTAGCATACAGTTGTTTTATAACACCATGTTACGTTCCTAATTTGTAGAAACCGCCCTCGACGCTCATGACAACTGCAATCACGCTTCGGGGATCACCGTGACCTCTGTCAACATCTGGAAAACGGATACGTACATTGTCACCCACTTCATCAGTTTTAAATTTTGTATTTGATGTTTTAAGCATCTTAGCACCTTGAGTTTGCAAGCCAGTATGAGCTTCTGACCTGTGTTCCATGATGTCTTGTTTGTTGTGACACAATCTGCAGGTAATGTTCCCTCCGTACTCTTCGTCTGCTTCATTGGGTATTCCACAAATAGCATGGACATCGTTGCCACAGGATCCACAAGAATGAGCTGCACTACAATGTCACGCAGCTGGTCTGGACGTTCCGCCACGGCAGCAGATGTGTTAGCTAAGGATGTCGTTGCATTTATGGCAACCTCCCTTTCTTATTCAATGTTCTCAAGATCTTCCTCAGTAACTATTTTATCGAGAGCCCATATTGGAAACTAACATGGATTTACATTTTTTTCTTTTGACAGCCATCTGCTAAGTCTGTCTCATGGTCTGACGGCCCTTTTGATCCATGTCGCCTTGCATATAGAATGCTATACAAACAAGAGCTAAACAATACGTTACTCTCAATGAAAACGCACCCAGAATAATGAAAATGCGATCACAACTTAGTCTAGATAGAACATTGGCCAGGACATCCCGGCCAGTGCGCGCATTGACCGGCCAATGTACAAAATACTATCTTAGTGCTAAGTTCTTCGGGCTTTGGCCAAGAGAGCCGGCCAATCCGCGCTTTGGCCGCACTTCGGGCTTTGACCGTAACATACATATAAAATATAAGATTTGTGGTAATGTGTCAGACCGTCCGCCATCGCTATAGATTTTGGAGCCATGAAAGTAAACAACAGCACATGCCGTGCATTTTACTTACATCGAATTGTCTTGTTATAAGTAATGGGGTAGGGTTTATATCAGGGGCGTAGCGAGGGGGGTGCGGACCGCACCGGGTGACACCATTTAGGGGGGTGACACCAAGGCAAAATATAAAGAGAAAAACTTGGGGGTGCGAATCGAAAGTTTGCGGGGGGGGGGGGGGGGGGCTGCAAATCGAAAACTTGAAAGTTTGTCCCCGGGAAGGGTCGCAACGCCTCTGGGGGGTGGGGGGGTGGTGACACCATTAAGTGCCGCACCGGGTGACTACCGACCTCGCTACGCCACTGGTTATATATATATATATATATATATATATATATATATATATATATATATATATATATATATATATATATATATATATATATATATATATATATATATATATATGTGTGTGTGTGTGTGTGTTTTTTTTCTGACCACCCTTTTATGTAATGATGCACTAAAAAGTAGAAAATAAATTATAGACTATTATTTAAATTACTATAAAGAAAAGCGTGGGTCACTTTAGTATCTATTGGATACCTTTACTAATGTTAAGGAAGACACCCACGCTTTTCTTTATAGTTATTTAAATAGTAGTCTATAATTTATTTTCTACTTTTTAGTGCATCATTACATAAAAACTTGTTATTAAAACGTTTTTTTTTTTGTTTTTTTTTTCAGTACTTTACACGTTTTATTTTCAATAGAGTTACATGACTAAAATCCATTGCGCGCCTACTGAACGTGATGGCGCAGCCATTGAACGTGATGGCGCAGCTATTGAACGTGATGACGCGTGTGGTTGGATAGACATACCTACCAATTCGGTCCAAATTTTAATTAATTCATAAAAAATTAATTAGGCATCCAATTAAGTCAAATTTAATGTCACTATGCATTGTCTTCATGTCTTGACCCAAGTGCCAACTGTGAATCGTATCGGTCAAGTAGAAGTGTCCGAATTTTCACTCCTGCGTTTCGATCTAGACTGACGACAGACAGAGGAAGTGAGTTAAAAAACAAGTTAATAAAAAGTCTAGTGACAATTTAAGCTCAATTTCCTTATGTTATCCATAACAATTTTAAATCGAGATAAATCATATTCAGCAAATAAATAATGCAACACAAGTAGTTTCAATAATTCAAAACAAAATAGAAAAAATCCTTTCGAACCTCCGCTCATTCGCTATGGTAAAATCCTTTCGAACCTCAGCGCTTTGCGCTAAATCATCCTAGGCCTACACGATGCTCAGTTTAAAAATTCTTAATTAATTTTTGTGGCCGAACGAAAGGATATTTTTGAAAACTTTCTTCGGCAATATTGTTCTAAATTATGGCAGGAATCGATTGGTAAATGTTTCAAGTCGCTAAGTGGTCTGGTTGCCGAGATATGAGCCAAAAACTGCATTTTTTTCGAGGTTTTTTTTTGGCTTTTCCGGGAAATCCAGGAAGGAATTCCGGGAATTTTTTTGGCCCACAATCATCCTCGGAACTTGCTTAACATATTTGCTTTTGGAACTAGCCCTCGATATTGCTTCGTTAAGGAGGAGATACGACTTAAAGACGACTTAAAGCTGCGGACACACATCCATCCATCCATTCCCAGAAATGACGAGTTAAAAATCGCAATTCTCCAGAATGGAAATTGCGCTAAAAATTCATTTAAAAAAATCATAAAAAACGTTTTAATAACAAGCTTTTATGTAATGATGCACTAAAAAGTAGAAAATAAATTATACACTACTATTTAAATTACTATAAAGAAAAGCGTGGGTCACTTTAGTACCTATTGGATTCCTTTACTAATATTTGAGAAGAGACCCACGCTTTTCTTTATAGTAATTTAAATAGTAGTGTATAATTTATTTTCTACTATTTAGTGTATCATTACATAAAAACTTGTTATTAAAACGTTTTTATGAAAAGAAATATCAGTACTTTACATGTTTTATTTACAATAGTGTTACATGACTAAAAACCATTGCGCGTCTATTGAACGTAATGGCGCAGCTATTAAACCTGATGGCGCAGCTATTGAACGTGATGACGCGTGTGGTGTGGTTGGATAGACATGCCTACTAATTCGGTCCAAATTTTAATTTATTCATAATTAATTCATTCCTCTGTCGTCAGTCTGTCGTCAGATCTTTTACTTACATGTGAAATTTCATTTATCAATCTGAAATAGTACTCAAGTTATAGGTTTTTGAAAAATTCAAAGTAGAAAAAGTTCCACTTCCGGTTATCGGAAATCGCTCAAAAGTTGATACGGATCTACGATTTCGATAAAATACTTATATATGAAATTTCATGAACCTAGCTGTAACGGTACTCAAGTTATCGTGTTTACACATACACAGATATACGGACAAGATTGTAAAATTATGTTTTTCCGTATCAGTGAGGTGTAAACGTCGAGATTTGTAAAAATCTCGATTTTTTTTGCACGATTACAAGACTTTCTCTATACTTCGTAAATACGAGAAAGTAAAAATTAATATTGAAGGTGTTGTAAAACAATTTTTCAAACTGATATTAAGTAATAATTGTCGTCTTGTCCGTCAAACTAAATTAAAGGGAAAATGTATGATCCTTCACAAAAATTTTAATTATGTCTTAATCTTAACATTATTTACAATTATCCCTAAGCACTCATTACGTCCCTTGACAAATTAGGAAAACACAATTAAATTACTTCCCTTTTTAAAAAAACCTTTATTAGCGGAAAGTGCAATGTTGCAGGTATTTTAAATTTTATTTATTTTATACACTGAACGTACAGTTTGCTTATTATTTTTAAAAATTAATAACAGTTAAGAAGCCCTTTATGTTTACTTCTTTCCGTTTGCGGATAAGCTTGAAATTGAAACACTAAATTGAAACAGGCGCGTCCAGCAGCGCCCTAGGCTATCCTGTGAGCGCTATGTCGCATAATTTCGTTTTAAACAGTGCGATAGACTAAGGATAAGAAAGGTTACTATAGTCATTAAGTGAATCAAATCAAAACGTCCTCTGGCGCCCCGCGCCTTCCCATATTAGCTTTGGCGCCTACATTAGTTAAGTGAGTGCAAAAGACTATAAATAAGTTGCCGTACTATAGTCGTATACTAAGTGTAATCAGGCGGTTCCGTCGGCGCCCCGGCCGATTGCGATTTGGAGCCCCGGTTTAGACTGAGCACAATGTGTTTATATTTGCATTTAAATTTGTGCTTATGGCGACAATGATTCAATTTAGTCATCGACCACCCTTGTGATTTGTACTACTTAATTAATTTAATAAAATGATTGTAGGAGCCATAGTGCAAATGGGGGTAGGCCGGAGCGCTCAGAGTCACATGACAGCCGGGGTGCCGGCGGACTAACCTGGTTCGATTTGGACAACAATTTTTAGTAGTCCACTGTATCCATTATGTATGGCGCTCTTTAAAACAAACACAACCCTAACGCCATATTTCATGTTTGGTCTGTTATTGCTGAGGCAGGTTTTTTTTTCATGCTGTGATAATTTGCTTCTGCATTTGTCCTACTATTAGTACAAGTGTTTGTCTTGTGCTAGTCGTTCGATGCCTTTACTTTAGGTATTTCTGTTGTTTTTTTACCACTGATTTAGAGAAGACTTGAAATATGCTTTTATAAAGCCATGTTTATTTTAAATACTAACAGTTTATAGAAAACACAAGTAGAATGACAAATTGAAGGGACAAAATTTTAGCACTTTTTTCTAAAAAAATAAATACACTATGAACAAAATTTATCTTTTATGTCAAGAAAAAAATGAATTTATGCAATTTATTAAAAAAAAAAAAGAATAGAAAAGTACAGTATGAAATTTGATAAAATAAAAAATCACTACATCCAAAGGCTACTTTCTTTTGAGAATGTCAGTTCAATTATGGTTTCCTATTATTTTAGCTATGCAGGCTATATTTATTATTATCTAAATTGAGCTTAATAAAGTAAATATAACCTTGTGGTAATATAGTAGTCTATTTCAGTATTGCACTAATTAATGTAGGTTCAGTTTAAAAATATGAATTGATAATACTGCTTTTAATTATTATTTTTTACTTAACAGAATTTGAGTTATTATGAAAGTGCTTAGATTTTTTTAAATATAGCAGCTACATATTATTATTAACATATAAATCACTTTAATTTTGATTTTGAAAATTAATCCTAATTTAGTGCTAAGAAATCAACCTAAATTTTAAAGGTCTAAACATTTTAAGTTTGAAGCATTGGTTAAAATGATTGCCTTAAAAATTTATTTTTGTGGCTTAAACAAGTTCAACATTTAATTTTATGCAATTAAAAACTTCTAATTAATTAAATTTAAAAAAAAAACAACAGAAGTAAAATATTAT
Organism: Physella acuta; assembly: GCF_028476545.2. Classification (NCBI taxonomy): domain Eukaryota; kingdom Metazoa; phylum Mollusca; class Gastropoda; family Physidae; genus Physella; species Physella acuta. The sequence goes on from NW_026732408.1 coordinate 103,640, forward strand.
GGAGAAGTAGTTCTTCACAAAGTCTTGATGACGGTGTTAGGATGATTTCCATGACTTGATTCTGTTAAAATATCAAGCAACCAAGTTTTAGCAAGGTTAGTGTATACAATTTATATTTGCATAGTGACAGAAATTCAATATTTTAACTCCACAAAACAGATAAGTTACTATTTTACTTTTAATATCAAATTATTTCCAACTCAATTTCACCCAATTTCAATATATTTTTGCCACTGAAATGTTATCAACAGGTATAGACATATTAAGAAGAACATAAATATTTTAAAACCTGTAAAGAAATATTGGTAAATGTTAGAAATATAAAATTTGGTTGAGACATAAAATAAAATAGCTTTGTCTTAAAATACATCACATTGATTTATGGTATATTTATCTAGCAGTTTTATATACATACTCATCATCCCTGTAGCTCATGTATTGCTCTGCCTCGAACAGGTCCTTCTTTTATTTGCTAAAAAATGTCAAAAATAACAAATAAAAATGGTTTAATAAAAGAATTTCCAGTTTCCCTTCTGCATATGATCTACTAAGTAATATCTCTCTTTGAGTTGTTTAGAATGATATGACAGAAACAACAATATAATTCAAAAAAAAAAAATTAACAGCAACTACATGTTATTATGCAAATATAAATCGAATAAGATATTACCTTTTCTAACTCCATTGTAACTTCATTTTCCAGCTTCCTAATATCAATTAATGACATTCCATGATAATGATCTTGCCAGCAGACGACTTGACGATGGAAAGCTAGAAACAGACGTCTTTCTTGCTATGAGAGGCAACGTAAAAAATGAAAGCAATATATTTAAAAATTTATAAGACAAAGCGATGCACTGAAAAGCACTGCATGGTGCGATGTTTACTTTTATAGTTCCAAAAGCTAAAGCGATGACGGAAGGAAGGACTGACACACTACCAGCCCGCTTATATTATAGATACAGACCAGGAGAATATTCTGGTAAAAGTTGAACTAGAGGTTTTGTGGCCAATACATAAAGATTGGATTGACCATGGTGCCTTAATGAATTCATTGATTAGTCTCAGGTACTCATCATCTGGGATATACTACAACTAATGCTAGGTGCTATACTTGCTATACTTAGGATATATTATCTTTTTGACAGTAGCCTCATGAATAGGGGGGGGGGGGGGGGGGGGGTGGGGGTAGGGGTAGGAGTGGAGAAAGAAGGTGGACTGCACTTGAAACTATTTAAATAAAAATAAAATAAAATACATCAAAATCAATGCCATAACTTACTGAGAGAATAAAAGATTCCATTCTCTTCTGAAGTCCAAACCATTTGAACCAAACTTTGACAACTTTATAGCAGCACATGACAGGGGAAACTGTTTTCTGAAGTCATAAACATTGTAGCTAGTTTAATTTTGACCAGTCTTTTTCTTCAATGATCATATTGTTAACTTCACTAGTTAAAGCTTAAGAATGTAGTTTTCCCCATTAAAGCACACTATAGTGAAACAACTTTCTATATCAATGAATGTGCAGTAGTTACAACCATAACATTCAAGTTATATGACCAAGTCTGGTGACAATCCAAAACAGATTTGATGAAAGAAGGTCATGGCTGTAAAGTCAGAATATAGTAACAGAATTGTGAGGAGATGACATATCATTCAATAGAACTTTGAATCATCTCTGTACTTGTACATGTAAAAGCTGTGTATGTTTCTAGTGCTGCTAGATTTACAGAAAATAAAAATAAAACTTTACCATCCATTCTCCAGTGTTGTCATGTGGAAGTGGTGGTCTATTCGCTTTGATTGAGCCTACCAAACATGGATCCCATTCAGGATGATAATCCTGGAAAAAATGTTATGTGCATTTTAAGTTGTTTTTTTTCTCTTGTTTATAAATGCAGAAGTAAAGTAGAGGTAAGTAAGTAAAGTTCCCTTTCAAACCTGATGGTCTATGGGGCAAGTGAAGTAGAGTTTCTGTGACCTCGGCATATGAAGGGATAGTGTGGTCAGCACTTTGCCCAGCCACCTTTCCTTTCCCTAATGTGAGTTAGGTACCCATCAGAGTTGGGTGGACTCAAGGATGGTCTACTGACTTGAACCCGGATTCAAACTTGAGACTTATGGGTTGGCAGTCCAGCTCTCTCTATGGACTGAAATCCCCCAGTGAAGAAGGAAAGTGGGCCACCCAAAGAGATCATGGAGAATAAAGGTAGAAGAAGAGGCAAAGGCCATTGGGTTCACTTGGGAGCAGATAAGCTGAGCTGCCCTACACCAAGTCCAGTGGAGAGGTATGATTGAAGTCAAGTCTTGATTCTCACTTTCAGTGCAAGATAATACTGAGAAGACGTTACTCTCACAAAATTTATAGTTTACTATTTTTATCCCAATAATACCACATTTATATTTTACCGCATGATCCACTGGGTCATTTGCAATGTCAATCATTACCACATGTCTTTGTTCTAAATCTCTACCTTCTAAACCATGAACCTTAAAAAGAAACAATGTTTGTAATGTTTTACATACTAGACTAACACACTTTTAAATAGCTTAGAACACTTGTATAATTGTATACAGAATCATAAACAGTACTGTACAAAAGTTACAAAATGTTCATTAAATGACAAGTAACCACAATCAGCTTAGCTTAGTTCCTAACTATTGATTCTTTAAGTCAATGAACACATGAAGTTGAAATAGATATTGAAAATATACATCTGCAAAACATGATATATTAATATTAAATATTATTTTTGGTTGGAATAAATTCTTCTAGATTCTTTGATAACAGTGTGAAAAAATTTAACATAGTAAAAGATCATATCACTATTAATTCCCACCAAAGATAAAAAACTGTATGTGCGTCAGCTATTACTATTGCCAAAAATAATAAATGATAAAATTAGAAATATTCTCATGGTGTACTGTTTACGATGTGCAAATCTTCTATTAGGTTTTGAAAAAGGGTTTTTCAGTGAATCTGTAGCCTACTAGTGAATTGACTGGGATGTGAAATTCTGTTCCATGCTTAAACAATTCAGAGAGTATTGTTTTACATATTAAAGAAAAATCGCATAAAGAAATAGGATTGTGCCAATCAGAGCTATACATAATTCATAATGGCATTGAAATATGAGAGGATAGTTCCCATTGCCATCAAGACTTTGTCAAAGTTATTTTTGTTGGCTGGCATTCTATTGTTTATCCTAAAATGAAATAGTCACTTGGTTGTTTATTAAAGGGGCTTAGATGCCTAGGTGCTAGCTACACACACCATTTTACTACTACCCGAAGGGTTAATCTAGGATATTTGGGGTAAGCAGGTCAGGAATATTCCAGCCATAAATTACAGCCACTCTCTGATCACCTGAGCTAGTCCGTGTCATCTCTCATTACACACGGCCCGACCAGGATGGAGGGCGTGGCATTCAAGAATGTTCCCCCATCCCAAAATGGTGCTCTGGTCTCATACCAGCGGTCAGCCCATGGTGTCACAATGAGCTTTTGGCCTCGTTTAATAGCCAAGTCCCCAGGACTCCAATTGTACACCGCCCACGGTGTTGAATCCAATTAACGGTGTGGTCGGCCAGACCCTAGGTTTCCCAGGGCCATATATCACATGCTCTGACTTGACTGTGTAGGTCAGTCTACAAGCATGTATCTGCATTTTATTTTTAATTGCCTGTCCGGCCTGATAGCGGCAACCAAGCGCTGGTCACCCGTCTCCTTAATTTATGAGCGTAAGGTCACTGCCCCAACCCATGGATCAGCCCAAGTCAACCAGATGGTACACAGGTGGTGGTCGTAATGCTCTAGGGAGATGATGCGGGCAGAGTAGCCTATATAATAGGAAGGGTGGCTATGGTTAGGAGACTAGAAACTATAGGCCTTGGATTGTGGCAGAGCTAAGGCTGGCTTATTGACCAAGCTGATGTCTTGTTCCTGTGGCCAGATGTTTCTACCCATGGCCAGATGCTTGAATCTGTGACGTGATTAGATTCTAGATATCCCCTGGCTTGCTCACCCCGAATATCCTAGGTTAACCCCTTGGGTAGTAGTAGTAAAATGGTGTTTGTGACTAGCATCAAGTCACCTAAGCCCCTTTAATAAGCAACCAAGTTACTATTTCACCTTAAATAAATAATAGAATATCACTCCCAGCCAACATATATTAAATGTTTTTATTCAGATTACATTAAAGTATATGTATCAAAATTTTGTGCTACTGTTCCTAAAACTTAATCATCAAATATAAAGTGGTATATCCTCACATTTTCAAGTTCTCCTGTATCTGCTGCATGGAACGACTCAATTATTATGTAAAATGCTTCCTTCATATAATCTGGATTCTGAAAAAATAATAATGAAAAATTAAATCAGAATATTTTTACTTATAAAATTTATACACTAAAAATAACATCTACAACATTGCTAGTTTTAAGAATCATTAGTAGGGGTCGGCGTGGTCGAGTCGGTAAAGCTCATGGTTGCTAAACCGAAAAGTCTCGAGTTCGAACCCTCGGGCAGATGAGGCTCGTTAGCTGGGGTCATCCACTCTTCTAGGAGAGACAACTCCAAAATTAAACAACTGCTGCCTTGTAGTTTGTTCTTGGTTGGACAAAGGCTATGGAAGCAAATCCAAAAAGAAAAGCAGGCTGAAATCGGAGTCAATGGCCTCAATGGCGCATAACCAGTTGACACGTAACGCTTAATTGTGTTGGAGGCGTGGTCGAGTCCGCGTCTAGCTCATGGTTGATAAATTCGAACAAAGTCTCGAGTTCAAACCCACTGGCAGATAAATCTCGATCCCCTTCAGCACTAATAATTAAGAACGAAGAAGAAGAAGAATCATTAGTTAGTAGAGAAATAATTTTCTAGTACTGATGAAAATAATAGTACCGTAAGAATTGTACGACTGTATGGGTATGCATTCCAGGACAGTTCATGAATTTTCATGGAACCCTTTGGTGCTAAGACTTTGACAAAAGATGGGGCTTTTCTGTTAATGAAAAATGATAGTTTAATTGTAAAAAAAATTGTTGGATTACTGATGTGTAACAGAAAAGTCTTAAATGAATTTTAATGATGCAGGTAATTGAAGATTTCTAAGAAGAAAAAAATTAAAAAATGAATTTTAATGATGCAGGTAATTGAAGATTTATAAGAAGAAAAAAATTAAAAGGAGTACACACTTCTTAATATACTGGTTAAAGTAATTTTCTGAGCATAATTTTAAAATAATCAGTTAGGTATCCATTTTCAAAGAAACCATGTCAACTTAAGTATTTCTAAAAATGGAGTAATTACTAATTAGTAGTTATTAATGTAGTAATGTAACCAGCAGTTCCCAAGCGTGCCACATCATAGCGCTGAAAGTCACTGAGGGGTGTTCTTCTTGTAAACCTCATTATTACGGAGAGTGATTAATGTACAGCAAGCCCTGGGACATTTGGTAGTGTGGACAGACACACAACCCAACAACTAAGATTCATGGAATCTATAGCCTGCTTTATTTACATTTAAATAACTTAGTAACTAGAGTCAGATGTCTAAAAATACACATTTATAAAATGTTTAGTCATTCAGGTGTGTAGGACTAGATCGTAGCAACATGTGACTGGTACACAAGTTTAGGATATAATAATATTTAGATGTATTATAAAGTTTCTAACTCAATTCACTTTCTGCTAAGAACTTCATTGGTTGAAACATTTTTAAATACCAGTAGGCCTATACCAGTACTATTATTGATCACTCTAAAATCAATTCCCCCTTTTCTCAATGATTGGTTAGATGGAAATTTGTTGAGGGTGTTAATTAAATTAAAGATTTCTTTGGCAATACTGACCAAAAAAAGTTCTTTACAAGTTTACTTACTGAGCTAAGTGGTAGATTTTGTGCGTAAATTGACCAGAGAGAAAATACTTTCCATTGGCTTTCATCTTTGGACTAGGCACATAATTAATGTCATTAAATGGTTCATTAATTATCACCTCTACACCATCTCCACCACCGGTTTCATTTTTACTGCTTTCTGCGATAGACCACAGCTGACCAACCTGATACTTAATAATATAAAAAATATGTGAATACAAGAATTAACACATCATTCAATTCCTCATACTTCACATTTGAAAATAAGTTGTTTTTTTTACCAGTTAATACCCTTATAACAAAATAAGATTGGACAACAGTGAGTCCTTAAATTTTTAAATTTAAAACCTCTTGACATCATCTTTTTTACAGAATACCTTACTGAAGTTGTCATGTCTATGTCAGAACAAGAAAACTAAATACATCTTGGCTGTCTTTAAAAAATGAATTTTTGTTGTTGGCAAAAGACAATCTTTTGAAAGTAGGTTAACTTGTTTAATTATGATAATGTAAATGGACATAACACTAGAGATGCCATCAAGAATTAATTGTTTAAAGGAGAATCATCTGATCAAAGATCCTAGTACAGACGGCAGTAAGTCTGGCTAGTTTAGTTTCACCTTTCCTTTTTCTAGTGGCTCTTGTTGATTAGACTGTGATAACATCTACAGAAACGCAAAATGCAATACGGTGGATAAAGCTGGACTTGGCCCTAATTTCACACACAACAATGAATTCAGGAGAACAAGTGTGGACAATAACTCAAAATGTGTGAATCTGAACATCTGAGGTAAAGTTATTCAAGTAAATGCATCTAGTGACTCTGTTAAAACACTTAAGGAAATAGCTTATTTTAGAGGAAAAGAACAAGTTTCCCTATCTAAGCAGTATTGTTGATACCCAAGAGAGGAATGAAATTAAAAACAGGAAAAGAAAGAAATAGGTGGGGCTACAGTATCCTCCAACTTAGATTAAATAAAGGGTCTTCCAAGCAGAATTTTTACATCAGAAGAATATTTGTGCAAACAAACAAACTGCTGAGATGAAACCTTTTAAAGGGAAATGCAAAAACATGGGGACAGCATATCAAGACAAGCCTCACCTACAAACCTAGGGATAAAAGAAAAAGATGCAGATTTAAAAATCCAGAAGAAGAGACCTGAAAGAAGACACAAGAAAGATGGAGTAGGCCCCTACCATTTGATATAGTTAAAGAGACCCCTTCAAAATCAAGTATCACTTAGTAAAAGGCAGACACAAATGGACACAGGTTGTGAAATTTATTAAACAAAAGTATGAGATTTCCGCCTTGATCATTTACCAAAGTAAAAATGAAATAATAAAATTAACTACCAAATTTGTTTGATAAATCCCTTTAAAAGAAAAGACTATTTTTTCTTTAAGATTTTGAATTGCCTACTTATATTAGTGTTTAACTACAGGTATTAAAGCTGAAAATATTAAGTTTCAGTTGCTGAAGTCCATAAGTTTTTAACTGCTCATAATTCTTCACTAAGCCATAATTATTGTTAAGCTTAATTCAGTAGTCTATTCAAAAAAGGGCTGTAAACTTAATTTTACATCAAGATCTCGGTAGACTCCATTAAATGTTTCCACTTTATAAATCACCTACTGGACATATAACAAAAAGTTTATTTTCAAAATATTTGAACCAAGTACAACAAATACCAAGTTGTATAAGTATTTTTATGTAGTAAAAAGCCAAATCATACAAAAAACCTTTCTTAAAATTAAAAAAAAAAAAATTAAACTTTAAAAAATCATTGAAAAAATTAGAAATAGCAATACTTTTACTTCATTGATTAAAATTTATAATTATGATAATATTCAGTTTGTTGTGTTTTATATGATTTATGTGTATTGGTTTCTGCGTTTAGCCATATGTTTAATTAGTTCATTAAACAAAGGACTTAATGTGTTCACAGAGGATTAAAATAATAATAAAATTGAACTATTCACACCCAAAAATTGTCACTTGAAGGCAGCAAGAGAAAAATGAAAAAGTTTGTTTTTGCGAATGCTAAATTATAGTAAATATTCAGCCAATGAAGTTATTCAGAAATACCCTTGCCATGTCTTTGGAAACATGAAAAAAATTGGACGAAGAGTGAGAGAGTATTGCAATATGTTCAACAGAAGTAGAATAAAATATAATTTTAAGTGAATACCTTTCCCTCATATCTGAAAACAGAAAACTAGGAACACCAATAAATGATAATGGTATCCATGTCTAGATTAAGTAAAAGCTATTACATAAATAAAGATGACAGTGCCTAAATAAAAGGAAATTAGAGTCTGAAAAATGCCAAAGTTTCTGATATTGAAAATATCAACCATTGATAGAGTACTAAGAAAATTGGGGGGGGGGGGGGGGGGGATAGGCGTACATGGCAATAGATGAAAAACATTAGATTCATTTTAAGACTAAAAGAAAACACCAAGTAAAGTGTGAAGCACTAGGTTTACAATTATTGATCATCCAACAACCAGAAGTTATACATGGTCATGATTCATCTAAACCAGTGATTTCCAAACTTGTTATCACTGCACCTCTGTATTAAAACCCACCTTCATCTTTATTTATAGGATTTTTTTTATTTCTTTCAGAGATACAGACATTAAGAAAGTGTTTATGTAATGAATGTGTTTGTTAGTTATTTTTTTCTTCTTTCAACATACATGAAAACTCAAAAGCAACAAAACAGAATTAACTTTTTAATTACCTCATCTACTGTCATTGGAAGAACGATACGGCTAAAATAATCAAATAAAAATAAAATTGGCATTCAAATGCCCTCTCAAGATTTAACAATACCAAGAAAAAAAATCTGAGACCAAAAACATTTAATTAGCATATTAAATTATTATGACTAGAAAGTTACTATTATATCTAACAAGAGATCTAAAATGTCAGTAAGCAATAATGCCAACCTGACAAAAAAAATTGAAAAAAGCATTTAAATATTTTCCATACCATGTTAAATGATAAACATTAATAACAACAATTTAGTGTGATTTTCAAATAAATGTACATTAAGACTAAAAAAAAACTATTGTTTTTAACTTGTATCATATTTGTTAATACAGTTAAAATGTAGGAAGAATTATAATTTAAACAAAGAATGGCAAAATGTATAGTTAGGAACAATAACACTGTGGAAACTTATTGTACATTATGTACATATATATAAGGCACTTATTATGATTTTTGTGATCGTAAAACGTAATTTCCATGAATTGATTTTAAATGTATTTTTGAATTAAGCCTATGTCCAACTTGAACACACTGTAGCCTACCCACAGATCAGGAATAGGAAACAAGTGTATTTGGCTTTTTTCCTTGTAGTTTTAAAATCAAATTTGTCATAATCATATACTTAATAAAATGTGGATTTTTCAAAATCAGATTGATTTCATGCACTTCAATTGCTCAAACCAGTAGCTTCCAAAACATAAAACTCATTTATTTAAATCTCATTAACATTTTTAAAGTAAATTCACTAAACTACTACATATATTTTAAAAGAGAAGATGAAAAAGCTATAATTAATTATATTTGAAAAGTAGACTCTTCGATCCGGATTAAGTGCAAAGATTTAAAAATTAGTCATAATTAAAGAATTACTCAAATGCATTTTTTATTAGAAATACTTACAACTCTTTTATGGAGTGAGGCTGTACTTGCATTTTGGCATTTTTCTTATATAAAACATTATTTATCTTTAAACCATCAGACACATAAATGAAGTTATATCGACTTATGACATCAATCTGTATTTATAAAATAAGTGATTAATTAATCTTTCTTATTTGAGTTGGCAGGTAATGTTTTGAAAAAGATCTTGTCATATTAAATTTAGAAAAGTTCAGAAATGAAGCTAAATATTTTACATTTAATTCATCAAATTCTCAAAACTTACCTAACTTTAAATGCAAAAATCTAATTGAACTTACTTTTAATAGGTGTGTTCTAAAACTTCATAAACTATTTTCCATCTTATCTTATCTGCAAGACCAAAAGTTTGAAAAGATTTTAAACAGTTGTCAAAAGTTAAAGAAATATATTAATTTAAGAAACAAATTAAATAAACTAAATTTGGGTAATTCTACTTCCCTTTCTCCAATTTTAACATCAGCAGTCATTACTTTCTGCTATGATCTTACTAACTGTTAATTTAGGTACAAATATTTCATTTAACCTATTGATGAATCACAATTAATTCATAAAATTAAAAAAATTATATGTTACTAAAAATCAATTTTTATCAATTTCTCTGGCCCATACTTGCGGATAATGTAGGCCTTTCACTTTCAATGATCAACACATCTTATGCACATTTGTAATTTTAAAATTTTATATAAAATTTTATTATTCTGATAAGTAAAAAAAGTGTATAATATGTGTACGTTTTATGTAAAGTCGCCATGGTGGAAAGGGAAGGGAGTTGCAGGGTAAACTATGGCTCATATAAAAATAGTAGTTTTGTTGGACACCAACTTGCAGGTAAACATATTTTTGTACCATGTTTTCTAATACTATATTGAGAACTAGCATGCCCGTCCCTGCGCGTTATTGCGGTCTCAGAAGAAAGTCTGAAGGCAAAGCGCACAGTTTCTGGCGTGGGCGGACGCGCCTGATTCAATTTAGTGAACGACTATAATACTAAATCGTATCCACATTCTATCGCACTGTTTCAAACAAACGAATGGCCCATAGCGCTCAAAGAATAGCCCTGGACGCCAAATCGCACCTTACTGGGGCCGTCAGCGGACACACCTGATTCATATTAGCGAACAACTACAATACTACTTCTTATCCTAATTTTATCGCACTTTTATCAAACATGCACCATACCACTCAAAGGATAGACATGAGCGCCAAATCGCACTCTAATTTAATTTAGTGAGCAAATATAATGCCCCACATTATGCATTGTCTATCTCATTGTTTAGAAAGAACGTAGGCGCCATTGCACTACTGGGAAAGCTGAGGACACCTAATCGCACCTTGCAGGGGCGCCAGGACGTGCCTGATCCAATAGAGTAAATGATTAATGCTGTCCATTGTGTCTTTAGTGTATAACCTTTTTTTAAAAAACAAACGTAGGTGCTATAGTGCTCACAGGGGAGCCCAGGGCGCTTTGGCTCACCTAATAACCAGGGCGCCTGCAACTGTGCCTGTTGTAACACTGAATATAGTAGTACCACTTACCCGCTATGCAAGACGCCCCATTAACGGATGCCAAGTGCTAAGTTAGCCACTCTGGAAGCCAAACCGTGGATTGACAAAAATCGCACCCTTCGGAGGGCCACCCATAAGAAATGTTTATTTATTTTTTTCTCGCAGAAACTTTCTTGGGAGTATTCTCATCAACTCCTCTAAGTTTCATGGCACTCAGATGAATAGTGTCGAACCGCATCAGACTTTTACTTTTTATATACCGTATATAGAGAAAAATCATATACTCCAGGGGCGCCGCCCTTGCAAAATTTAAAAAAAAGATTTTTTTTGCAGAACCCTTCCCAAAGTTTGATGGTGACCGGATGAACGGTTTGAAACCGCAATCGACTTTTATTTTTATATACTGTATATATATATATAGAAAAAACAAATTGTGCCATACCGGGGCACCACCCAACTCCCCAGGAGTATTTTCAAGTTCCCAAACTTTCATGGCGATCCAATGAAAGGTTTAGTAATGCATAAAAGACAAACAGACAGACACACACACACATTGCTTTATATATATATATATAGATAGATAGATAGATAGATAGATAGATAGATAGATAGATAGATAGATAGATAGATAGATAGATAGATAGATAGATAGATAGATTAGGTCAATGTTCTTAGGCATTTCTCTCTAAGGGGTCATCCATAAATGACCTCACGCTTTTTTTGACGATTTTTACCTCCCCCCCCTCCCCTCCGTCACACAAAGCCAGACCCCCCCTTAAAATGACGTCACACCTCATCCTACAACCCCACTCAAATATGCGGTTGAATTTTTTTTAAAACATCTATATTTTTTCAAAAATCTTTTCTGAACTCTGTCAAAATAGAGTATTTTAATCAATTCATATTACAATTTATTAAAACAGCTTCTAAAATGCAAAATAACGTATACAATTCGATTTCCAACATTGCTTTTTTATAATGCAAAAGTGTGACGTCGCATCATCTGAATACCCCCCCCTCCCCCTCATCACACACCGTCACAAAATTACGGACCCCGCTCCCCCCTACGAGTGTAACATCATTTATGGACGACCCCTAACTCAAAAAGCTTTTATGTTATACAACATGTGGCTTTCTCTGAACACAGTTGTCAAAGGATAAAGTATATAGACATTTATATAATTTAAAAATTTAGAAAAGGATCTTTTAAAATTTATTAATTTTATTGGTAATCTATCGTTTAAGTGCTAAAATTGGATGAGACTAGAAATGTGAAAGAAAGTTGCCTCATTGTTATGGCTTTAATGCAAGTATATTGTGATATATTTGTGTTAATTAAAATAGATAACTGAATAATAAACCAAAAGCTAATATAGGCCAGAGATTAACTTAAACAGCAGTGATTGCGAGCTAGATTTGCTATATAAACAGTGGCCATCTGTAAATTTTCCCCTCTGAATCTCTATAGCTAAAATGTTACCAAAAAAACTTAAACAAGATGGTTTCTAAAGTAAATGAGCTTGGTTACATCTGACGAAAACATCGCTAGTCTTTATTTAATATTTATTACTGAAATTATTGCTGAAAAGTTTTAATAAATTGTAACAATTGCTTAAAAACAGGTACATGAATGAAACTTTGAAACATTTTTATAACTTTCTAAACATAGATTCTAAATCTCCCTAAAAATGTGAAATAATTATTAAAATTTAATGAGTCACCTTTTTTTCACATGACATTACTAGCCTCGGTCGAATTTACGTAGATTTACCGGTAAAACTCCATTTTAGCGTATTTTATTCGTCGCTTCGCGTTCACCTCCAGTTGAGCGTATTTCATTATAAACACAACCGAAACATACAAAAACGTTAGGAAAACACTAGGATTAGAGCTAGAATCTAGATCTATTACTATTTATGTTTTATAGGAAAGTGAGTTTTAATTAGAAAAGGTAAATAAAAAGCAACATGAAAAAGCATTAGGACAGTTCCAATTAAATCGTCAGAGGGAGAAAAATCCCTGCATGGCTACACGGTCAATGGTTTACCGTGAGTTCACAAAAAATAATTATTAGCATATGTCATGGCTTGGGCAATAGCTATTTGAAATGGTGTTGGCCTCAGTTATCAAAACTAAATCAAAACTTCATAAAGAAATAAGCCCAATGTTTTCCTAACGTTTTTGTGTGTTTTTGGTTGTTTACTAATATTAATATTATTATTATAATAAATATTAAAATACGCTCAACTGGAGGTGAACGTGAAGCGGGGAATAAAATACGCTAAAATGGAGTTTTACATATCTACTTCCTAGATCTAAATTCTAAATCTAAAATGATAGATCTAGATTTAATTTTAATAATTTATTATTACCATGCCATTTTAAAAATGATTTTATTTTACAGGTAAACAAACTGAACACGGTAAAGTGAGTAGAGTGCGTTGACTTGGGTCCATTTAGTCTAGATCTAGGTCTAGATAATGAGATATTATTAGATTATCCTTCAGTAGTTAGATCTAGATCTACATAAAATAATCATAATCGAGATAGCATAGTCTAGAACAAATGTGTCAAACAAGGAATAGAATATAGAGTCTAGATCTTCTAGATCTAGATCTAGATTCTAGAGCTCTAGAGATCTAAATCTAGGCCCTTTTTGTTTTCGAATTAGAAGTGGGAAATACTTTTTTTCATATCGCAGTTTCGTATTTTATCAAAAAAATAATTTGTGTGATCAAGACAAACAAAATATTTTATAGATCTAAAACACTGATTGTCATAACGATCTGGCGTAAGCAAGGGATGTTACAAAATGGTGTGAACTCCCTGTCTAACCCTCCCAAAAATTGTCTTACAATTAGTGACATCCATTTCTGTTGGCTAGTGTTGACGTCAATTATAAGTCAAAAAAAAAAAAAGAAAAAAAAAAGATATAGATCATCTAGGTCTATTTATACACATACATTACACTATATATATATATATATATATATATATATATATATATATATATATATATATATATATATCAGTGGCGTATGCAAGTTTTCGTGGTAGGGGAGGGGCGAGAGCACAAAAAGGCGACAGCTTCTCGATCAGTGTTTCTTCCAGACTTTTTTCTCCGGGGGGGGGGGGGCACTTGAAATTTTCGGGGGGGGGGGGGGGGGGGGGGGGGCGGTAAACTTTCTTCGGGGGACGGACACTGTTAAAAGTATATATTTTCTATATAAATTATATAAATTTCGTTCGGGGGGGGGGGCGGTAAAAAAATTTCGGGGGGCTAAGCCCCCCCGAAGAGATGCCTGGAAGAAACTCTGTTCTCGATACACATTGGTATATATCAGGGGCGGTAGCGAGGGGGGGGGGCGCGGGGTGCGGACCGCACCGGGTGACACCATGTAGGGGGGTGACACCAAGGCAAAAAATAGCAAAATATATAGAGAAAAAATTGAGGGGGGGGTGCAAATCAAAAGTTTGAGGGGGGGGGGGGGTGCAAATCGAAAATTTGAAAGCTGGTCCCCGCCTCTGGGGGGTGACACCATTAAGTGCCGCACCGGGTGACACCCGACCTCGCTACGCCACTGGTATATATATATATATATATATATATATATATATATATATATATATATATATATATATATATGCGCGAGAGTAGTGAGAAGTGGGACAACGGAGAAGTGGGACAACGCATTATTTCGATACAAAATTTATACCAAAATTCAATGTATTCGCAAAAAATATGATACTATAGGAGAAACAGCAGTTTGTTAGTTTGAGCTGTACAGAGAAATACCTTAAAAAAACAATATTATTTTGTATCTTCTCAGTCCTTTGGACAAGGCTAACATGTCTTTGATCATTAATAACCTATTGCTAGAGTAAGTTCCTTTTTTTGTTAATTTTATTATATATTTGAATTATTTTTGTATGTTTTTTGCTAATTACAACGAAGATTTATAAACAAGTTTATGCTACAAACTAGCTTGGTGAGAAGTGGGACAAGATAACCCACTTCTCACCTCATTCGCTGAGTATCTCAAGTTGTCATTTTAATAGAATAGTTTCATCTTTATAGTCAAGTAATCTATATATATATAATTCTCTTCTGGGAGCCGTTAGAAAACAAGCTGCAAGCGCCTCCTTGCAGTCCCCTCTCTTTCTCTCTATTACTATCACTACCACCCCCATCCCACCCCCACATTGTCCGGTGAGCTGTGGTCACGCTAAATGTTTACAAAGCTAAATGTTTACAAATCGTAGAGCTGTAGAGCCGGGGCAGATAATTTAGTTCGATTTTAAACTTACAGGAGGTAACTAAGAAATAACTAAGAGGAGGCTGCTTTCACGGGGGGGGGGGGGGGGTAGGGTCGGGGTTAGGGGAAAGGGGGGGGGGGGGTTAGTGTTTTAAAGCAAATATCTTCAGTGGCAGCATTGGTACTGTCGAATTCACAAATTATGAATTACTGAAAAGTAGAAAATAAAACAACTAAATACCCTAGCGGCGTATGATACGCTGCGGGTCGGCTCGTTAGGCTATATTTAATTATTGAATCGTCTATCCATTTATTGTTTTTACTAATTTAAATGACTGTCCCACTTTTATTTGAAAATGTACTGCTATCCTTGATTAAACTGTTTTGATAATACAATTTACAATTTCGGTATAAATTTCGGAAAGCTTTAAATTTATGAGCAAACCAAAAAAAAAAAAAAAAAGGCAGGCAGAAAAAAAAGAAGAGAAGCAATCACCATACGTGTTTAACACAGAGTTTCTTTCATGCATTTCTTCGGGTGGGGGGGGGGGGGGAGCGAGTCCCCCCCGAAAGAAGTCTACTTACTGTAGGCTAGTCTCTTTTCAGCATGTGCCAATATTTCTTTCTTTTGGTCAGGAGTTGCGAGCGTTCTATTTTAACGCCTTGCAAAGCAAATTGTTTTGGAAGACACGAGTTCGGATCGCGGACAAGAGTCATGGGACGTCCCTGACCACACTAACCCCCAGTGGCGTAGCAAGGTCGGGTGTCACCCGGTGCGGCACTTAATGGTGTCACCCCCCCCCCCCCCCAGAGGCGTTGCTACCATTCCCGAGGACAAACTTTCAAGTTTTCGATTTGCACCCCCCCCTCAAACTTTCGATTTGCACCCCCCTCAAGTTTTTCTCTATATATTTTGCTATTTTTTGCCTTGTGTCACCCCCCTAAATGGTGTCACCCGGTGCGGTCCGCACCCCTCACCCCCCCCCCCCCCTCGCTACGCCCCTGCTAACCCCTATATATCGAGCTCCTTGAGAAAAGATTAACTCTACTTCATCAGTCCCATGTACACAGGCACGAACGGGAAAAGATTATCAAGCCAGAGTTTGTTCGAGCCATCTCTTCGGGGGGGGGGGGGGGGGGGGGGCAGAAGAACGTCTACCGCCCCCTCCCCCCCCCCCCTCCCAATCGAAATAGAATTTTAAATAGGAAATATATGATTTTACCAGTTAGGGCGGACAATTTAGTCCGCCCTCCCGAAAATTTGAAGTGACACCCCCCTCCCCTCCCGGAGAAAAAAAAGTCTGAAAGAAACATTGGTATAAACCCGACAACATTTTTTCGACAACTTTTGTTCTGATCAAATGTATTTTTTTGTTCAGTCTCGCCGACTGGACTGTGCTGACATTGAGATAGGCACTTTCATAAGCCAACAGTGCGATTCAAACACAGAAAAGATAGGCACCATTACCTACACTAGCTCGGACGGGTACTTAATTCATGTTACGGAAAATAATGGCGGCTGGGGTAAAGTGCTGACCACACATTCCCTTCATTTGCTGAGGCCAAGAAACATATGAACTCTACTATCTGCCCAATGGATCGCTAGGTCTAAAGAGTATTCTTTACTTTTTACTTGATCACAGAGACCAAACCCAATATAGACGTCGCCATTTCACTTTCATTAATTTGGTTATTCATCGTTGACCGTTCTTACGACTTATCTTCATTAATTTTAATTTGTCAAGGTTTTTTTTTTTAAATTCTGTCAGTTTTATTTTTTATATATTTGTCAAGCACATATTTGCACGGTCTTGCGCTGTTCTGTTCAACCGATTGCAAATGAATGTAACCCAGAGGCGTAGCGAGGGGGGGGGGGGGGGCGGACCGCACCGGGTGACACCATTTAGGGGGGTTACACCAAGGCAAAAAAATAGCAAACTATATATAGAAAAAATGATAATTCCACTTAATTAAGTGATTAATTCGAGTGTTAAATAGTGTTTTAAGAGGTGCAAATCAAAAGTTTGAGGGGGGGGGTGAAATCGAAAGTTTGAGGGGGGGGGGTGCAAATCGGGTGCAAATCGAAGGGTCGCTACGCCTCTGGGGGGTGACACCACTAATTGCATCACCGGGTGACACCCGACCTCGCAACGCCACTGATGTAACCCATGCTTGAATTGTCAGCCTTGAGATTTCGTCGTGTGGGGTATTGTATGGGAGACAAATTTTCTTGTCATTGGGTTTTTATATCAATGCCAGCCTTATTCCACAGAGTTTCTATCTTTGCTTTCCTGAGACTTTTTCATTTGTAACAGGAAGCAGTGTTTTCAGTCATCTATCAGACGGGCCCCCTCCACCGATCACATAAACCATTCGCACCCCCAAATTATATAAAAATATATACTTCAGCCATTCTCTCTCCCCCCCCCCCCCCCCCCCCACCAAGAAAGCTCCTGAAAACACTGACAGGAAGTAAACAGGTCACCAGTGTTTCTTCCAGACTTTTATTTCTCCTGGGGGACAGAGGGGGGGGGGGGACGACGGAGGGGACTGACGGACTTTTAAAAACTATATATTTTATATCCGCCGCCCCCCCCCCCCCCTCCCCCGAAGAGATGCATGGAAGAAACTGCAGGTCACTAAGCATGTAAGAAGCTCTTAGGAAGTTGTTTTGGATTTTGTTTCTAACTATGCCCTTAATAGTCATCTGCTCTATTGCGTAATAATAATAAACCTATGCAATAGAAGCCGGTATCTGAGCTGAACAAACTCAAAGGCGGCTCTCGTTTTACGCCAGGGGCGCAACTACTATACCGTTAGGCCCCTCTACGCTGGAGGCCCAGATCGTTTTATGGGGGCCCACAGCGATCTTAATTAAAATATAATTTTAGTGCATTTAGCCTTGATAGCTTTTACAAAATACCGTAGCTTTGATTCTACAGTAGCTATCCCACATTCTTGAATTGAACTAGACTTCTTTGTAGCGTTGGTTAAGGGCCGAAAATCCATTGTAAAATTGTATTACATTTTTCAATGCAAGATATGTTTTTCTTAAATTTGTTACAACTATTTTCCTGTATTCTACAAATAATTGAACAGAATATAGAACCGGTAATTTCGTTTTTAAGTGTGTAGGATGGGGGGGGGGGGTCATCCATTAATGGACGTCACGCTTTTTAAACGATTTTTACTTCCTCCCCTCCGTCACAAAAAAGTCACACCTCAGCCTACAACCCCCCCCCCCCCCCCCCCCTCAAAATTGCTGTTGAGTTTTTCTTAAAAAATCGATATTTTTCTAAATCTTGTCAGAACTCTAGTACTAGTAAACAGAGTATTTTCATCCATTCCTATTACCATTTATTAAAACCGTTTTCTAAAAGCGAAATACGGCTAAAACTCGTTTTCTAATATTGCTTTTTATAATGAAAAAAAAGTGACGTCATACCATCAACCCCCCCCCCCCTACGAGTGCGACGTCATACTTGTTTT
The DNA here is from genome assembly GCF_028476545.2 of Physella acuta. Taxonomy (NCBI): domain Eukaryota; kingdom Metazoa; phylum Mollusca; class Gastropoda; family Physidae; genus Physella; species Physella acuta. The sequence continues at coordinate 122,465 of NW_026732408.1, forward strand.
GCTTTTACTAGCAATTGGAACGTTAACATGTATACTTTGAGTTATCTCCCCTGACCATCTGGCGACCATCATTAAATTCGGCGCCTTTAAGTTCCTTTCTCGGAAATATTCTTGGCCATCATTTTATTTTCTTCCATATCTGAAACGCTTGGCCATCATTTTAGTTTCTTCCATATCTGAAACACTTGGCCCATCATTTTTATTTTCTTCCATGGAAACAGATATCTTGACTGTTGCTTCAGTTCTTTCTATAGCTTAATGAATTTGTCAACACTTTCTCTTTCACTGTATTGTTTTAAATTTTTGTTAAACTAGTGTCTCCTTTCAATTAGATATCTTGAAATAATAAATTCTAATATATTAAATAAAGCTGTGAATAAGCTCCTCTAAACTTTCTCAAATATTCAGAGGCGTAGCGAGGGGGGGGGGGACATATGTCCCCGGGCGCCGACCTTAGGGGGGGCGCCAAATTGAAAGTTTGAGGGGGGGGGGGTGCAAATGAAAAGTTCGAGGGGGGGGGGGGTGCAAATCGAAAATTTACTCCTGAGGGGGCGCCAAATTGAAAGTATGTCCCCAGGCGCCGGGAAGGGTCGCTACGCCTCTGCAAATATTCCATATATATCCCTACGGGGGATAACTTGGGATATAGACATGATTTTTTAATAAATTTTTATGGACTTAAACTTTTAAAAATAGAATAGAATCTTTTAGAAAAAAAATAATTGCACACCAAGTGAACGGCAAACAATATGTGTATAATAGTGCAGAATATTAGTACTTCATAAAATTCTTCAATACTTCAATAAATTCATATGCGTTTTTTGAGAAATCGAAAAAGCGTAAAAAATTATTTTAAGTGAACGGAAATAACTCAAAATTGAAATCTTTTACTTATATGTGAAATTTCGTTTATCCATCTGAAACAGTACTCAAGTTATAGGCTTTCAAAAAACCAAAAGTAGAATAAGTTCCACTTCCAGTTAGCGGAAATCGCTGAAAAATTGATACAGAACTACAAATTTGATATAATACTTATAAATAATGAAATTTCATCAACCTAATGGTAACGCTGCTCAAGTTATTGTGTTCACAGACATACACACACAGACAAATTTGCAAACTATGTTTTTCTGACTCAGGGAAGCATAAAACGATTTTTTTTTGCACAATTACAATACTTCCTCTATACTTCGTATACGAGAAAGTAAAAAGGTTTTTAAAAAATCTAATGTAAAATATTTACTGTATAACAAATACTTAAAACTTTATTCCCACAGTTTATAGGTCAACTACACAGAATTATAAAATACATTTTACATAAATATAAACAGAACTAATCAGCAATTTTAAAGGGTTGTTATATTTTCCTAATCATAATAAATTATAGATCTATATCAAATAGTTTAAAAGTAGCTAATTTGTTGACTTCTTAGAAAAAATTTGGTTTCTTTGAAAATGCAAATATTTTTGTGATTTTTAGTCATAAATTTGCTGAAATGAAGACTTTTGAGCTCTTTTATCTTCAAGTGAATCTGAAAATGCACAAATTATTATTAACAGATACAGGAAACAAAAAAGTTGGGATTAAAATTTGAAGGTTTGTACATATTGTTTTAAAATTTAAGTAATGGCACATTAGTTACATAACACAAGGTTTTAATAACTGTAACAAATACTTTTAGTACTTTTACTATTTTTATTAAATACCATTAAAATACTAATATATAAGGCCAAAATGTTGCAACACATTAGGCTGTGTAAAATGAACAGCAACAGCTGGAAAAGCTGAGCTATTTTTATTTTTTTTAAATAAAATTTATTGTTGTATCCTTAAATGTTAATAGAAATAAAGATGCCACTATAGACACAGATGTTGGATATGTGGCAATAGAGTTGATTATAAGTCTATTGCAGAAGACCCAGAGAAAATATGGTTAAACAATAGTAGGCCTACCTGAGTCTGGTACACATGCCTGAAGGAGACCTTGCAAACATCTCCTTTGTTCATCTGAGGTTGCTTCGAAGTGAAGCCTTTCAAGATGAGCTTTCACAGTCTCAACACTTGGAATGTTGCTGTGAGCTGCTAAGAAATACAATTGGAAACAAAACTTTTTGAATACTGCTATTCAAGTATGCCTTAATGTGTTGAACTTATCCCTTGTTGTGTACACCTTCAATTGACTATAGAGGCCATTTACTAAAGATACTGTTTCTTTCACCTAGTACTGTGCTTTGTGAGAAAGTCTTTGCAACCTTGTGGCATCATTGTGCAGTCTAGGTTTCCATTTTTTAACAATTAAGGTGACATTTATTACTGTAGTATGAATGTTTTTATAGAATATATGTACTATTCAAAGACAATCAGGAAGAAAATGAGAATTCAATTTAACAAAGTTAAGTAAATTGCTCACATAGGTACACACAATCTAAACACAGAATTTGATGTGAGACACAACATTCTTTTCACTTATGTCATACCAATCTACTGGGCATTATTTTTGCAACCTGCTGACAGATAGTTCTCTTGATATTGTCAGTGCAATTTAGGGTGTCTTTTTTAAAAATTGAAAAGAATCCCTTCCTCTGAAACTAGTTCAAAGTTGCTTGTTTTGCCATCTTTTACGTACATTTTTGCCTACTACCAATAGCAAAATCTCATCAACTTAAAATAATAGGGTTTATTTTGGATACGTTAATGTATACATTTTTTAAAGCTATTACTTTGTGAGTAAACAGGCATTCCATCAAAAGGCTTTTGAGCACTCACCATGAATTAAACTAATACTTTATGTTAGAAATTGTAACTGTATCTCTGATACACAGTCAGCTAGAGTGTCATGTTAGTGAGATACAGCTGCTTTAAAATCAAGAGATTAGTTTCAAGTGTTTTGATCAGGCTAATAAGGAAATGCATTAGTAAATAAGTGTGATAGTTAGGATTATAAATAAGTCAAGTCCTTCAATAAACTTAACCAGATTATATTATGAAACAATAACATATGTAAATTTTCAGCACCTTTTTTTATGTTCAACAGGAGATATTTCTCCATGTATGTTCGAAAAGAGTGACCCTTCAGCTGCACACTTTGGGCCAGTGAACTGAGATCTGATAGAAGAATAACTGAGGTCAATCTCAAAACAGCACCACATAACTAGATTCAAGGCAGAGAAAAAAGAAAACATAAGGCACAATTAATATGGGTTTTTAAGATATACATTAAACAGGAGCTATACACAACCAGAATCACAATTTATAAAGGTGTACTTTAATAAAATTATGTTTTTTGCTAATAAGGATAAGTAACTTACATGTTCAGTTAAACTGTTTTTGTATTTGTATTCAGCAAAGTCATTGATGTTTTCAGCACTCTCTAAAGCATTAACTAAACTTATCCATGCGTTACAAAATGTTTCCCTGGATCCATAGGCTTGCCTATTTTGTGGTGCAGATAAACCAAGAGCAGCATTGATGCGCACCTATCATCAGATAGAAATTTGTGTCATGTTTCTTGATACCATTTGATTGGGCATCACAACCATTTAAAATAAAAATACATGTCAATAAAATAGCTATATAATAGCAATTTTCCTCCTCCAAATATCAACCCACAAAAACACTGCAGCTTAGATTATCTGTTATCCAGCTGAATACCAAAGCATGTTGTCAAAATGAAAACATGTAAAACTAAAATGTAAACTGTAGTTAGTTTGAACTGCCTGTGACTAGCTAACTATTTCTTTACATTTATGTCATTCATATGTCAGAGTGGATATGATTGACAAAGCAATAATAAGTAATTTCTCAGTTGAAAAGAACTCTGAATACATGTTAAACCATGTAATAGAATGCATGCATTAAATATGAGAGAACACACCTTGAAGTTCAAGCTATTCTGAACCACTTTACTAAGTGTATTGAGGATGTCAGAAACCCAAGGTTTCTCTATGGGGAGCTGTGCATTTTGGAAAGCATTACTTGCAGCATAGCAGCTATTCCAGCGAACCTAGAAGAATTTTACATTTCTTTAAAGTAAGGTGACAATATAATTGAGAAAAATTGCACAGCAATAAATAAAAAACATTTTTCTTTTAAAGTTTAAATGCTGTTGGAGTAAGACATTTTATTCAAATACTAGAAAGAAATTAACTAGTTGTCTTAAATTAGAATGTAGAAATTATATATAAAATAAACTACTAAAAACAGTTGCTCCTAATATTAACAGAGAAATATCTTTGGTTGAAAATTTATAATAAAAATCTCTATATATAATTCTTTACGTCGCCCAACCATGCTGGACACCAACATGCATGCACACATACTCACTAACCCTCCTCCCTCACTCTCCAGGAATTGCGCAACAGACCATATCGCTATTACCCCCCCCCCCTCTCCCCCCAGTCTGGTAGGTTGTGGTTTAGAGCTGGGTCGAATTAGTGACGGTTATTAGGGGCAGATTATTTAGTTTTTAAATTATTTGAAACTAAGGGGAGGTAACAAGTTCTGCTTGATCTTTTCATTGTAGTCGTCTGTAAACTGTTGTCATAGACAGCTGCTGGGGGGGGGGGGGGGGGGGGGGGGAATAATCGCCTTTCACGATTTATGAATTACTGAAAAGTAGAAAATAAATTTAAAAAAAAAACCTAACTTCTATCTATATATATTAAAATTTTCTATTTTTGCCCAACCATGCGGAACACCAACAGGCATGCATGGCTTCTCTCTAACCCTCCTCCCTTGCTCTCCAGGCATGTGCAACAGTGAGCACCCACCCACCCTATTTGTACAACTGAGTCTTTCAGGAAGTCTTCACCCGTCACTAAACAGCAGCGCATGCTACGTGATCGGCTTGCAAATAATATTATAAAAAATAAAAAGTAATATTTATATATGATTTTACACAAATTTCCAAGAATATTTTAAGTTCATCATCTTCAACAACTGTAAATTTTCTATTAGAGAATCTAAGATGTCTAAACATATATAACCTTCATTGTTCCACTGCTCATATTTTTCACAAGTCCTCTGACAGCACAAAGGAGAGCAGCTTCCATTTCAGGTTTCTGAAATAGGTGGGATGGAAGGAACCGCAACAGGTTGCCAATAGCTCTAGCAGCATTGCAGCTGATTTTATCACTGTCTTTGGTGGCAGATGCAGCACATTCAACTAATTCAAGCACCATTGATTCTTTAAATTCTGCAAGGATCTCTTCTAAGCCATTCTCTCTAAAATTAAAATATCGTTTAACAATACTATTTTTAATCTTTCTTAAATACATATTAATTAACAAAAACCATCAACAAATTTGTTTGAAAAGGAAGTATCTAAGAAAATATGTTATAATAGTTACTACTTGTAATGTGTTAAAATAAATATTTTTGGAATTTTACATTTATTTAGAATCCCAAAATAAATCCAAAGCATTTAGAAATAGCTTACTTGTTGCTAACTAAAGTATCACATAAATTAGCCATTGCCCAAGCAGCTTTAAATCTAACACTGTTGCTGGTTGATTTCATACATGAAAGAATTGCTGTGCCTGCATCCATTAGAAATGCAACATCCTAAACAAAATGAGAATAAATTCATGTTTTAAGTACTAAGGGATGAAATAATGCAGGATTACACATATTTAAAAAATAAAATACCCTTTTAGACCTGAAAGTCAATTGGGCTAAAACCCATCTATGGCCACCCATTTCAGCCACACATACCCAATCAAGTTATAATCTCTTCTACCCAATCAAGTTATTATCTCTTCTACCCAATCAAGTTATTATCTCTTCTACCCAATCAAGTTATTATCTCTTCTACCCAATCAAGTTATTATCTCTTCTACCCAATCAAGTTATTATCTCTTCTACCCAATCAAGTTATTATCTCTTCTACCCAATCAAGTTATTATCTCTTCTACCCAATCAAGTTATTATCTCTTCTACCCAATCAAGTTATTATCTCTTCTACCCAATCAAGTTATTATCTCTTCTACCCAATCAAGTTATTATCTCTTCTACCCAATCAAGTTATTATCTCTTCTACCCAATCAAGTTATTATCTCTTCTACCCAATCAAGTTATTATCTCTTCTACCCAATCAAGTTATTATCTCTTCTACCCAATCAAGTTATTATCTCTTCTACCCAATCAAGTTATTATCTCTTCTACCCAATCAAGTTATTATCTCTTCTACCCAATCAAGTTATTATCTCTTCTACCCAAAAAAAAGTTATTACCTCTTATTACCATTAGAACTTGTACATTTTCAATTTCTTTTTAAAAAGTGTGTTAAAATTGAATTTTAAACATATTTACTCACGTCTTTGAGGCAAGAATACATAACATATATGCCAAGGGCTCGAACTGCTGATGCTTTGATCAACTTATCATCATCTGCAGCCAATCCAAGAACTAAAGTAACGCACTGTATCTGACGATGTCTCTGGAAATTAATAGTTCATTCTAATTTAAATAAGGTGTGGACCAATGTATCAATTATGTATATAACCATGATACAGTAAATAAACAATCACTTACAAATATACATTATGTGTGCATTAGATTAATCACTGAATGTTTATCGAAATCTAAGCATGGTCTGATGAGTGTTATTATAATAAGGTTTATATCTAAAACAAAGTTCTTCAAACAATTCAATAATTAGAGCTAAGTGTAAAAACAAGTTTAAAATAAATGCCTAATATCATATTAAATGAGTGCTTACGATAAAATGCATACTAGAAAAATGAGCAACCTTATATAAAAAATGAAGACAACTTCCCTATCAGTTGAAATGCTGTTACGATTCAAGATAGCAAACAAAATTATAAGAGGCAAGAGAAATCTTACAGGTAACTTAGCAAAGACTTCTTCTCCAACATTGGCCATACATTCACAAGCTCCAGACCTAACCAGGTTGTTGCCTTCTTCACTCATGCCTGGATTAAATTCTAGCAAGTGGGGTAATGGTCCTTCCAGTAGAAACAGCCAAAAGTCTAGAACCTAAAAATGTTTCAGTTTGAATGATAAACAATCATGAAAAAGTTTTTGGTATCTCAAGAAATACGGTAGATTAGGTTGATTGAGAGCCTGAACTTACTTGTTGAAATGATATAGCATTCTGTGGGGCTGCCTGGTGGTCTTGTATGTCTCTCTGTAGAGCTTGGGTTAGTTCATCCAACACTTTAGTTCCATGGAGCACTATAATATGATTGGAATCTCCAAGGCACACTTCAACCAGATTTTGAAGCAGTCGACAGCTTTGTCTGGAAACATTTCAACCACTCAAGTCATCAAACTGTACAATTTATTTATTGGGTTAAGTCATTCAATTAATTAGCAGTCTAACTACCTGTATAATAGTTATATTTGTATGCCTCTTCTGTAATGACCACAATGGCCAATGTCTTGTACAACTCACTAACAGAAAATAATGAATAGCTTACCGTATGATAGGAAAGTAGTTTTTAATGAGATTGCTCATAACTTGAAGAGCCTCCAGTCGTATAGGCAATGGTTCAAATTTCTGCAGTGCTTCCAGCTTTGATTGATTTTCTTCTTTAATAAGGTCTGGTTGCCCTGTGAAATTTCAAACAAACTGTAAGAGGACTTTATTTTTTATCAATCTGTCTGTCACCAGAACAACGGAGCTATTCCACTTGCCTGTGATATTTTTGACACAAAATTTGATGACCCATGAAGTGTCCCGAGCGTGAGCTTGCAACATCTGATCAGTGTAGACTGGTGTCTCTGTCCCACAGCTGGCACCTAAAACAGGGGTTGATAACTCTGTGCTCAAAACTTTTGAATGACTTTCCACTGGTGCCTCTATTGCATGTACCACTTCAACTGGTTTAACAGATTCAAAGACATACTTGCTTCCTTCTACATTTGATTTTGAGTCATCTTCTTTCACTGTAAGACATGCGTCTTCACATTCAATTGAAACAGTGTCAGACGTCCTCACATTATCATTTTCTGTAAATTTAGGACTTGTTTTACCCATGTTACAAATAGGCTCTGTATTTTCTGGTATTTCAGATATCTGGGGGGGAGCAAAACTTGGATAGAGAAGATAAGAGGCATCCTCTGGTCGAAATAAGGGGGAGTCACTAGGATTAGCAGAGCGATTAACTCCAACTGGAGGATGATGTGGTTTAATTAATTGGGAAACCTCCATGAGTGGTGGTTTGATGCCTACAATAGCTCCAATGCATGTCAGACAGGCTGTGCGGACATTTGGATCTAAAATCAGAAAAAAACAACCCAGAAAATCTATTGACTACAAGAAATTTTTTTTAAATATAAATCCAATGCAATTTACTATTCTTTAACATTTGTTAAACAGAAATCAAATTTAAAATAATGTTTATTTTCTTCAAAAATCAATTATATTAAAAAATATAACTATTTATATAGTTTTAAGAACACTAATTAAGGATAACTTAATCACTGCTTGTACCGAGTTTTAAACCCACAAAAAAAAATTATTTTCAAGACAAAGCCATCATTCAATGGTAAATGAAACAGTTCTTCAACTATAATGGCAACATTAATCCAGTAATTTTGACTAAAAAGGTTATTTCTTTGTAAATTACAAAACAAATTAACAACTAAGAATAGGCACCTTTGTGATTGAAAAAATGTCTGATCTGTTTCAACACACGAGTCAGAAGACCAGGATTGAGCCGATGGTATGGAACATTGTTCACTAAATTTGCTAAACACTGAAATAATTTAATTATAATAATTTAACCAAAGTATTATGTATTTTTTATGTAATGATATTTTTAGAAAAACTGTATTGAAAAATTTCTTAAAAAACTATAATTTAATATATACATTCATCTTTCCAGTGGTTGTGTAAATACAAATTTGATTTTGAAACATTAAAAGGAAAATAAACTATGGTAAAAAAAACCATGCCATAAAAGGTAAAAGCTAGTTGTTACCTTGATTATCTGAGTGAGCACAGCCTTAAAATTTTCAGCAACGAGAGCTTGTAACAGACATCTATGCATCTCTCGAATCATGGAACCAAGAATAGCTGAGAATGGAGTAAATGCGGACTGGTGCGTGGAGATTTCCTCAGCAGCTGCTAGATATGGACGAGTTGACTCTAACATTGCCGTCAGACTTGCTACAGCTGCCATGCGACACTAACCATGTGATTTATTAAATTAAATTGACAAATCAAGACTGATTAATGATTAGTATTATCTGTAATAGAAATCTATGACTGGGAAAAGGCACTTACCTTTGGTGCAGGATCTTTCAAAATAGTAGTAAATAAAGACTGCATTTGTGGAGAGTTTATGCTAAGGCTGGTATCAGGGATGAAGGAGGACCAATAACCAAACATGACTTTTTTGTCAATTACCTTCAGTAGAAAAAACAGTCAAGAATTTATCAGATCTACATAATGCATTCTACATTGACTTTCTGTTTCACACAGCCAACATTTTGACTGATAACTCAAGTGGTATGAATACTTACCCTGACAATATTTAAGAAACAGCTGAGTGCAGACTGTCTGACTCGGACAGCTTCAGATTTGTTTTGTCTAGCTCTACCTCCTTCTGTGTCAGAAAATTCAGATTCTGAGCTGCTTAGTTTTAGCCAGGTCATCTCCCAGCTGATGGCCTCTGATTCTGGTGTGACACTGCTCCATGCTTTGTTGTATGACACTGAAAATAATAGACATCAACAATGTTATGATTCTAGTGTGACACTTCTCCACACATATTGTTAGAAGTCTACATCATTACTTAATAGCTACTTGAGAACAGCAGCACTTACAAGAATCAAGCTTTTCTGCACTCTTTTTTTTGTTTTCCACACCACTGTCATTTTCTTCCTTGGATTTTCCCTTCTTTTTTCTGGGTTTCTTTGTTTTATCAGATGTGGCTGCTCCTCCATCTCTAGCTCTGCCTCTTGTAGTCTTAATTATTTATAGAAAATAAGTATGATTATAGTGGGCTCTTTATGCACATTTTTCACATTATTATTTGACATTCACATTTTGATAATTTCAGTACTATTTTATTCAGTTGATAAAGTTTCATAAAATAATTTCAATAGTGAATAAAAAGTAATGCTTTACCTCCTCATTTGAATCTAATCTAGTCTTTTTGTTAACCGTTTGTTTTGGAGTTTTATTTGAGGCTAAGGGATCATAAGGAGTAACCACATTTGGGTAAAGTTGGGTAGGTATGTTCACAGTCTGGCTGCTGATCAAGCCATAGAACATATAAGCCTGAAAACAAAGGTCATCCGGATTTTCATTTCAGTAAACTATTTGTTGAAAACAGAAAAGACCATTTTGATAATTTAGTTATTTTACAGAAAATAGAAGCTTAATATTTGTCAGTTGAAGTGCACACTTAAACAACCCACCATCCACAGATTTAGTAATATTATTTTTTTCATTAGACAATAACATTGTTAAAAAATATAAATCAAATAACTTTGGTACTTAATTAAGTTTACATATTCACTCACCCTGACAGCAGCCAAAAGCATTCCTAACTCAATATTAGGTAAGCGTTTCAATATTATAATGTTTTGTATTCCATTAAAACAATGCATCAGTAACTAAAATATAACAATAAACAATTAATAGTAATTATTCAGGTATAATTTAAATTATAAAAATATGAGAAAGATTTCTATTTTAAAAATTCAATATATAAAAATTCAATGTTTTTTTTTAAAACTGAATTATTATTAACCAAGATTTCTAAATGCACACTTAAAAAATCATCTTTGAAAAATAAAAATTAACTAAAGAAATAATTAAATTAATAACATAATATTGTTTTAATAAGGTGTTACCTTATTTCGCATATGAAACCCCATTTTCATGTTAGGGGCTCTATGTAGCAAATGAATTAATGTGTCAAAACTGGCAGAGAGATATCTTACTTCAATTCGCTCAGCGTAATTAGGTCTGGAAGTTAGAAACATTATTGGGTTCATTATAAATAATAAGTATATAAAACAATTTCAAGAAGCATTATAAGACAACATAAACGATAGTGTCATGTGGTTTGTAAAAAGTTATTAAATCAATGGAGCAATATTAAAAAAATTAATATGAGCTTGGGACACTTTAAAAGGCTATACAAATACAGTTTATTAAAACAGTCTAATTGTGCCAAAAAAAAAACAACTTTAAAATAAACAATTTTAAAGAGAGAACTTTTCTTCACCCAAGTAATTACTTAGGTTAAAAGAAAACTAGCGAGTAAGCACTAAGTCTAAAAATGCCCCTGAGAACTGAGAGTTAACCATTACAATGATTAAAAAATGTGGTACAGTTTAGAGTCTTACCGAATGGTTACTAAGTTTGCTAAACACTTCACAGCATCAACGACAACCTCTTCTTCACAAGTTGTGTCATCAGTCAATTTTAATAACAGACCTTTGCCCCCCACTAAAATATCGTGAAATTTCTATAAAAAAAAAAACAAACACTTGCACATACATCAATATACGTAGTGGAATAATTATGTCATACTTATGAATTACAAACTAGATTATTTTTCATTACTGCTTATTAAAAAAATTAACAAATAGCTGTTCAAAAAAGTGTTAATGAAATGTATTGTATTGCTGACATAAATGATAAGTAAAAAGAATCTTTGAAAAAAACTGAATAAAGTTACTTTACAAACCTCGATGTTATGCGTGTTGTTTTCACACACCACACAAAGTGCATTTAATATTTCTGTGTGGACAAAGCTTTGACACTGTTGCAATGCTTTTGTTAAAAATAGAACAACGGGTTCCAAGTCACTTTTAGGAATTAAAACCTGAGAAGATTAAAATGTTAGGTTTATAATTAATATACTAAATGGCAGAGTTATAATATAAGTATATTTTTTACATTCATTGTAGATTAAACACATATCCCTATGCATTTCATCTTTATGAAAGTGAAATTATTAGGAAAAAGTATTAACCATATTTAAAAAAAACAAAGGTATGCTTATTATGTACTCATAAACACATTTATTACACGTAAATTATTTTACACAGCAAAAAAATTTGAATATTATGTTTCTAGTAACTAAATAAGAAAACTTACATTTTTTTCAGTACAAAAATTTGAGATGACTTGACAGAATTTAGCTACAATTCTTTCATACTGCAAAGGTATAATGATGGCCAAATGGGCAAGTAACTCACTGCCTTCCTGAGTAAAAAAAAAAGCTTAATTTACACTTTTAAATAATAAGTATGCATAGTTTTTAAAGATGCTTGTGGAAAACAGTAAGACAATCCAGTCAAGGAATTTTCACTCCTACACCTCTTTCACACTTACAACCTGTATACTGTACTTGACCAATTAGTGAATGTTTTTTAAAAAAATATTATTAATCATCTATTTCTTCTTTAATAGCCTGAATTATAAATTGACCCACTTTGAGTAATATGCCTATTTGTTTAACTTTTTAATTTGGAATTTCGTGTAAACTTCTCATATTCACCAATACCACGGGTTGTCATGGGATGGAAATTCTTGGATAGGTTGTGTTACCAAAAATTAAAATGCAGTATTTAACTCTTTAAGTCCGAAATTATTTTCACCTTTCACCTAAATTATTTTTAATTTATTTCAATTTATTTTAATTTATTTACCGCAAAACAATTGATATCTTTATACCCACTGATTTGAGACCCACAAATTAGGATATAGATTCTAAATTAATTGTAACTGAAGCCCTACACAATAATATTAATCTTAAGTAATGATTAATTTATTTAAGAAAAATTATGACTTAGTTTAAAAAGAGAATTCATTTTTTCAGGAAAAAATATACTTCTGTCTGGAAGTTCTTTTTCATAGAAAATGAAAGTACGTCAATTTTTCTACAAAAATCAATGATCAGATTAGTGTAGTGTTAGAATAAATACTTCAATTTTACTTTATATTGTGATGCGGCTATGTAGATGGTTAGACGCGGCCCCCTTAATGGCATTCAGAGTGTTATAAAAAATGCTTTTTTGTGAGTGGTTTTACAAAAAAAATTTTCTAAAATACAAAATCAACCCAACAACAAACTACTTGAAGTAAATATATATCTACAGCAATAATTGGCTGCTCTATCAATATCATGACCAATATTTATGATTAAAAATTAGATTTTGGTGGAAAAAAAACATTAACAAGAGAAAAATTGTCGGATGCTGGGAGCATTGTTTTGTTATAGAATGATTATATATTAATAATATATAATCTATTATATATAATCTATTATATAATATTAGTATTCCTTGCATACTTGAAGGCGTGGTCGGTTGCTAACAACAATATGGCGTCCGCACCGGACGCATGACTTCTGACGATTTTTCTGCCAAATTCCAGTGTTCACCACGACCAAAATGGCGGGGTTTTCACATTATAACAACAAACTATAAGTGGCAGGGCTATATATGCCAGAAAAGCATTTCAAAATTTGCGTTTGAGAATGAAGACTAAATTTAAAAGTTGTTTTCATTAAAAATACTAGAACTTTTTAAATATAAATTTCCATAGTACAAAATTGATTTCCATACTGAAGCATTATTAGGTTAATCAGTCTATGAAAAACAAATCAAATATTGTCAGCCGTTTTTTTTAAAAGACTGGCCAAGAATATGAAAACCAATTTTTTTTTTTTTTTAAAAACCCACGTGACCACTATTTGGTGATCACTAGTAAGGAACTCTTGTGCATAGCCACTTAAAAAGTAAAACCCTCAAAATTAGTGCCTAATGGATTAAATATGGATGTCTATTATTCAGTGATCGTGTTTAAATTGTAAATTTTAGATTTAGTGAGAAAATCTATATAATATTATAGTGGCACGCCATCAGACCTTTTGCTGAGAATGTCTTAAAGTTAAAGAGTTTTGCCCTAAAAAATGAGCTAGAATTATTAACTTTACACTTTAATGTCTGATTGGTTAGAGTAGGACTTGACTAGAGAGAGAAAGATTTTTATTTAAAATTTTTTTTAAAAGTAGGGGCCTAATACTAATAGTAAATCTATCTATATAATTCTCTTCATGGGGACCATACAAGATGCCACGCAGCTTAGCCGTTCCTACCCCGCTTCTCTAGGCATATCGCTACCACCCCCATCCCCACCTGTCAAGTGAGCTGTGGTTCACCCCGAATAGAAGTGACCACATTAGGGGCAGATAAACAAGTTTTTAAACAATTTGAAACTAAGGGGAGGTAATTATAAGTTGTGCTTGATCTTTTCATTGGTGTCTGTAAACTGTCGTCACGGACGGCTGCTTTCACAAGGGAGGAGGATAATCGTCCTTAATGAGTTAATGATAGTGTTTTAAAGCAAAATATTTTCAGTCGCAGCATTGGTAGTGTTGAATTTAAAAAAATATGAATTTCTGAAAAGTAGAATTTATATCTATAGAGATATAATTCTCTTCATGAGACACAAAGACGTAAGCTCAACAGACTATATCACTACCACCCCCACCCGTCTGGTGAGCTGTTTACAATCGTAGTGATAGCGATTAGGGCGTGGCACATAATTTAGTTTTTAAACAATTTGAAACTAATGGAAGATAATAACATTACATGTTCTGCTTGCTCTTTTTTTCATTGTCGCCTGTAAACTGTCGTCACAGACGGCTGCTTTCAAGGAGGCAGAGTGGGGGGGGGGGGGAGGAGTGGAAAGTGAGGGTGAGGATAATCGTCCTTCACTAGCTAGTAGCTACTGATAGTGTTTTAAAACAAAATATTTTCAGTCGCAGCATTGGTAGTGTCGAATTCACAAATTATGAATTACTGAAAAATAGGAATTAAACTAGATCTAAATAGCGGCGTATGCTACGTCGCGTGTCAGCTCGTTTAAAAAAAAATCATTTTAAAAAATGCCTACACTTTCATATTCAAAATAACAGTTGGAAGATTCTGCAGCAACCAGCTCATCTAAAAGAAGGCTAAGTGTTATTTTAGAGTTTTCATCGTCTTTGAATATATATTTTTTTAGTCGTGATACACTGTCGCGAAATTTTTTAGCCTCAGTTTCTTCGACAGGGGATCTTGTGGAAGCCATCTTGTTTACAGCCGGTAACCGGGAGTAATTATTATTTTAAAACCCATATTCTAGATCTAGATCTAGTATAATTGATCTATATACTGTAATCTACATGTAGTAGATGTAGCCTATATAATTATGAAAACTAATTTGATATATTTATTACTTGTATTAATTTTTAATGTGTTAAAAATTGTAACACATGTCTGTTTAATTAAAGTTTTAAATGTAAGCTTAGAAAAAAAAAATGTTACTGCTAAGAAACAGGTAGAATCTAGATCTAGAGGTAGGCCTCCATATAATTATATATATATATATATATATATATATATATATATATATATATATATATATATATATATATATATATATATATATATATATATATATATATATATACGGTGCACCTCCAAAACGGCCCGGGACAAATCGGCCCCGTTAATATGACCCCGTCAAAATAGCCCCGTCAAAAGGGCCCCGACTTATTGGCTCCCGTCAAATGGGCTCCCGTCATACACTGACTCGCGACATATAGACTCCCGACATTTAGGCTCCCGACAAATGGACTCCCGACATTTTGGCTCCCGACAAATAGGCTCAGGACATATTGGCTCCCGACAAAGCGGCTCCCGACATATTAGCTCCCGACGTAAGGGCTCAAAACACATTGGCTACCGACAAAAGGGCTCCAGACATATTTGCTTCCGACAAAATGACTCCGACATATTGGCTTCAGACAAATGAATCGCATTACCACTATTGGCATAAAAGTAATCGTTTGTCCTACATTCACTACCACTATATATAACCTGTTTTAAATGCCTGCATGAATTATTTTTTTCATGAACCAACATCAATTCACAAACAAATCTAGTCCTTAACAGCTAAATTCCGCCAATTCTAAAATTGTGATGTTTAATTTACAACAGAAAATATCTGTTGCTTAAAACCGAGCACAGAAGTGTAACTGTATGATATACATGATGTTTACAGGATAACGACATTTTGTTTTCATAACCTACAAGCATACTGCAGGTAGGAATGCACAGCGTGGACCTCTCTCCCCACACACTGAGTTGGAACAGCCTATAACCGACTAACTTATGGAAGTCATAGATAGATGTCCCTTAAATTAAAACATACTATTTCTTATACTAAATAAAATAATATAAGGCCTGCCGAACAAGAGATGCATAAGTTATATTACTTAAGAGTGTTGGATAAGCTAACTCTAAAGAATATTGATGAAGGGGTCCCACTGGCAGGTGTCATATTCAATGAGACTGTTTTGACTGTCAGTGGTAATTTTGTCGGGAGCCAAATTGACAATAGCCTATTTGTCGTGAGCCATAATTGACGGGAGCCTATTTGTTGGGAGTCGTAATGACGGGAGCCGTTTTGTGGAAAAACTAAATGGCGGGAGCCTATTAGTCGGAATTCGTAATGACGGGGGCCGTTGTGTCGAGAAACTAAATGACGGGAGCCTATATGTCGGGAGCCTTATTGACAGGAGTCCTTTTGTCGAGAGCCTATATGACGGGAGCCTATTTGTCGGCAGCCTATATGACGGGGTCAATATGTCGCTGGCCCTTTTGACGGGGTCGATGTGACGGGGCTCTTATGTCGGGGCCGATTTGTCGGGGTTGTATTGACGGGGCCGTTATGTCATTGGCATATATATATATATATATATATATATATATATATATATATATATATATATATATATATATATATATATATATATATATATATATTGCCTACACTATCATACTCCCATAGTATACTTAGAAAATAAACAACGAAATACAGACCTACCTAACAAACTAATTGGGGAGAGGGGTCATTTTAGAAGGATCTGAACTCTTGTGACGATGTTTGAATCAGTGGCGTAGTTACCGTAAAGCTAGCGACAGTAAGTCACAGGGGCCCAATGCACAAAGGGGCCATTTTTCTCTTAAAAAAACCCCTAAAACTTGGAATTTTAATTTTAGTTTTATGTAAAAACCGTTAAAAAGAAAAAGAAATCCAGTTTCTTTTCTACTATAGAAATAATTAGAAGTTCCAAAAAGGCCCCTAGTCCCCTCTTTACTGCACAGGCATTGGCATTCAGTGTGTGTGGGGGGGGGGGGGGGGTAGGCGAACAGAGTCCATATGGCGCTACTAATCATATAAGTTTTTGGTTTTCATCCAATCGCTAAGAAACGTTTTGGGAAGTCGCTGAGAATACTTCAGGTAGTGTTTTCCCCAGACATTTTTCTGAAAACGTCCCTGATGGATACTCTAGCTTTTGAGAAAGTTCTTGCATTATTTTTTTTATCGCAGCGCCCCCAGCAGTAAAGCGGTGCTGTTTGCCACTCAGGGTTGCCCAGCGGCTTGTTTAGCACCTGGGTCCGTTGATTGAAAGTACGGCGCAGCGGTCAAATTTGCACTGGTGCATCAGCCGGCGCGCCTTGGGCTCTACATGAGCTCTACGGCGCCTATATTCGTTTTAAATGAGCGCCATTCACTAGGGATACGGAGCGATAATAAAATCGATTACTAAATCGAATAAGGAGTGTCCTCCAGCGCATCAGCTGTAATAAAGGTTTGGCGTCCCGAGATAGCCAACGGCTACCTGAGTGTAAGTATCCGTTGATTGCGCGTCCTATCAAACTGCAACAGGGGCGGCCTTCGGCGCCCCTGGCTTACGGATGACACTAAGCACAGGAGCACCCTATGGTGGGCTTCTACGTTCCATGATTAAACCGAACCGGGGGTAGCATCTGGCTACCTACGGTAGTGTTACACGTCCCTCGCATCCCGCGTACACACAATGCTTTCATAAAACACGCGCAAGGGCCTATACTCTCTATGTTCAATTTAGACATTTATCATCATTGGGCGTCGAGGCTCTTTTCAACTTTAGTCCTATAATTATATTAATATCTACATAGATCTAGTTTTAGTAAGGCTACACCAAACAAAATTTATTTTTTACTTTATATTTATAGTGCTTTTTTCATTCGTGATTTTTTTTTGTGATTTGTGAATATAATAAAAGCCTTTTGCCTTAATTTTTTTTATAATGTGAGATTTATTCTAGTTTTCCTTTGAATTCCATAATATTTTAGATCTAGAGCTGTAAGTTTGGGTATTTAGAGTTATTTAAAATGGCCGCATCCTTGAATAAACGAGTTGTCTCCCAGTTTAATAGAGGGGTGAAGCATTTTCTAATTTTACGTACTTCTAATTTTACACGATCTGTTACTTCTTCCAGTCGTGTCGACAAAACTTCTAACGTAGAAAAAGAACGTCATGAAACTCATTTCGGATTTCAGTCAGTCACCGAGGAAGAAAAAGAGCACAAAGGTGAAATTATTTATTTTTTAGGGCTTAGGGAGGCTTAGGCTGGTAGTGGTAATCTATCGTTTTGGGTACGTAAAATCGCCCGCGACTAGTAATGTGAAAAACAGGTGACTCCTTAAATTTTAATAATTATTTCACATTTTGAGGAGGATTTATGTTTTGAAAAATACAAAAATGTTTCCTTGATTCATTTATGTACCTGTTTTTAAACAATTGAATTAAAACTTTTCAGTAATAAATGAAGACTAGCGATGTTTCCAACAGATGCAACCATGCTCATTTACTATAGCAGCCATCTTGTTTAAGTTTTTTTTTATAGCGGATATAGCGTGAGACAGGCGGAAGTCACTCTATTTTACAAATGGCTGCTGTTTATATAGCAAATCTTGCTAGCAAACACTGCTGTTTAAAGTTAATTTCTGGCATATATTGATATATTTAGCCATTGATTTAGGTTTATTATTCATTTATCTATAATATTTGACACAAATATATCACAATATACTTCTACTAAAGCCTTGACAATGAGGTAACTTTTTCGTACATTAATAGCCGCGGGCGATTTTACGTACCCAAAACGATAGATTACCCTTAGGCTTAGCCGCTTAGGGCACTTAGTTAGTAGAAGTAGGGGTAATCTATCGTTTTGAGGTAATCTATCGTCAATTCGGCTGCAGTAGTAATGCTCGGGAGAGGTAACTGATGAATATATTTGTTTAAATAAGTATATTTAATATTTAAATATTAAGTCAAATTTTACAAAATATAACAGATAGGCTAATTGATTTAAAATAACAAGCTGTGACCAAAACAGTAATCTATCGTTTTGGGTACGTAAAATCGCCCGCGGCTATTTATGTACGAAAACGTTACCTCATTGTCAAGGCTTTAATAGAAGTATATTGTCATACTTTTGTGTCAAATATTATAGATAAATGAATAATAAACCTAAATCTATGGCTAAATATATCGATATAGGCTAGAAATTAACTTTAAACAGCAGTGTCTGAGAGCAAGATTTGCTATATAAACAGCAGCCATTTGTAAAATAGAGTGGCTTCCCCCTGAATCTGGCGCTAAAAGCTTATAAAAATAAAACTTAAGACAAGATGGCTGCTATAGTAAATGAGCATGGTTGCATCTGTTGGAAACATCGCTAGTCTTCATTTATTACGGAAAAGTTTTAATTCAATTGTTTAAAAACAGGTACATAAATGAATCAAGGAAACATTTTTGAATTTTTTAAAACATAAATCCTCCTCAAAATGTGAAATAATTATCAAAATTTAAGGAGTCACCTGTTTTTCACATTACAAATCGCGGGCGATTTTACGTACCCAAAACGATAGATTACCACCAAAACAATATAAAATATCATGAAACTAACTTTTAAACAAACAAGGTGTTTGAGATAAATATTAGTAGATCTAGATAAAAACAATGGCCATCTTTCCAAATAAAATTTAGAGTAGCTTCCCTTGATTTAAATGTCTATTTGTATGTATATTGCGTTGACTTAGTTGTTTAATATACATAGCTGTGTTGTTTTATATACGTAGGACAGAGGGCCGTCTTCTTATCTTTAATTTCAATTGAAATGAAGGCTATGTGTATGTACATCCAAGATCTCAACAAACCTTTGGGAGGTCCAACATTTATTAAACTCTTTTGCATTGATGAACTTCAGTTTTTCTTCCAGACTTTTTTCTCCGGGGGTGCACTTGAAATTTTCGGGAGGGCGGACAACAATTTCGGGGGGGGGGGGGGGGGGACACACACACACACTGTCAAAAGTACATATTTTCTATATAAATTCCATTTTGTTCGGGGGGGGGGGGGGGAAGAGATGCCTGGAAGAAACTGATGAACTTGTCAATTTTTAGGTGGTCCATATACCTCATAAATCACGTTGGACTCAAAATATGGGACGGGGGCAAATATTGTTTAAAAAAATGATGAAGAATAGATTCGTTTTCGTTAGAAATTGTGATTAAGTTAAGGGTTAGGGTATAGAATCTAGTAGAACTGCGATATATTCAATCATCATCATGCTTTTAGTGACGATTGGGGGGAAAGGGAATTCATTGGGAAAAGTATGATCCATTTAAGCCTAGTTGTTTATTTTGTCTGTAGACATTAGTCTTAGGCCTACATTTTTTTCTGAATTAAGGTTATTGTGTTTACAAAAATAGGTTTAAATTTTAATTAGTTACATTTGAATACCACAGGGGTTTTTTTCTTTGCCTTCTGCTGTCATCAGTTTTTGATATTTTCAATAGTCGATGTTTACCCATCCCCACCATTCATTATTATAAAAACAAAAAACACCCACTATATAGTGATATCTCCCCCTAGAAAAAAAAAACTAGATCAACCTATAGTTCGTAGGAAAATTAGAATCTATCACGCATTCGTCTGTTTAAAAAAAGAAATACGTCATTTTTCTCAACCCCGCCGTTTCATCCCCCACTAAGCACAACGTCACTAAGTTCGCGGGGCGCGTGACGTCACTTGTCATTAGGCTAATGTTAAAGAGATACCACGTAATTAAAAAAAAATCAAAACAGGCACTATGGCCTTGAGACTTTTGCGACGTATAGCCTGACGAATAGATCTAAATGACTTTAGTTCGGTAAATTATATTGGTGTTTAATTTATTACAGTGGCATGCTGTGCTCCCTCTACTATACAAATTCACGTGCTTTTAATTTCTGCAACCTGCTGCCCTGAGACGTTCGGCTCTAATACTCTAAAATGCCCATGACACAGCGGCTTCCTTAAATGCATTTAGGCTCCCGGTCCCACCTATACACTTCATCTGCCCATTAAGCTCCGAAACTTGTGATTGATATGTAGACATAAGCGGCGCTAGTGGTGGTGTCAACAAGGACCCCCCCCTCCCCCCTTAAGCTCCGTAATCTATCTGAAATTCACTTTCCTAAATAAATTCAAGACTTTTTCCAGACTGCATACGAACCCTGTTAAACAATGTTTAGTAGCAGAAATATTTAGCTGAAACACTTAAAAATACCTAGTTATACAAAATGATTAATAAAGCAGTATTTAACACGCAATTAAAATAGATCTATCCAAATTTTAAACGTTCTGTATGTTACGGTTATGCGTTGCTGTGAGAGGGTTTGATTTACTTGACTCAGCCACTACCATTTGACTCCTCTCCAATACCAGGGAGAGAGTATTATACCTTGAGAACCCCTAGGTTATGTCACATTCAAACAAGTCTACAACGCTCAGAGATAAGAGGAACCAAGTAATCCGTGTATAGATCTTTTAATCTCGTATCTACAACAACACACGTCCTTCCACACCGACGATAAGGATTCAACTGCTCACACATAAACTCATAGCAACCAACTCTCTAACCTAAACCGTCACTATCTTTCGTATCTCGTCACACATTCACTCGTTCAATATACGGCAGCACCATCAATCCTGCGCACCGATTTCCTCAGTCAAACATGCATCATAACATTACCCCCCTCTCCATTTAAGCTAATCCCATTAGCTTCATACAATTCTATAAGTTCAACATATGTCTACCAACATATCATCTTTAACATGCTTTTAACCTAACAATATCAACTAGGTGCTATACATGAACATTCATTATATTTTCCAATCTTAATTACTACATTACATTGTAATTTTACTCCCACACAATTTTATTTTAATCACTCGCATTCAACTAGTAATTTCTCTTGAAATATCTCCCTCAGATAAGTATTCTTGGGTTTTCACACACTTCTCATCATCCTACTCAGCAATGTCCATCTCTTGACACCAGTAGCTATAAAAGAAAATTATACCCAACATATTATTAGTTTAGACCAACACAACTTGTGATGGCGAACAGAGCCCCCAGTGCCACCATTTAGTGAACATCTGTGGTTGTTCCCATCTTTACATGCAATATCACTAATACAGCTTAATCAACATGGCACTGGATCCCCCAGCTCCTGTAATAAAATCCTATCATTACATGAAATAGATAAATAACTCAGCATAAAAACTTCTCTCAACCTAGAAAATAATCAATTCAGTAAATCATTATAGTACCACATAATTTCCACATCCTAGATCAGGTAACTTAAGATTCTCATCAACCTAGAGAAGTAAACATAATTTCTCATCAACCTAGAGAAGTATAAAACATAATCACATCAACACATATCATAAGCAATCAAACCCCATCAAAGTGACTATAGACATCATTAGTTCATAACATTAGTGTAATCATCATGCAACAACAAAAAAAAAACTTATCATATCATTATTTATCATTATCATAATTATAATATCTCTAGAACAACAACAAAGCTTCATCAACCCACATCGTCATGTATTAATCAACCAAAACTCAGAGTACTATCAACCAAGCACATCAACATATCAACATGTCTATATATATATCATACCTTACACTACAGTCTTTTCTTTGACAATTACCTCAGTTTTAAAAAAAAAATTCAATCTCTAGCATCAGGCAAATTTGCTCTAAATATGTCAGCCCAAACACAATTTGGATCATTAATCCTTATAGTCTCAGTTCCATCAGCAGAGGTCACCAGAGCACACTGTAAGTCATTCAATTCCCCATCCCCATCACTAGCCATAAAACATTGTGCCTTACTTTGTTCTGTATCATCTTGCTTACACCACTTTCTGTTTCTATTTCTATTCTGATTCCTATCTCCTATATTTACCTTTGTACTATCTACCTTGTCAGAGCCATCAAACTTTATCATACTGGTCAACTCATGTACTTTACTAACAAGTTTTCCTATTTCCTTTTCAAGGATGCTGATTTTGTTTTCTAAGTTCTGGACTTATGGGCCTTTCCTAAAAACCACAGCATCTACATATCCGGTAATCTCTTTTGATCTGACAAAAACTCTAGCCACAGGCCAACTATAGCTTTTACCTCCAAACACATTTACACGCTTCCTTTTATTAGTGTACTGATGGGATTTAACAAATTTATCTCTAACAGCAATAATGGAGGCACCAGTATCCCTGATTGTCACTGTATTCATCCTATTCACAGAAGCTTTGAAAGTATTCATCCCCTGACAATTTTTATTTAACACTGCTATGTATACACTATCCTGGTCTTGATTATAACTATTTCTCCCTGACTCTTGAAATTCCCAGCAATCTTTCCTCAAATGCCCAGACCTATTACAACCAAAACATCTAATTTGTGTTCTAGTTCCTACCTCATCCCTAACTCTAACCCTATCAGGACAATTTCTCCCTAAATGGCCTGCCTTTTGACAATTATAACAATTATATGATCCCTGGGAAACTACATTTGGACTTGCATTATTCCTTCTGATATTCTTGTTGTCTACCATTTTACTATAATTTCTTTCTATTCCCTGAGCTAAAAAAATATGACCATATTCTGTCTCTTTCCTAATAGTTTTATCTGGATGGGCAGCCTGATATTTTTGACATAGGTCAGTACATGCAGCTAAGGTTTCCTTTCTTGGAGATAACCAAATAAATCTTTATGGACTGAGGTCAAAACCTTGTTGACTAGAATAAATTCTTTCAAATTTTCCACTGTCAAATCTAACCCCGAAGCATCATACCATTTGTCAAAACTTGTTCTAATATTATTTGAAAAAATCTTGAAATCCTCTGTGGTTTCTGGCAATAATTCCTGAAATTTTACTCTGTAGGCTTCTTCTGTTAAGTGGTAATATTCTAATAAAGTCCTTTTGAGAGTTCTATAGTCTTTCATCTCAACTTCTGTTAAACCGTGGCATGCATCCAATCCCTTACCTCCTATCAATACCAATAACTGTGTCCCCCACTGTGACTCATGAACATTGGTAGTTCTTGCTATCGTTTCAAACCTCCTTATGTACGAGTCAAGGTTGTCCTTGCACTCATCAAATTTTGGAATCTTCCCTAAAATGTTACTTTCATAATTTCTCACCTCCTTAGTTACTTGCTTGCCCACATTATCTACTTTAGCCTGTTCCAATTTTGCTTCATATTCCAACTTTACCTTTTCTATCTCTATTCTAGCTTGCTCATTAGCCTCAATCCTAACTTTCTCTATATCTAATTCCTGTTTAGCTATTTCACATTTATAGGCCCTACTAGCTGTCTCCTCTACTAGTTTCATTTGCCTAGTTACCCAGTTCTCTAAATCTTCACCCTTATATTCCAGACTCTGTCCTAACTTATACATTTTCCTAATTTCTTCTGTGTCCATTCTAGATCCAACAAAAAGTATCCACCAATAGATTCAAATCAATCTAGATCTAAGCCCTAGATTCACCTGTTTAAGAAGTGACTTATCACCTTCTTACACACAACAGTACTCTTATTTAATATTGATATGACACAATATATGACCCTTCAACTTATAATATGTAGATCTACTGGCTAGATCACCATTAAATTAATTAAACTGTGATTACCAACAGAATCCAGATCTAGATCCAATTCCTAACGTATACAATTAGGCCTATACAACTAATATATAAATAATATATATGATAGCTGAAACAACAATGTGGTAAAACAAACCACAGATGTACTCTAAATAGTTAGAAAATGGTGGCACTTATCTTAAAAAACGAATTCACACAGATCCAGGTCCCGACACACAGATCCCCTTGCAGCAGTCTTGCTTGTACAACACGTCTTGAAGCTTGAAACACAGATACCCTTGACTTTGACTTGTCCAATACGTCCCGGCACACAACACAGATCCCCTTGATTAGTTCAGTAAGTCCAGACACACAGATCCTTCTCGTTGTCTTCCACAAATGAGGTACTTCACGTTGATACTTTTAAAAATAAAAGATGACGCCAAATAAAGTATGGTTTACAGTACTTCCGGTGGATTCTGGAACTGTGTTACAGGCTTTGCCATTGTTTTACTGTTTTTTACTGCTATACCATTCTGGATTAATAACCGACGCTAGTTTTACCCTAGCTAGATCTAGTAGTTAATAATGAGTACCTAGTACTAGATCTAGTTATCTAGTAGTAGCCTACCTACTACCTAGCCTATACCTAACCTTTCTAGAATCTATACTCAATACTCAGTATACTAGCCTAACTTTTAAATTTTCAGGTGTTGAGAAATATAAAAAAAATGGGAGGCCACCACCGAGTTGATGAGAATCCTTCCAATACTTTCATCAATATCTAAATCATATTGAAACATATTGTTTACTAACTTTACTAAGTTAGTAAGTTTACATTTTACATCGATAAAATTCGTTTTTAAAAAAATATTTTGACTTCATAGCGGCCATAAAAATAATAAAAAATAAAAACTTAGGCCCCTAAGCCTAAAAGTTGTAAAAATAATTCTGAAATTTAGGCCTAATATTTAAAATTTTTTTTTTAGAATCAATTATTATTCAGTCTTATAAAATAAACGTTGCAAATCCAGAGGACTTGAAAATAATTTTTTTTCTATTTATTTTTATCAAGTTATAACCCGATGTTTCACTTTTGTAAGACAAACTTTGATTGGCTGTACAGGAACTCCGTGACCGATAGTTAGGCCCCTATTTATTTATAAAACTTTGCAGATAAAGTTTTTAAATACCATCTATAATAATAGTTTCGCTGTCTGTGTATCTATCTGTGTATGTATCTATCTGACAAGAACGCTCTAGAGAAAACACAAGCAATTTAAAAACTTTCACAGTGAAACGAAAACGAAATATGACGTCATATTGAGCATAGAGCAGAAAATAATATCAAGCCGGAGAGTGCACACAGTAATATGACGTCATTGATTCTCGAGTAAACATTGTCTAATCTAGGTGGTTTGCGTGAAGAGTTTCATTCATACAATTCTTCGGGTAGGGGCGAAGCCCATCCCCCGCGTAAGAACGTCTGAGCCCCCCCCCCCCCCTCCCCAACTCAAAAGAAATTTCATCGATACTCTATAATAAAATTACCGTCTTATTAATGTGTCTAATCTAAAAAGTGGTTTCTTTCATGCAATTCTTCGGGTAGTGGCTAAGTGCGACACCAGGGTCTCTTTCAGACTTTTTCCTAATCTAAAAAGTGTTTAGCAGGCAGTTGTTTTTTCTTCAAGCATCTCTTCCGGTAGGGGCGAAGCCCCGCCCAGGTTCTTCCTTTAGTTTGTATGATCTACAAATGCGACCAGTGTTTCTTTCAGACTTTTTTCCTCCCCGGCGAGGGGTGGGGGTACTTGAAATTTTCGGGGGCGGGGGTAGAATTTTCTGGGAACGGGTGGACACTGGATAAAGTATATAATTATATTTCGTTGAATGGGACGGTAGACATGTTTTGGGGTGTGTGTGTGTGTGGGGGGGGGGGGTGCTTTTAGTTAAGAGAAAATAGACAGCACTATCAACCTATCGCCCGTTGTATCCTTCCTCAACGGGCCATTTTTCTCGTAAAAAAATAATGCTACATTATAATAGCCACAGCCGCTAATGGGACCCTTGTCTTGATAGCTTTGGCTGGTATTCGGACCAGGCAATAAATTTGTTAAGATTTAGTGACACAACTTTTAAGATGTAGAATATATCTTTTCTATTGTGATTTTTTCTTGTAATTCCATATGATATTTAAAAATCTTGCTTAATTGTGCTTAATTAATTGTTTTTCCCCTTTTCTTCAGTTAAACATAATTTGATTTAAAAAACAAAAAAATTGTATAAAATAGCTAAATGTAGGCTATTACTTCCAGGTCCATTTTCTTGAACACTAATATCTTGCATACATGATAGTACGCTATAATTGAAGGTTAAATATAATTTATACTCTCACACTGACCCCAAATACATTTTTCATCTTGCTTGGTTTGGAGGACAAATAAAAGTGACATCATCAGCAATCTCAAATAGCAATGGTCTTGCTATGATGTATGTTATACGCCTACACTACTGATATCTAAACCAAAGTGAACTCACAGTAACCCTAGACCTTGTCAGTATTTTTTCTCTCGCTGACAAGAAAATTTGAACGGACGATTATAGAAGCAACGACGTTTAGAATTGGCATATTTAAAAACTTAAATATAGAAAAGCTTTCACCTTTTTTTTTTATTACCAAAAATACTAAAACGTCAATACATCCACTCAATTTTAAAGTCAGAAAAAACCAAACAGGATTTTATAACCATATTACACCGCAAATGATTTTTAAAATGGACCTCTTGAATACCTTTAAGACTATTCTCACTTGGGTCCATTGCGAGACGCCAAATGGCAAGCCAATAAATTACAAGAAGGGTGCGAAAATCGCTGGTCTTGTGACATTTTTGTCTTGCATATTGCTAAGATCTTTCTTTTGTGTGGAACACTGAAGCCACCCAATATATCACCTTTGAACATCACAGTGTCATGCTAGAAACCACTGGAAACACATTATATTGTTGCAAAGAAATTTTGTATTATAAATGCAGCCTACGTTTAATATTTTCTTCGTATAAATATCAATTTTAATGATTTTTCAAAATGTTTATAATTAGAATTACTTATTAAAATATAAATTACACTTATAAAATTATTTATTTATACTTCTACGCTATCTACAAGTGCAACAAATCAAAATGTTAAAGATTGGAAGATATTAGCCCTACATTAACAATGTGGCTGAATAATTCTCCTGTTGACAAGATTATATGAACTAACAATGACCGCAACCACATTTGCAATATTGCTAATGCTATTGTTCAGGGTATGACCTTTGTTTTTGTATGCACCGACTATGACCCCTCAAACGGTAATATTTTTCTTGCGCAGACAAAAAACTTAAGTTAAACAGGCGACAATGTTTAGAATTTTAAATGTAGATCTAGATCTAGATTTTTTTTTAAATAGTCAAAATAATATTCTCTTCATGAACTCATAGTGACCAGTGACTAAGATGGGAATATTTTCCAGCTGACAAGAAAATGTTAGTGGGCGATCAAAGGAGGCTAAAAAAGAACAATGAACAACACTCATGATTTATCTATTTGTTTAGTTTATAACTTCTTCTCACACATTGGGAGAAAAATCAAACCACTAAACGCATGAAACAAAAAATTATCTAGCAAATTGTGTCTCAGTATTAATTATCAGTGGTTCTGCAGGTATGTCAAGCATTTTCTTCTCGCAATTTACCACCTCGCCATTATGCGTCTCACAATTTACCAACACCCATAATTTTAGGCCAATGGAGGTGCAGTGAACGAATATTTATTTGGTATTCTATCATTTTTAGGACTGTAAAATCAACCAGCGCTAGTAATGTGAAGGACAGGTGACTGATAAATTTTAGTAATTTTTTTCGCAATTGTATGCATTATGTTTTAAAAGTTACAAAAATGTTTCATGTAGGCGCTAACTTTTAAAAAATAAGTTTATTTAAACCATTTTCATCATATGCAACTAAGCTTGTTATTGTAGTAGCTATATTTAAAATTTTTGCTTGGTAAATTATTTTTGTAATTTCAAGGGAAATCCCTCTAATTTACAGATGGCCCTGTTTTTATAGCCCTAGGTTAGGTGGAGCAAATATGTATGCTAGATCTAAATGAACAAAATATAAATTAACCTAATTCATGTAATGAGCCCTAGCTAGATCTTTATCCTAATAGGGTAATAATACAATATAGCGTCTATTCTGGAATGATTTTTATTAGCAGTAAAAAACCTAGTTAAAGGGGTACAGTCTGCCAGACTGTTCTAAAATACTTTAGAAATACTGTAAACCATATTTTATTTGGTGCAATCTTGTGATAATACAGATTTGTATAGATATTTTAGTTGCATGTTAAATACTGTTTTGCTAATGATTTTCTATAGCAAGTGTTTTTGCTAATCGATGCTGGTAGTCAGTTTTTGTTAAACACTGTTCTAGTCTTTTTTACTAGTTTAGTAGGCTTAATCTATTCTTTTTTCAACCTTAAAATTGAAATAGCATTCTGCATCTAATTGTCTGATATTTGTAAATTTTGTTTTTTGGATCTACAGTTTATGAAGTCTTTGAAAATGTAGCATCCAAGTATGATCTAATGAATGATGCAATGAGTGCTGGAATACACAGAGTTTGGAAAGATACATTTATTGAAAGATTTGCCCCATCTCCAGGCACTAAACTTCTTGATGTTGCTGGAGGAACAGGTCAACTTTCTTTGAAAACTATACTTTATTGATTGCATGAAAATAATTTTAAAAACTACAGTGAAGGGTTGTTTCTCTTATTATTATCATGGCGTTTAAAACATGGGCATCATTTAACTTTGACAGTTAATTTGATTTGATAAGTATTCTTCAGTGTTATAGTTATTTAATTTTAAATAAAATTACTGTTCCAAACAATTTTTTGAAAATCATGCTCCTGTGTTATTTGGTGATCAATTGACAGAAGATCCGATTGAACTTGAGCATATTAGTTATGTGCTTAAACTGTTGTTTACTTCGGTTATGACATACAAGTTGATTCTCCTAAATCTAATAAATTCAGGTGATATAGCTTTCCGATTCCTGAGATATGTAGGCACACCTACCCTGGGTTCCTCTGATAGTGTGGAAAAATCACAGGTAGGCAGTGGATTTGGTTTTATAAAAATCTTTAATAATTATAAAATATATAAAAAGTAAAATATGTAAATTGTAATTTTCTAACAGTTAAGTATGAAAGAGTAAATGTTTCTTTTACGGTTTATTTAGGATGCATTGAACAATACATGTACAGTCAGTGAAAGCTCAGATTATATAACAGATCCTGACCACAATGGAAGTCATGTAACTGTCTGTGATATTAACCAAGCAATGTTAGATGTGGGGAAAGATAAAGCCAAAGACATGGGATATACCTCAGGTAATTTTCAATTTTTTTTTTCAACCAAATGCCATGGTTAATTTATGTTCCAGAAAGAAAAATTAAAAGCAAATGTTTTATTGAAGTGTATTTATACAATATTTTATGTTTGAATAATTTAGGTATTTCATGGGTTAAAGGAAATGCTGAAATGTTACCATTACCAGACAATTCATTTGATGCTTATACAATAGCATTTGGTATACGCAACTGTACTCATGTACAAAAGGTACATATTTTTATAATTATACAATTTTTATTTATAATAATAAGGATAATAAATGTTGTATGTAAACTGAAAAAAACATTTATTTATGTAAATGAATTATTCAGGTACTAAATGATGCTTACCGTGTTTTAAAACCTGGTGGAAGATTTATGTGCCTTGAATTCAGTGAAGTTAAAAATCCATTATTACGGAGGTAAGAATCTTTTCTTTTTTAATGGTTTCATATTAAAAGCTCTCAAGCATTGAAAAGTGACTACATGTACACTGTAGCATAATAAAACATATTTCTACAAAATAGTACAGAAAATTAGTTTGTGCATTTTTCTGTTTGCATAAGTTTTTTGATTGCTCATTTCTGGGAATCAATATTTCTGGTACATAAAAAAATAATCTAACCTTCATTCTACAGTGTGTATGATAATTATTCCTTTCAAGTCATACCTGTTATGGGACAAATTATTGCTGGAGACTGGAAGTCATATCAATACTTAGTTGAAAGCATCAGGCAGTTTCCTAATCAAGTAAAAACATTCTTTAAAACATTAACAGTTATAAAACTTTAACACTTTTGCTCCACATAGCAATGCTCTGTTTGAATATTACTGTAAATGACATCTTATTTGGTTTATTTTCAGGAGGATTTTGCTCAAATGATAAAGACAGCAGGTTTTAGGATGGTTCAGTATGAAAATTTGACCTTTGGAGTAGCAGCAATACATTCAGGATTTAAAGTTTAGCTATAACTTAACTATAAGTAGTTCTTTTTTTTTTCATATAGTATATAGGTTACTCTTTGCCATTGATTTTGACCCAACAATAATTTTGGTATATTTTTTTTTGGGTGTATTTTTAAAATCCTGATAATGTGATCAATTAATAATTATTTCTGTTATTATTTCATTTTTCAATTCTGTTTTATCATGCCCAGTTATTTTCCCATCAAGCTGAGGTAACAATTTGTATGCTTTGTGATGTTTGGTGAGACCAGTTAATGCTGGTGTAACCTTTAATGCTGAAATTCTACTGAAATTTGAAGTTTTAAATTAGAATTAGAAAGTCTAAACTATTGATGTAATGAATAAGACTGCTTTATATAAAGGCTAAAATATTTATAACCACAATCTTAGTAGTTACAGATACACTCACATTTTTTTTAAAACTATGAAGGTTGCCTTTATTTTTGTGGCAAAATAATCTCTAAGACTGAGGGAACTAACTGTAAAATAGAGCAGAGGGCAAAAGCAGGTTGGGTATGAGTGTTATATATTGAAAGTAAGTTACACTGGTTAAAATAGAGTAATCAGAAGAGCAATGTTAATTTTATAACAGGTCATGATATGATAATTTTGATTTGTTGGATTTTATATGCATCTAGTTTTAATAGAATTAAAAATGTTATTTAATATGAATTATTGTGTCATTACTTTGTGATCTAATCTATTATTCACTCGACATTTGGTCTAAAGTATATTTGTAAACAGTTTTATATTCTGACATTCTTTTCTTGTACTCCTTATCATAATCTTCATTCATAGTATCAGTGAACCAGTTTTTCCAATCTCCTACACCACCTATAAATAGAGAAAGGAACATTGAATTGTTAGATTGGTCTGATAAGCTAGAGTCTCAGTCTGTGCTAACTCATAACATCAAAATGGTTACAATGATAGCAGAAAGTTTAAATATTTAGTCTAATGAATGAACATGGCTGGTATAATAAAGCACTCAGTCACCATGTGTTTATTAGGTTAACTTTGAACTAAAAGACCTATTTTTATAATGAATTTTCTAACAAAATAAAACAGATTAATTTATTTAGATTTAATTGAAAATTAATTGAAGGTTGGAGATTTGGATAAAATGTTTAAATTCTTTTATATTTTATACTAATTAATGTAATATACCTTTTCTATAAAATGGTATCTTTTTGTCTTGAAACATAGCTTGAAATTCAGGCTGCACTGTTTTTTCTTTGTGTTGCTTCATATTGTCAAAGCTACAGGCTGAAGCTATTTCTTCACATAACTCATCTGAACAGCCAGTATCCACGTATCTATTCAAGCTTTTAACTCCACCAATGGGATCCTGCAGTTTAGAAAAATTGTTTTAGCCCTATCCACCAATGGGGTCTTGTATAAAAATATTAGCTATTGTTACATAGATATCCACATAGTAAAAAAAAAAAGGATGAATAAACACATTTCACTGTTTCTTAATTTTAGTACCACGAGGAAGATATTGCTACTCAATTCTACACTTAGATCATCTCTACAACTACTTTATTCCCTATGTCCCTGACTACTACAGACATCATATTTGAAACCCACCTAAAAAATATGCCCAGCCTGATTCCATGGTTTCAACCATAACACTATCCACCAATATATCCTGTGGTCAAGAAATATTGTTTTCAATTTAACTTGATAGTTGGGTTTTGTAGCAAATCAAATATTTTAAACTTTTATCTATTTTTTTTTAATCTCTGAAAAAATTTGGTGCAGTTGTTTTAGCAGATTGTTAGTGCTGTTTAGTTTTACCATTAATGAAGAATTATTGTTAAACTCATTAGGATGATGTTTTATATACTAATATGCTATGGCAATCTGCACACAAGAAGTATAAATTTAACTGGCAGCAGTTCATTAAATCATGGAACCTATAAGAAACAAATAGGAGTCATGACCCCATGTTAGACTATATGAGTTGTAATGCTGCTTACAATTACTTTTATTTACATACTAAGAAATGTATGTTTAATACTTTGCACCTCTTTTTGGTTGATAAAAAAAAAAATCTTCAATGTAAATCATATATTTATACATTTTTAAAAACACATTTATAGATTCTACATTTTTTTATTTAATAACAGACATTTTTCATAAGAACATAGTAGAATGTTACTGAATTTGTAGGCCTATATTGGAAGTGAATTTTGAGAGG
Organism: Physella acuta; assembly: GCF_028476545.2. NCBI lineage: Eukaryota > Metazoa > Mollusca > Gastropoda > Physidae > Physella > Physella acuta. Next base: position 155,870 of record NW_026732408.1, read on the forward strand.
TCAACATATTTTTCTGGGCACTCACATTGAGGGCTGCAGTGTCAAAAAGTTGACTGCACCATCTAAAATTCATGGTCCTCTTGTTTGTCCACTATCCACAGTGTAAATCATGAAATATTAACTTTCTACACACCATGTGCTTACAAATAGTTTTAAAAATGTTGATCAACTTACCAAAATCATCTCTTCATAGATGGAGGTAAAAACTGAACCATCTGGATGAGACTCTATTCCTCTCTGCCATTCCATTCTGTAGTCAAACAGATCCCCATACATGTCTAGTGACGGCAACAAAACGTTGTTACATTCATATCATTTGCTTATTGTGTTTAATGGGTTGAAATAAATATAACTTTGTGATACAATCGGCAGGGGGAAAGATTACATTTACTGATTTAGTCAAAGTAATAATACAGTGTTGAGCACAGGTTCTGAAAGTTCCTAAAACAATACATTATACTTAGTTTAGACTTGTTTAGAGTTAGTTCATTTAGTGTCAATAATTATGATTTTACTTGTGTCAAATGTCAACAATTATGGTTTACGTGTGACAACTTTTTAGAAGGAATGAAATAGTACTTACATCCAACCTCTATATTAAGGTAAAAAAACTGTTCAAATGATCCAGCATAATCAAATGGGGGAATATTCTTATGCATGTGATTATAAAATGACACAAAAACGTCTTTAGGATTTCTATCCAAGTAAATGATCTTAATTTTTTTTTCAAATGCTTGTTTAGGAACATATCTGAAATGTAAAGATAAAGTAAAAAATCAGATTCATCATCCCTTTCTGCTTGTAATTACTGTGTACAAAAATAAAAAAATGTCACCTATAGGGCACATGTGTAACCAATAATCTTGGAGAAGGTAATTTACTGAAATGCTCAATGGGCATCATGTCCAAGAATCCAAGAGAAGTTTCTCCATCTGTAATTTTTGATGTCTTTTTCATCAACATGTTGATGATCTCCTGCTGCCAGTGCAAGCCTGAAACAAAAGTTTACTTTTGTTCAACTATCACATCCTGAAACAAAAGTTTACTTTTGTTCAACTATCACATCCTGAAACAAATGTTTACTTTTGTTCAACTATCACACCCTGAAACAAATGTTTACTTACTTTTGTTCAACTATCACGCCCTGAAACAAAAGTTTACTTTTGTTCAACTTTCATGCCCTGAAACAAATGTTTACTTTTGTTCAACTATCACGCCCTGAAACAAATGTTTACCTACTTTTGTTCAACTATCACGCCCTGAAACAAATGTTTACTTACTTTTGTTCAACTATCACGCCCTGAAACAAATGTTTACTTTTGTTCAACTATCACATCCTGAAACAAAAGTTTACTTTTGTTCAACTATCACATCCTGAAACAAAAGTTTACTTACTTTTGTTCAACTATAACGCCCTGAAACAAATGTTTACTTTTGTTCAACTATCACGCCCTGAAACAAAAGTTTACTTACTTTTGTTCAACTATAACGCCCTGAAACAAATGTTTACAATCGCTGCAACTAGATTTCTAGCTACAAGTGATGAGGACAGGTACAAATTTCTGTGAGTTCAATCACTTGTTGCCATTGATTAATTGAAAACATCCAAACCAAAATTAATGTGTTATATCCCCACCTACCCATAAATGCATCCTATCCCTACCTACCAATAAAGCCATCATATCCCCATTAATCAAAGCAAACATAAATTAATACCTGATTTAGGATAAGAACAAATCAAAACATCATCAGTTCTTATTTCCATATCTCGTGCTCTGCGGACTTGAGTTCTGTAGTCATTATCAGCTCCAATTGGAAATGGTACTTGCCAAAAGTCTCCAGCATTGCCAAATAGGATGACATTGCCAAATCTACAATTGCATTTAACATATGGGTATATAGCAGAGGTATGGTTTAAAAGTAGACATCTTCTGCAAGCTGTTTTAAAGTATAAAAATCCAAAGAAGTTTTTGTGTAACATCTAAAAAGCCATAATGTTAATTTTGAAATGAATCTTGAGTATAAAAAAAGAGCTCGTACAATCTCATTTATTGGATTAGCGTCTTCTCTAATTGTTTAAAAAAAATGTGTGCTGGTTAATTAATCCCGCCTCCCAATATGTTAAAACTAATTTTATGTGAAAGAAAAAAATAAAGGGATGCTACTAATACTACTATTACCTATCTGCTATCTGAGCTAATTTAGGCATCATCATATTTGTTTGCTCTTGTTTTTTTTTGCTAGGCTCTTCCTTTTGATTCTCCCTATAATAATGAAGGATGAGAAAATGTTTTGTAAATATGATCAAACTTGATGGAAGTTCATTTTGTTTAGCTTTAGTATTAACCCTACTTTCTTAATTGAAAGAATGCAAACATTTGCATGAATATCCATTAACCAAAGGCTATTTGGTTTGTTAGGTATCTCATGGGATTTCCCAACTTGGGATTTCCCAAATTTACTACAGAGGTGAGGTGGGGGGGTGGGTGCGCTCCCTTGCATGCCCACCTATATGGTCACTTAAGGCCTATTATCCTAGCCAGCTTACATCTTTGTGTGACATGAATGTCATTCTACACAATTATGGCCTTCCCGTTCAGGAGGAGGGGTGTGTCTTTGGGGGGGGGGGGGCAGAGGTGTGAGATGTTGTCAGTCTCTAGGGGGCCATAGTAATATCTCTATCTATCTATCTACAGTCTATAGCAGGGGTCTCCGAACTACGGCCCCCGGGCCAGATGCGGCCAGCGAGGTCTTCTCATCCGGCCCGCCGAGATCATTTTGTCCACGGAAAAAAATGATTGTTGGAGCTGGATGAGGAACTATGTCCCGAAAATTCAAAACAATTGTCCGCCATGTTGCAGAAATTGTTGAAAACAGTGTGACTCAAATAGCGAAAAATGCAAGCAAATTTTGTCATTTTTCTATTGCAATGGATGAGTTGCTGGGCTGTTCCACCTCTCAACTTCTTGTGTTCATTAGAGGTGTGGATGAAGACAAGAACATAACAAAAGGGCTGGCTTCCCTACATAACATGTACGGCACTGTTACTGGAGAGGATATATGCAATTAGTAAAAAAAAAACATTTGCTGATTATAACTTGGACTGGACTAACCTCAGTTACCTGACAATTCATGGAGGAAAGTACATGAGTGGCATAAAGAAAGGCTTGGTTGGACAAGCAAATGAGAAAAACATTCTACAACCTATGTTCCTGCACTGTATTATTCACCAGCTAGCTTTGTTTGCTAAATATATGGACATTAGCAGTGTACTGAACAGAGGCGTAGCGAGGGGGGGGGGGGTGTCGGGGGGGAACATAGATCCCGGGCGCCAACTTAAGGGGGTGCCAAAATGGGTTGGAAAAACAAATCGAAAGTTTGAGTGGGGGGGGGGGGGGGGAGTGCAAATCAAAAGCTTGAACGGGGTGCAAATCAAAATTTTGAGGGGGGGGGTGCGAATTGAAACTTTGTCCCCGGGCACCAGGAAGGGTTGCAACGCCTCTGGTACTGAATCCTGTGGTGAAGATGGTGAATTTAATAGGGTCACATGGGCTCAACAATAGATAGTTCAGAGACTTCAAATTTGTATATATTTCTATATAACTTATAGTCAGAGGCGTAGCGAGGGGTGCGGGGGGTGCAGACTGCACCGGGTGACACCATTTACGGGGGTGACGCCAAGGCAAAAAATAGCAAAATATATAGAGAAAAAACTTGAGATGGGGGTGCAAATCAAAAGTTTGGGGGGGGGGGGGGGGTGCAAATGGAAAACTTGAAGGGGGGGGGGTGCAAATTGAAAGTTTGAGGGGGGGTGCAAATCAAAAACTTGAAAGTTTGTCCCCGGGAAGGGTCGCTACGCCTCCATTAAGTGCCGCACCGGGTGCCACCCGACCTCGCTACGCCACTGCTTATAGTTCATTGGAGGGGGGGGGGGGGGGTAGACATTCTTTGGGGAAGTTGGGGGGGTCAGCCACCCCAAAGAGATGCCTGGAAGAAACTGGCCCCCAAACTGATATTTGATAGTTAATGCGGCCCTCTAGCTGAAACGTTTGGAAACCCCTGGTCTTAGGCCTATATATATAATATATTATATTTATAATTATATTATCTAGCATAATTTATAAATAATATAACATTAATATTTATTTACTAGCCGTCCCGGCCAGGCCCTGCTCTGGCTTCTGTGAAAAACCTTTCTGTTAAAGACCATTACCTGTGTGTTTAGTAATCATCATAAACCCGGCATTGCCCACCCAAACCACAACCAACCAAAACAATAAAACGCAAACATAACTTTAACACAATTACAAATACAAACGAAAACAAAAACCTAACAACAAACACAACCACAAACACCAATACAAACACAAAGAAAAAACAAACAAAAAAGCAAAGGAAAACAAAAACCTAACAACAAACCCAACCACAAACACCAATACGAACACAAAGAAAAAAACAAACGAAAAAGCAAACGAAAACAAACCAAATCCAAACGCAAAACCAACCACAAACACAAACCCAATATAATAGATTGACGACAGAAGCCTGTGGTTGTATATAACACATTTATTGGGTCTAACTACATCACGATGGTAACACACAGAGAGGCCGGAAGGAAGTACCCAAGGGACATCACTCAAGATAACAATATTATAAATATAACTAATACAGAAGAGTGAGTTCCCTTGACCTCACAATTATTTCAATCTATTACATCCCTTTACCCTTAGAACACAATAACACATCTCTCAATAGAACAATTGATAGTATCCTAAAATCACCAATTATATTGTAACATGAACACTATGGTAGATTACATCCTTACAAACAATGCACAATATGCTACAACATAATCAAAATACAAAACAATAATGTCAAAGTCCTTTTGACCTTTAGAATCATAGGTCTAACTTATTTGGGACTTTGATTGTCCTGCTTGACCTTCTCAGTGGCTTTTGATTTGGTGACTCAAGATTCTGACCATCTGGATTCTCTATCTCAGGAGGTCTAGGATTTAAATCATTAACTCCAGAATTTACATTTTCTGACTCCAGACAACTTGGTTCACTCATATCAACAGAACTTGGTTGTGGAACAAACTGAGTTGGTGTGAACTGATCAGACTTGGTGGGATTGACAGATTCACACTTATTATCTGCACAAGTTATTTTTAACTGGTCTGCATGTCTACGGACAATAAGTCCATCATTTGTTTTTACTTTATAAGACACAGGTCCTGTACATTGAACAATTTGACCTGGTATCCATTTTTCCTTTCTCCCATAATTTCTTAGATGCACATTATCATTAACTGCAAATTCTCTTTCAATGGATGATTTGTCATGATTTAATGGAACTATTTTTGAATTGGCATCTGAAAGTATTAAATGGCAAAAAATCTTTTTTCTTTTTTTTGATGTTACCCTTTTAGTTTCTGTAAGTGCTAATGATGTTAGCAAAGTTGTTTGATGATCACATTCCTTCTTACTAATGTATTCTCTTTTAAAACATTTGAAATTGCCATATCACCATAATCATTTATTAAGTTACAAATACTTTGTTTAGGCAACTCTGACTGATAATGGACTGTATCTTCTCCATCATTTATATTATCTTCACAAAGGGTTTTAATTTCTTATTTTATATGGCCTTAAGTCATCATTCACAGACTCTTCAGGCCAACCATTCTTACAGTACTCATATACTTTTATTAAGCACTCATCTTTTTGTGTTTCTCTCTTAATATCATTCACATTTATATTGGAGTTATCCATGATAGTGAAGAGAACAAATACATCTTCTGGTACATAGCTCAGGCTTTGGTTTTTTAAAGGTAATCTACTAAGACTATCTGCACTATTCTCAGATCCAGGTTTGTATTTCAATTCATAATTGTATGCAGTTAGTGTGATAGCCCATCTTTGAATTCTTGGTGAGGCATGCTCAGGTAGGGTTTTGTTTTCTCCAAATAAACCTAGCAATGGTTTATGATCTGTAAAGATGGTGAACTTCCTACCAAACAGAAACTTATGAAATTTCTTAACACCAAACATGATGCCTAAGCCTTCCCTATCTAACTGAGAATAATTTTTCTCAGCCTGGTTCAAAGATCTACTGGCAAAAGCAATGGGTCTGTCACCCTTCTCATCCATGTGGGACAAGACTGCTCCTACACCATCTGGTGAAGCATCACATGTTAATATAAGTCTTTTCCCTGGGTCATAGTGAGTTAGTAAGGTGTCAGCAGACAAAGCCTCTTTTGCTGTATTAAAAGCAGCTTCTTGTTGTTTACCCCAGTGCCAAGTTGCATTTTTCTGTAGCAGCTTGTACAGTGGTGATAATTTACCAGACAGATTTCCTATGAACTTTGCATAGTAATTTATCAAGCCCAAAAAAGCTCTTAGTTGTTGGGTATTTTCAGGTTTGGGTGCTTCTTTAATGGCTTTTGTTTTCTCAGGTTGAGGTCTGATACCTTGTTTGCTTAATATATAACCAAGAAAACTAATTTCTGTCAGCATGAATTGACATTTATCTTTGTTTATCTTTAAACCTTTTTCACCAACAATTTTCAATACTTTATCAAGTGTTTTAAGATGTTCAGTGTCATTCTTACCAGTTATGTACACATTGTCAAAGTACACACAAACATTTGGAATGTCCTTAAAAATACTGTCCATGACAGCTTGGAAAATTCCAGGGCTAGATGATATGCCAAAACACAGTCTTTCATATTGGTAGAGTCCTTTATGTGTGTTTATTGTCGTATAGACTTTTGAATCTGGATGCAGTTCTAGTTGAGTGTAAGCATGACTAAAGTCTAATTCAGTGAATTTGTCTCCTCCTGCCAAATTCAAAGAAATTTCCTCAATGTTAGGTATAGGGTACCTATTTAGCTCTATTTGCTTATTCAGTGTAGTTTTATAATCTCCACAAATTCTTATAGAACCATCCTTCTTTAACACTGGCACAATGGGTGTCGCCCAATCGGAATAGTCTACCTTCTTTATAATGCCATTAGATTCCAATCTACTTAGCTCATTTTCAATTTTGTTCCTCATTGCATAAGGTGGAACTCTAGCTTTGCAGTATCTTGGATTTGTGTCTTTAATGCTTAACTTCACTGTTCTATCATTTAGTAATCCAAGATTACCAAAAACACATTTATTTTCAGATATAACTTTATCTAGTGAAGTAAGACTAGATTCTCTTACATTCTTCAATGAACAAATACTCTCCCAATTTAACTTAAGATTACTTAACCAGTTCCTACCTAGTAATGGCGGTCCATTTCCTTCAACCACAAGAAGAGGAAGTTTAACACTTTGACCATTATAACTTACATGAACCATACACTCTCCTATTACCGGAACATTGTCACCAGTGTATGTTGTTAGACACTTGTGACATGGCTGTAGAGGCACTGATCCTCCTGTGACAGCGTCAAAATCTTTCTTTGTTATGACTGTTAGAGATGCTCCAGTGTCAAGTTGGAAGCTGATGCTCTTACCGTTGATATTAACTTGTACATTGATGGGAGCATGACTTATTGATTTAACAGAGAACAGGTTGAAATCCGGCTGCAAATCAATTTGAGCATTTTCACAGGTAGAGTGGTTCATTGGTTGGGTTAGGTAGTCTTGGTGAGAGTTAACATAGTGCTGCCTTTGGTTGCGGTACTGTCTTGACTGGCTAGATTTAGCAACAGACGAAGACTTTGCAAAGCAGGCCTTGGCAATGTGACCTTGCTTACCGCACTTATAACAAGTTGCAGACTTGAACTTGCACCGATGAGATGCATGGGGACCCTTGCATCGATGACATTTTTGATAATTATTACTAGATTTAGATCTAGGATTTGAACGAGCAGGCTGTTTAGCATAAGTTGGAATGCTCTGATGGGGTTGATGTTTGTTGACTAACCTGCTGTTTACTGCATGGATCCCTGAAGGCGTAAGAGATTTCGCCGCATCTGATGACTGCTGGAATGAAGTTGCAAGTTGTATTGCTTTTTCTAATGTTAGATCTGACTCGAGCAGCAACTTTCTTTGTATATCAGGGCTGTTTACACCTGTCACAAACTTTTCACATAGTCTGTCAGACAGCGTATCGCCGAATTCACAGAATCTACTTAGATGACGTAAGGCAGCAACATATTCTGATATTGACTCGTTTGGTTGACGAGTCTTACTGTCAAATCTAGCTCGACATAGAAACTTTGATGGTACAGGCGCATGGTGGTCTGTTAGCAATTTGCTCAGCTCGTTAAAGCTCTTGGTAGTTAGACTAGCTGGTGCGCATAAGTCTTTTAGTAGCCTAAATTGTTGAGGCCCTATGACTGTTAACAAAATAGCTCTCTTTTTGGCTTCTATCGTCACGTTGTTTGCTTCTAGGTAAAAGCTTAACCTCTCTAGGTAATCTTGAATGATTTCATCATTCACATCAAATTCTTTTATTTGGCCATACAGCGCCATAATTCTAGAAATAATTAGCTAATAAGCTCTAGCAAACCTCTTTTTTGCGTAAGTAGGTGCTCTTTTTAGTAGATGTTTATCCTTCGTCGCCAGTTATAATAGATTGACGACAGAAGCCTGTGGTTGTATATAACACATTTATTGGGTCTAACTACATCACGATGGTAACACACAGAGAGGCCGGAAGGAAGTACCCAAGGGACATCACTCAAGATAACAATATTATAAATATAACTAATACAGAAGAGTGAGTTCCCTTGACCTCACAATTATTTCAATCTATTACACCCAAAGAAAAAAACATAAATGAAAAAGCAAACGAAAACAAACCAAATCCAAACGCAAAACCAACCACAAACACAAATACAAACACAAACCCAAAGAAAAAAAAAACACAAACGAAAACGAAAAAAGAAAGAACAAAAACGAACCAAATCAAAACGCAACCACTAACGCAAACCCAACCTAAACACAATGAAAACACAAACGCGAACATAAACGCAAAGTGCTCACAGTCTAGCCCGGGGCAGAATCGCCTGTTTCAGTTTAATAAACGACTATAGTACCCCAACTTATTCATAGTCTTTTGCACTCACTTAAACGAACGTAGGTGCCAAACCAAACCAAATGAACAATTATAATACTCCAAGCTTAACCGTAAAATACCTACAACATTTGCACTTGATCAATCCCTGCTAATTATGTAATTATTTTTTTCCCAACACCAAAACAAAGTAATAAAAAGTAAATTCTTTTCCACTAATGCAATGTTTTATAAAGGGAAGTAATTGTGTTTTCCTAATTTATCAAAGGGAAGTAAGTGCTAAATGACTAAATATAAATAATTTTCAGACATAATTGGAATTTTTGTAAAAGATGATATTTTTTTTAAAATTGAGTTTAATGAACATGCCGACAATTATTACTATCAGTTTGAAAAATGAAAATTATTTCCCAACACTTTCAATAGTAATTTTTTAACTCATAAATTTAGACAATGAGCACGATTATAATCTAACACTTAAATCCATCAAAGTATGTCAACGACAAACTAATTACATGTTACATACAGAATTGAGCTTTATATATATTAGATTGCTGCTAGCTTGTGTAAGGTCTATATTACCATAAGCCATAAAGGCATATAAAAATATAGGCCCTAGGCCTACATATTTTTTTATAATATTAATTATTGTTATATAGATCTAGGCCTACTAATAAAATAAATGATTAATAATTTAATATACAATTTAATAGTAAAAAAACTTCTTAAATTTTATCTAGGCCCTATACTATTTTTAGACTATTCTATTACTAGATCTAGAATTAGAATCTCTAGATGTCTAGATCTAACTATTTGTATTATTTTTTATAGGCCTATATATATATTAGTATATTTTAGTATTTATTTTACAATGTTTTTCACAACTGCAATGTGGAGTAGATCTAGATCTAATAATTAATTTCCGTCCTAGCTTTAAAAAAAAAATAAACTAAACATAGTTTAGTTACTTACATTACTCAAAACTAAATATCTGTTGATATTCTTGTTACTTGTCAATAGTCTTGTTTGAATCAATGTTGAATGTAGGCTATAAAAATATGGCCAGTTTTATATTCTCAATTAAAAATATAATGTCATATGACTGTAAAGGGGAAACTATTCCGGTTATTTATTACCGCAGTTTACTAACAAAATAAAACCCGGAGTTATCGGTTATTACCTTGACCCAGATTGCCGGCCTAACTTAACCAGCAACAGGCGTTGTTTTGAAAAAAGTCTACTCTTAGTCTATAGTCAGAGGCGTAGCGACCCTGTCCGGCGCCCGGGGACTAACTTTCGATTTGCACCCTCCCTCAAAAGTTTCGATTTGCACCCCCTCCCTCAAGATTTCGATTTGCACCCCCCTCTCAAATTTTCGATTTGCACCCCCCCTCAAGCTTTCAATTTATTTTTCCAACCCATTTTGGCGCCCCCTAAGGTTGTCGCCCTGGGACATATGTCCCCCCGCCGCCCCCCTCGCTACGCCACTGGTCTATAGTACAACAATTAGGCCTACTCAAAACAGATTGTTATATTACCCTGGTTATATTGGTAAAGTGGTTGACTCGGCAGCAGTGGCGTAGCGAGTTCGGGTGTCACCCGGTGCGGCACTTAATGCTGTCACCCCCTAGAGGTGTAGCGACCCTTCCCGGGGACAGACTTTCAAACTTTCGATTTGCACCCCCCCCTCAAACTATCGATTTGCATTCTTGTCGGGATTTGTCAAATTTGCTCTTAAAAGACTTTTTAACACTCGAATTAATCACTTAATGAAGTGGAATTATCATTTTTCTCTATATATTTTGCTATTTTTTGCCTTGGCGTCACGCCCCTAAATGGTGTCACCCGGTGCGGTCCGCACCCCCGACCCCCCCTAGCTACGACACTGCTCGGCAACCCCAGGAGTCGGTCTTAATAAAATGACGCTATGCACTAGGGACCTGTTGTGAAACTACCAGCAGTTTCTAGGGGGGGGGGGGGGTTAGGGGCATGACCACGCAACTAAGAGCCAGGATGTTAAATGGAAGTCCCGTTCTTTCGAGGAGGCGAAGGCATTTACCAACATCATTGAAGAGCAAGGAGAAATTAATACTACACGTTGTGAAAGTACTACATCCCCACACATTTGTGACAATACTTACTACTACAGCCCAACCAGTTTTGACACTACTACTGATGGGAAATTTGAGATTTTTAATTTTTGTTATATATTTGACATAAACTAAAATATTAATGGAGACATCAAACAATAAAATAATATTTAATCAATATTAAGCAGAACCGTATAACATCATCAATAATTTCACGTTTTACAATAACTTAAAAATAAAGAGAAAAAAAAAACAGGTCTCGATCAGAAACATTTAAATTGTGCACTGACATTGTCTAAACATGGCACCGCACTCTTTTATAGGAAATGCGCATAAAAAAATCCACTAAAATCCTGATTTTTTGCCATAATGGGTTTCTTGCACTTTTGGATACTTTGTCCATTTTTGTATTAAGAAAATAATAACTTTAACGAGAACATATTTAATGTGTTTAAATAATATTTTTTCCCTATCTTACTAACTCTCTACGAGTTTTATATCCGTCATCATATTAGGGTTGCCAGGTGTCCAGTTTTGAACTGGACAGTCCAGTATTTGAGCAGACTGTCCAGGATAAAATAAATATAAATACTGGACAAGTATATGAATAATACTCCGTTACCCCCTTCTTCTGCTCTGCGGCATACCTGAGAAGGGAAGGATGGAAAGTTGTCCAGTATTTTCGGAAAAGGTATCTGGCAATCCTACATCATTTGGCATCATTTGAAAGCTGTATTTCTCATCTAGAAGTCTATTTGATAATCTTATTTTCCATCATCTCGGAAACACCCAAAGCTTACAATTTGCTTTACAAATGACACAGATATGGTATTTTCGTGACATACTTTTCCTTACTTTTTGTTGCTTTTCTCAGTTCGCTGATTCTAACACTAAAAAGTCTACTACATTTTTATTTATAAAACAATGCTCACCATATTTTCAGTATGTGTTCTTCATGCAAAAATAAAACTTATGTCACGAGGGAATTGTGATGTCTTTCATAGAAAAAAGTTAAGTTAAATGATATGCAAATTTTGAAACTTTTGTATAATAAAAAGGCACGATTTTTTCAGAGATTGTAGAATTCTGACCAGTAGCTCTTTCAAAAAGTTGTCGGGACAAAAGTTTTAATATATACTGAAATATAAGTAAGCCTTTTAAATTTGATTGCTATAAGTGAACGACAACCAAAGTTGTTTTCAACCTTTTCTTTTTTGCTATTTAATACTTACTTTCATGTGTCAAACACGTTAAAAGTGTTCAAAAGGCTTTAGATCTTAAATTGTAAAAAAAAAAAATATATATATATAAATAATCTAAGCATATCCCCTTGATAAAAAAAGGTGGAGACCACTTGTATAGCGATGTCCGATGTATAACACTATTCATGGACGACTTCAAATTAAAACAATATTTCACGTACAAATTATATTTAAAAGCAACAAAATAAAAAGAAATGGGAGAAAACTTCTGTGTATTGAAAACCAGGGCAATGGAATAATTAAGTAAACAGAAGTTCTACTGCGCATAAAGTGGCGCCTAGTATTTCTTTCAGACTTTTTTCTCCGGGGAGCCCCCCCCCCCCCCTCCCACCCCACCCATTGAAGAGAAGTCTGGAAGAAAAATCTGGTAACGCCTCAAATGATGTTGTAATAGACTTGACTATTTCACTGTAGGGTATATTTGTAAAGAGTTCTGTAGCCCGACATGTGTTTCTTGTATTCTCTATCGAATTCTTCGTTCAAAGCCACAGTGAACCAGTTTTTCCAGTCACCTACGTCACCTGAAGGTTACATTATTTTAAAGATAAAAAACATACAACATATCACGAAAACTGTTCATTAAACTTAGCTCTAAAAGTATTTTTTACCCAAAACCCGATTGAAACGTGACTTATTAGGTTTAAAATCACCTCCTACTTAAAGATTCTGATATCTGGCAGTACCTTTTCTGTAGAAGTTGTTTTTGTTGTTACGAAACAAAGACTTAAGCATCTCCGATGAGGTCATTTCTTTGAACTGTTTCATGTTGCCAAAGCTGCAGGTATCGGCAATCTCTTCACACAGCTCCTCGCTACAGCCTGTGTCTAGAAACTTATTCAGTTTTTTTACGCCCTTTCTTTCATCCTGTTTCAGAAATTATACCTCGGTTTTACGGGCGATACAAAGATGGTGAACATAGAAGTTCGTACATTTAACATTAGTTTTACGGGCGATACAAAGATGGTGAACATAGAAGTTAGTACATTTAACATCAGTTTTACTGGCGACACTAAGATGGTGCACATTTATCAATTTGTTCTAATATAGCAAAAAAAGTAAAAGGTGACAAAGCTATACACCACAGCCAACCCGAGAAGTTATTGCATACACTAGCCAAGAATAGAACCAAAACTGTATATTATAACTAACCCACTTTAGTACTATAAAACCAAATGATATCCCCCCCCCCACACAAAAAAAACAACTAAAAATCAACAAAAAAAACAACAACAGTTGAATGTTGATGAACATGTGCACAATTTCCTAAATGTGAGCAGAACTGGCATATCCTAAATAAAGTGTTACGCAATAGTTGAGCCAAAATATCAGTTGAAGTCAGTTCTCAAACGGGACATTATGTCACTCACCAGTTTCAACTCCTCGTACATCGAAACGTAGATGGGAACTTCGGGGTGAGCGTCAATACCTTCTTGCCACTCTAGCAAATAACTAAACATGTCTCCGTAGAAATCTATGGAGCATTAAAACAATAAGTGTTGAAGTATGAGGTAAAACACACATTAAAACAATAGGTGTTGAAGTATGCGGTAAAACACAAAGTGGTCTCACTAGGTCTGGTGTCACCCAGGTGTCACCCCAACCAACTAGAAAAAAATATTTTCGCTTGGTGTCACCCCTCGATTCTATTATTTAATTATTATTAATTGGATAAAAAGTTTTTTTTTTTTTTAAATTTTACGATGGTGTCACCCGGTACGGACAGCGCCCCCATCCCCGCCTTGTGACGCTACTGACATCTTTAATATGTGATGGTTATAGGTAGGCTGACTGTCTAACATACAGAATAAAATCTGATTGATATTTGATGACTAACATAGGTTGAGGTAACAAGACATATTAACGTATTGAAGGAGATGAAATTTACAACGAATGCTTGCCATTACTTTAATGTGACCCCTTTTCAATATGGAATCATTCAAAACAACAAACAACTGCTGTAGGTCAATATTATATCCGAGAGAAAACTGGTTTGCGGTTAAAGGGAATTAATTATCCCGAAAGAATCAGAGCTAGTGGCTTTGTAACAAATCATTTAGTGTAGCAAAAATAAAACTTTCAGCTTGTTTATGTGAAATACAAGCTAATACTATTTTAAAATTTCTTTCAATAGCTTAACCCAATTGTAATTTTAAAAAAATATCAGCCTGAAAAAAAACACGAAGTAAATGATGAGGTAACGCGATCTACAACTTTAAGGGTAAATAACTCACAACCAACTTCCAGGTTCTGGTAAACAAAGTGTTCAAATGTCCCAGGGTAATGTAACGGCGATACATGTTTGTGCATATGGTTGTAATAAGACACAAGGACATCCTTTGGGTTTCTGTCTAAGTAGATGATTTTAATTTTCTTTTCTAAGGCTTGCTTGGGTAGATATCTGAAAAAGAAGTAGAACTAGTGTTAGTGTTGGTAGAACTCAAACATTAGGCTGTATGTATTAGTGCATATGTATTCGGTTGTGTTGGAAGACATCACTACTCCACCACGTTTAATACAGGCCTTCCACCAAGTGACGTCATCACTCCACCAAGTTTAATACAGGCCTTCCACCAAGTGACGTCATCACTCCACCAAGTTTAATACAGGCCTTCCACCAAGTGACGTAACCACTCCACCAAGTTTAATACAAGATTTCCACCATGTGACGTCATCACTCCACCAAGTTCAATACAAGCCTTCCACCAAGTGACGTCATCACTCCACCAAGTTCAATACAAGCCTTCCACCATGTGACGTCATCACTCTACCAAGTTTGATACAGGCCTTCCACCAAGTGACGTCATCACTCCACCAAGTTTAATACAAGCCTTCCACCATGTGACGTCATCACTCCACCAAGTTTGATACAGGCCTTCCACCAAGTGACGTCATCACTCCACCAAGTTTAATACAAGCCTTCCACCATGTGACGTCATCACTCCACCAAGTTTAATACAAGCCTTCCACCAAGTGACGTCATCACTCCAGATTAAAACGAGGTG
The DNA here is from genome assembly GCF_028476545.2 of Physella acuta. Taxonomy (NCBI): domain Eukaryota; kingdom Metazoa; phylum Mollusca; class Gastropoda; family Physidae; genus Physella; species Physella acuta. The sequence continues at coordinate 171,239 of NW_026732408.1, forward strand.
TCACGCCACACAGCAACAAACTTGGACAACTGTCCTAAAGGGCACACGACTTACAACTGTCCTAAAGGGCACATGATTTACAACTGTCCTAAAGGGCACATGATTTACAACTGTCCAAAAGGGCACATGATTTACAACTGTCCCAAAGGGCACATGCCTTACAACTGTCCTAAAGGGCACATGACTTACAACTGTCCTAAATGGCACATGACTTACAACTGTCCCAAAGGGCACATGACTTACAACTGACCTAAAGGGCACATGACTTACAACTGTCCCAAAGGGCACATGACTTAAACTGTCCTAAAGGGCACATGACTTACAACTGTCCTAAATGGCACATGACTTACTACTGTCCCAAAGGGCACATGACTTACAACTGTCCTAAAGGGCACATGACTTACAACTGACCTGAAGGGCACATGACTTACAACTGTCCTAAAGGGCATATGACTTACAACTGCCCTAAAGGGCACACGACTTAAAACTGTCCTAAAGAGCACATGACTTACAACTGACATGAAGGGCACATGATTTACAACTGACCTGAAGGGCACATGACTTACAACTGCCCTAAAGGGCACACGACTTACAACTGTCCTAAAGGGCACATGACTTAAAACTGACCTGAAGGGCGCATGACTTACAACTGACCTGAAGGGCATATGACTTACAACTGACCTGAAGGGCACATGACTTACAACTGTCCTAAAGGGCACATGACTTACAACTGTCCAAAAGGGCACATGATTTACAACTGTCCCAAAGGGCACATGCCTTACAACTGTCCTAAAGGGCACATGACTTACAACTGTCCTAAATGGCACATGACTTACAACTGTCCCAAAGGGCACATGACTTACAACTGACCTAAAGGGCACATGACTTACAACTGTCACAAAGGGCACATGACTTAAACTGTCCTAAAGGGCACATGACTTACAACTGTCCTAAATGGCACATGACTTACTACTGTCCCAAAGGGCACGTGACTTACAACTGTCCTAAAGGGCACATGACTTACAACTGACCTGAAGGGCACATGACTTACAACTGACATGAAGGGCACATGATTTACAACTGACCTGAAGGGCACATGACTTACAACTGCCCTAAAGGGCACACGACTTACAACTGTCCTAAAGGGCACATGACTTAAAACTGACCTGAAGGGCGCATGACTTACAACTGACCTGAAGGGCATATGACTTACAACTGTCCTAAAGGGCACATGGCTTACAACTGTCCTAAAGGGCACACGACTTACAACTGACCTAAAGGGCACACAACTTACAACTGGCCTAAAGGGCATATGACTTACAACTGACCTTAAGGGCACATGACTTACAACTGACCTAAAGGGACATGACTTACAACTGACCTAAAGGGCACATGACTTACAACTGACCTGAAGGGCGCATGACTTACAACTGACCTGAAGGGCATATGACTTACAACTGACCTTAAGGGCACATGACTTACAACTGACCTAAAGGGCACATGACTTACAACTGACCTAAAGGGAACATGACTTACAACTGACCTTAAGGGCACACGACTTACAACTGACCTAAAGGGCACATGACTTACAACTGACCTGAAGGGCGCATGACTTACAACTGACCTAAAGGGCACATGACTTACAACTGTCCTAAAGGGCACATGACTTACAAATGTCCTAAAGGGAACATGACTTACAACTGACCTAAAGGGCACATGACTTACAACTGACCTAAAGGGCACACGACTTACAACTGACCTAAAGGGCACATGACTTACAACTGACCTGAAGGGCGCATGACTTACAACTGACCTGAAGGGCACATGACTTACAACTGTCCTAAAGGGCACATGACTTACAAATGTCCTGAAGGGCACACGACTAACAACTGACCTATAGAGCACACAACTTACAACTGACCTAAAGGGCATATGACTTACAACTGACCTTAAGGGCACACGACTTACAACTGACCTAAAGGGCACATGACTTACAACTGACCTGAAGGGCGCACGACTTACAACTGACCTGAAGGGCACATGACTTACAACTGTCCTAAAGGGCACATGACTTACAAATGTCCTAAAGGGCACATGACTTACAACTGTCCTAAAGGGCACATGACTTACAACTGTCCTAAAGGGCACATGACTTACAAATGTCCTAAAGGGCACACGACTTACAACTGACCTATAGGGCACACAACTTACAACTGACCTGAAGGGCATATGACTTAGAACTGACCTAAAGGGCATATGACTTACAACTGACCTAAAGGGCACATGACTTACAACTGACCTAAAGGGAACATGACTTACAACTGACCTTAAGGGCACACGACTTACAACTGACCTAAAGGGCACATGACTTACAACTGACCTGAAGGGCGCATGACTTACAACTGACCTAAAGGGCACATGACTTACAACTGTCCTAAAGGGCACATGACTTACAAATGTCCTAAAGGGAACATGACTTACAACTGACCTAAAGGGCACATGACTTACAACTGACCTAAAGGGCACACGACTTACAACTGACCTAAAGGGCACATGACTTACAACTGACCTGAAGGGCGCATGACTTACAACTGACCTGAAGGGCACATGACTTACAACTGTCCTAAAGGGCACATGACTTACAAATGTCCTGAAGGGCACACGACTTACAACTGACCTATAGGGCACACAACTTACAACTGACCTAAAGGGCATATGACTTACAACTGACCTTAAGGGCACACGACTTACAACTGACCTAAAGGGCACATGACTTACAACTGACCTGAAGGGCGCACGACTTACAACTGACCTGAAGGGCACATGACTTACAACTGTCCTAAAGGGCACATGACTTACAAATGTCCTAAAGGGCACATGACTTACAACTGTCCTAAAGGGCACATGACTTACAACTGTCCTAAAGGGCACATGACTTACAAATGTCCTAAAGGGCACACGACTTACAACTGACCTATAGGGCACACAACTTACAACTGACCTGAAGGGCATATGACTTAGAACTGACCTAAAGGGCATATGACTTACAACTGACCTTAAGGGTACATGACTTACAACTGACCTAAAGGGCACATGACTTACAACTGACCTAAAGGGCACACGACTTACAACTGACCTAAAGGGCACATGACTTACAACTGACCTAAAGGGCACATGACTTACAACTGACCTAAAGGGCACATGACTTATAACTGACCTAAATGGCACGTGACTTATAACCAGTGTTTCCTAAATGGCACGTGACTTATAAACGACTTAAATGACACATTATTAAAACTAACCAAAAGGGCATATGATTTATAACTAACCTAAAGGGCACGTGGGTTACAATGAGCCTAGGGGAGGGCCTACTGGTGAAGGAAGGCACAGGTTTAGCGTCTAAGAAACAAAGTTTCTCTTCCGTCTCTGTATCCATCGTCCCTGTTTTCTGCATGAGCATGGCCATAATTTCCATTTGCCAATGGAGACCTATATGGTACGAATAGAACATTGGTATATTAAGGTAAGTTTTACAGTGTAATCTTGGTATCTGTCTTCTAAACGCAGTTTTTTAGAGTCGATAGCCCGGTCTTGGGATATTAGACGCACCTGTCTTGGGGTATTACCCACCTGTCTTAGGATATTAGACTCACCTGTCTTGGGGTATGAACATATCATGACATCATCAGGACGTATCTCCATATCCGTGATATTACGTAGGTGTGTCCTGTAGTCAGTGTCGGCACCGAGAGGGAATGGTGGGTGCCAAAAGCCACCAGCATTGCCGAAATGAAAGGTGTTGCCGAACCTATGTGTTAGAAAATGAAAGGTGTTGCCGAACCTATGTGTTAGAAAATGAAAGGTGTTGCCGAACCTATGTGTTAGAAAATGAAAGGTGTTGCCAAAACCTGTTAGAAAATGAAAGGTGTTGCCGAACCTATGTGTTAGAAAATGAAAGGTGTTGCCAAAACCTATGTTAGAAAATGTAAGGTGTAGCCGAACCTATGTTAGAAAATGTAAGGTGTAGCCGAACCTATGCTAGAAAATGTAAGGTGTAGCCGAACCTATGCTAGAAAATGTAACGTGTAGCCGAACCTATGTTAGAAAATGTAAGGTGTAGCTGAACCTATGTTAGAAAATGTAATGTGTAGCTGAACCTATGTTAGAAAAGGAGGAAATAAGTATTGTGTTAATAGATTTTAGGCGTGGAATAAAGTTCTCTTGTGTTTGAAGGTCAAAGATGCAGCAGTTCTAATATAATTATTATCTTCATCATTTCATTATAATCTGATGAAAGGATTTTGAAGAAAATACTCTTCCTCATTTTAGTTTTATTTCAATTTATCATATTCGGTATAAAAAAATTAAGGGTTCATCAATTCATAGAATAAAAACAATTATGTAGGGATTGTCTTACTTTGCTGATCTCGCGAGATGCTCATTACTGACTCGACACGGAAATTTAATTCATCGAGATGTGGTTTTAAAATCTTGGTTCACCAAGATAGCTAACGTTTAATGACGCCATTCACTGATGACCCCTATTAGGGTCTGCTTTTAAGATGAGCTCTCGTTGACATGTAGTCAAACATGTGTTTAGATAGCTTCTTCAGTATGTTTTACACTCTGTCACAGATGAAAGTTTAGATAGCTTCTTCAGTATGTTTTACACCTGCATTACCTGTCTGTCACAGATGAGAGTTTAGATAGCTTCTTCAGTATGTTTTACACCTGCATTACCAGTCTGTCACAGATGAAAGTTTAGGTAATTTCTTGAGTATGTTTTACACCTGCATTACCTGTCTGTCACAGATGAAAGTTTAGATAGCTTCTTCAGTATGTTTTACACCTGCATTACCTGTCTGTCACAGATGAAAGTTTAGGTAATTTCTTCAGTATGTTTTACACCTGCATTACCTGTCTGTCACAGATGAAAGTTTAGATAGCTTCTTCAGTATGTTTTACACCTGCATTACCTGTCTGTCACAGATGAAAGTTTAGGTAATTTCTTCAGTATGTTTTACACCTGCATTACCTGTCTGTCACAGATGAAAGTTTAGGTAATTTCTTCAGTATGTTTTACACCTGCATTACCTGTCTGTCACAGATGAAAGTTTAGATAGCTTCTTCAGTATGTTTTACACCTGCATTACCTGTCTGTCACAGATGAAAGTTTAGGTAACTTCTTGAGTATGTTTTACACCTGCATTACCTGTCTGTCACAGACGAAAGTTTAGGTAACTTCTTCAGTATGTTTTACACCTGCATTACCTGTCGGTCACAGATGAAAGTTTAGGTAACTTCTTCAGTATGTTTTACATCTGCATTACCTGTCTGTAACAGATGAAAGTTTAGGTAACTTCTTCAGTATGTTTTACACCTGCATTACCTGACTGTCACAGATGAAAGTTTAGGTAACTTCTTCAGTATGTTTTACACCTGCATTACCTATCTGTCACAGATGAAAGTTTAGGTAACTTCTTGAGTATGTTTTACACCTGCATTACCTGTCTGTCACAGATGAAAGTTTAGGTAACTTCTTCAGTATGTTTTACACCTGCATTACCTGTCTGTCACAGATGAAAGTTTAGGTAACTTCTTGAGTATGTTTTACACCTGCATTACCTATCTGTCACAGATGAAGGTTTAGGTAACTTCTTGAGTATGTTTTACACCTGCATTACCTGTCTGTCACAGATGAAAGTTTAGGTAACTTCTTCAGTATGTTTTACACCTGCATTACCTGTCTGTCACAGATGAAAGTTTAGGTAACTTCTTCAGTATGTTTTACACCTGCATTACCTGACTGTCACAGATGAAAGTTTAGGTAACTTCTTCAGTATGTTTTACACCTGCATTACCAGTCTGTCACAGAAGAAAGTTTAGGTAACTTCTTCAGTATGTTTTACACTTGCATTACCTGTCTGTCACAGATGAAAGTTTAGGTAACTTCTTGAGTATGTTTTACACCTGCATTACCTGTCTGTCACAGATGAAAGTTTAGGTAACTTCTTGAGTATGTTTTACACCTGCATTACCTATCTGTCACAGATGAAAGTTTAGGTAACTTCTTGAGTATGTTTTACACCTGCATTACCGGTCTGTCACAGATGAAAGTTTAGGTAACTTCTTGAGTATGTTTTACACCTGCATTACCTGTCTGTCACAGATGAAAGTTTAGGTAACTTCTTCAGTATGTTTTACACCTGCATTACCTGTCTGTCACAGATGAAAGTTTAGGTAACTTCTTCAGTATGTTTTACACCTGCATTACCTGTCTGTCACAGATGAAAGTTTAGGTAACTTCTTGAGTATGTTTTACACCTGCATTACCTATCTGTCACAGATGAAAGTTTAGGTAACTTCTTCAGTATGTTTTACACCTGCATTACCTGTCTGTCATAGATGAAAGTTTAGGTAACTTCTTGAGTATGTTTTACACCTGCATTACCTGTCTGTCACAGATGAAAGTTTAGGTAACTTCTTGAGTATGCTGTCAGGTAAATTGTGGACAGTCCCACTGTCTGTCGACATCGTGCTGGTCTTATCTGACATATTACACATGGAGTTAATGAGACAATTATGTCAATAATTTACATGGTCGTTAATTAAAAGTATTTCAAGCATTCACAGCTATTGGTGTTAATTATAGATCAACATTATATCTAGCAGGCTAACTTTGTAGGCCGAAGTCAGCGTTTTAGTAATACGAGCCGGCCCGCGGCATAACATACGCCGCTATTTAGTTGTTTCTAATTTTCAATAATTCATAATTTGTGAATTCGACAGTACCAACGCTGACACTGAAAATATTTCTTTAAAACACTATAAGTAGCTCGTTAAGGACCATAACCCCCCCCCCCCTTCCTTCCCCTCCCCCCCCCTACGTTTAAAATCGTTGGCTCTGCTTGTAAACATTTAGAGTGAACACAGCTCACTAAAACCATGTAGGGGTAGGGAGGTAGGGAGAGCGTTTGCAGCTTGTTTTCTAACGGCTCGAAGAGGAGAATTATATATATAGATTGCTGCAGGAGAGAGGGGGAGAGTGGGGGTGGGCGATCCTCACTGTGTTTGTTCTGGTTACAGAAAGCATGATCATCTCTAGCAGACAACAGAAGCAATGTTTTATAGAGGTCATCTCTAGCAGACAACAGAAGCAATGTTTTATAAAGGTCATCTCTAGCAGACAACAGAAGCAATGTTTTATAAAGGTCATCTCTAGCAGACAACAGAAGCAATGTTTTATAAAGGTCATCTCTAGCAGACAACAGAAGCAATGTTTTATAAAGGTCATCTCTAGCAGACAACAGAAGCAATGTTTTATAGAGGTCATCTCTAGCAGACAACAGAAGCAATGTTTTATAAAGGTCATCTCTAGCAGACAACAGAAGCAATGTTTTATAAAGGTCATCTCTAGCAGACAACAGAAGCAATGTTTTATAAAGGTCATCTCTAGCAGACAACAGAAGCAATGTTTTATAAAGGTCATCTCTAGCAGACAACAGAAGCAATGTTTTATAAAGGTCATCTCTAGCAGACAACAGAAGTAATGTTTTATAGAGGTCATCTCTAGCAGACAACAGAAACAACGTTTTATAGAGGTCATCTCTAGCAGACAACAGAAGCAATGTTTTATAAAGGTCATCTCTAGCAGACAACAGAAGCAATGTTTTATAAAGGTCATCTCCAGTGTTTCTTCCAGACTTTTTTCTCCGGGGGGGGGGGGGCACTTGAAATCTTCGGGGGGGGGGGGGGGCGGTAAACTTTCTTCGGGGGGGGGGGGGGGGGCGGACACTGTTAAAAGTATATATTTTCTATATAAATTATATAAATTTCATTTCGTTCGGGGGGGGGGGGGGGGGGGGGCGGTAAAACATTTTCGGGGGGGGGGGGGGCTTTGACCCCCCGAAGAGATGCCTGGAAGAAACTCTGGTCATCTCTAGCAGACAACAGAAGCAATGTTTATAGAGGTCATCTCTAGCAGACAACAGAAGCAATGTTTTATAGAAAATAGCGGGAAAAAGACTTTTTAAAGACGTGTAATTAATCAATTAAAAACCCGTTGAAACAAGACAGCTTTAAAAAATAAAATAAAAAGCAGTCTATTTATGCAGCATGTTTTTTCTCACAAGCTAATTCACGTGCTTTTGTCTCCGTCCTATTGCGAACGAAATTTCACCCATTTCTTTCAAGCTGATTTATACATCTGATTTCTGTGTGAATTTTCAAGCTTTGCACCCATTCTATTATTCTTCAGAAAAATAGAAACGGTGTTTAAAATATAATGGTATAAAGGGGATCTACAAAAAAAAAACAAAAAAAAAAACGGCACGATTAACATATAGACATATTGGTGTCTAGGTGGCTATTTGGTTTACACAAAAAAAACAATTTTAATTAAAACTTACAAGTAAACGTGTCCAAAATAATTTAACTAAGTGTTAAGTATACCATGAAAAGAATTAGCTGGAAATTTTGTTAACAATTCTATAACACTAGGTCACTAAGGAAAGGTCATGACAAAAGTAGCTAGTGATATTGACATTATCAAGGAATGCAGTCTAAGATAAATAAAAATAAAACGTAAACCGTCCCAAGGAACGTGAATAATAATATTAAACATGGACGGCTAGCTCGTGCATACATGCCAACGCTACATGGTCTCGCATCAAACAGTAACTGTTCGATGTAGATTCTTCTACGTTGTCCAGAGTTTACTAGGCACACATTTTTTTTTCACGCGGCAGAGGCGTGGCGACCCCTCCCGGCGCCCTGGGCGAAATTTCAGTTTGGCGCCCCATATATATATATATATATATATATATATATATATATATATATATATATATATATATATATATATATATATATATATATATATATATATATATATATATATATGTGTGTGTGTGTGTGTGTGTATGTATGTGTGTGTGTGTTTGTGTGTGCGACAGTCTGGAAAAAAATAACAATTACGCTGATTGTCGTTCCTAAAATTTCACTGGACGCCAATTCAATTCCCGAAACAAAAAAAAAAAAAGAAAATCAAAAGAGCTTAGAACTGTGGGCTCCATCGAACCCGAGAGGTTCGGTAATTCAGTCTCAGGGCTTCCGCGGAGGTCAAGACACACACCCGACTCATAGGATTCACGATCGGATTTTGTCATTGGACGATACAACTATTAAGGACGGTTCGGTGATTGCGCATATGAAACTGGTTGGGTTCGATACTCCAAAACGTTAAGAACCACTGCTTTAGAGTGTATTTTGTAGAAGGTGCAAGCCTTATTTGGTCTACTTTTGGTCATGTCTTTAGAACAATTTCGATAATAGTAGGCCAATATTGCAATTTTGAATTATCAGTTAAGTTGAACAAAGTAATAATCAGTACAATATACTAATTTTCTTCTCTCTTAAAATTTTGGCAAATAGTGTCGCTTCCCATCCATCCGCTCCGACAGTCTGCTAACTCTTTTTTATGTTACACAATAGTAAAATACGCTTTAGTTCAATGGGTTTCTTTTCTGAGTGATATCGGTTTATTCCTTAATCCGGTGTGAATTTTTCTTATTTTAGTCTTCGAAAAAGCGTCCCCCCTTCCCATCTAGGAAAGCTGGAATCAAGGTAGAAAACAGTCAAATCAGTATGAATAGGCTCTCAGTCGTTAAATTTCTTTACGTTGACTGTTTATAATTCAAAACTGCAGCTTAAAATGAGCTTTTAATTATTTTTTTTTACCCCTTTTGGCGCCCCCCTAGGGTCGGCGCCCGGGGCGGCCGCCCTCCCCTAGCTACGCGCCTCTGCGCGGCAGTGCCCGGCAACTGCTTTATTTTCCCGATGTCAAGAATATATTTACACTCTTTATTTTCTCGATGTCAAAAACATTTACATATTAGGGAAAACACTTTACTTACATATTTAAGCATGATGCCAATCATATTTACATATTTTAGAATGAAGCAAACATCATCTATAATAATAGTTTCGCTGTCTGTCTATCTATCTATCTGACAAGAACGCTCTAGAGAAAACACAAGCAGATTAAAAACATGCATAGTATTTCGAAAAACGAAGTATGACGTCGACACATTTAGCACAGAGTAGAAAATAATCTCAAACCGGAGAGTAAACATTGAATAAAAAGGAAATTTTGTCTTATCTAAGTGGTTTGCGTGAAGAGTTTCTTTCATACAATTCTTCGGGTAGGGGCGAAGCCCCACCCCCGCGTAAGAACGTCTGAGCCCCCCCCCCCTCCCTAACTCAAAAGAAATTTCTTCATCGATACTCTATAATAAAATTACCGCCTTATTAATGTGTCTAATCTAAAAAGTAGTTTTCTTGCAATTTCTTTAATGCAATTCTTCGGGTAGTGGCTAAGCGCGACACCAGTGTTTCTTTCAGACTTTTTCCTCCCCGGAGAGGGGTGGGGGTACTTGAAATTTTCGGGGGCGGGGTAGAATTTTCTGGGAGGGGGCGGACACTGGAAAAAGTATATAATTATATTTCGTTGAATGGGACGGTAGACATGTTTTTTTTTTTGGGGGTGGGGGGTGGGGGGGGGGGGTGGGGCGGGGGTGGGGGCGGTGTGTGTGGGGGGGGGGGTGGTGTGTGTGGGGGGTGGGGGGTGGTGTGTGGGGGTGGGGGGGTGGGGGTGGTGGGGGTGGGGGGTGGTGTGTGGGGGGGTGGGTTGGTTTTAGTTTAGAGAAAAGAGACAGCACTTTCAGCCTAGCGCCCGTTGTACCCTTCCTCAACGGGCCATTTTTCTCGTATTACATAGTTTAGTAAAAGGCATACATTAAATTGACATTTTAGCAAGAGGCCAATAATATTTCTACATCATTTGGGCAGGAATTGAAATACTTGTTATATTTTAAACTGCCGACAAGATGTCTAATACATTTAATAAATAACAAATGTAACAACTTGTAAAGCTGTATTTAGATTTTATATTTGGTTACCACCACTCATGAACTCATGTCTAAAATTAATTTGTTTAGCATTCTCACTAAGAATCAAAGTGAATCAGTTTAAAAAACTCGGTGTAAAAGTTGAGAACTCTCTACACCGAATGAGACCTACTTACATGTTGGAGGCTATCAAAAACTCGGTGTAAAAGTTGAGAACTCTCTACACCGAATGAGACCTACTTACATGTTGGAGGCTATCAAAAACTCTGTGTAAAAGTTGAGAACTCTCTAGACCGAATGAGACCTACTTACATGTTGGAGGCTATCAAAAACTCTGTGTAAAAGTTGAGAACTCTCTACACCGAATGAGACCTACTTACATGTTGGAGGCTATAAAAAACTCGGTGTAAAAGTTGAGAACTCTCTACACCGAATGAGACCTACTTACATGTTGGAGGCTATCAAAAACTCGGTGTAAAAGTTGAGAACTCTCTAGACCGAATGAGACCTACTTACATGTTGGAGGCTATCAAAAACTCTGTGTAAAAGTTGAGAACTCTCTACACCGAATGAGACCTACTTACATGTTGGAGGCTATCACTCACTGGGCTCGTTATCTGCCCACAACTCCACATACCAGGTCACAGGAATAGCTCTGCCGGCGGGGTCGGCTGGTAATATGCCGTCATGTGATATGCCGTCATTTGATATGCCGTCATGTACATTTGATATGCCGTCATGTGATATGCCGTCATGTGATATGCCATCATGTGATATGCCATCATGTGATATGCCGTCATGTGATATGCCGTCATTTGATATGCCGTCATGTACATTTGATATGCCGTCGTGTAATATGCCGTCATTTGATATGCCGTCATGTGATATGCCGTCATGTGATATGCCATCATGTGATATGCCATCATGTGATATGCCGTCATGTGATATGCCGTCATGTGATATGCCGTCGTGTAATATGCCGTCATGTGATATGCCGTCATTTGATATGCCGTCATGTACATTTGATATGCCGTCATGTGATATGCCGTCATGTGATATGCCGTCATGTGATATGCCATCATGTGATATGCCGTCATGTGATATGCCGTCATTTGATATGCCGTCATGTACATTTGATATGCCGTCGTGTAATATGCCGTCATTTGATATGCCGTCATGTGATATGCCGTCATGTGATATGCCATCATGTGATATGCCATCATGTGATATGCCGTCATGTGATATGCCGTCATGTGATATGCCGTCGTGTAATATGCCGTCATGTGATATGCCGTCATTTGATATGCCGTCATGTACATTTGATATGCCGTCATGTGATATGCCGTCATGTGATATGCCGTCATGTGATATGCCATCATGTGATATGCCGTCATGTGATATGCCGTCATTTGATATGCCGTCATGTACATTTGATATGCCGTCGTGTAATATGCCGTCATTTGATATGCCGTCATGTGATATGCCGTCATGTGATATGCCGTCATGTGATATGCCATCATGTGATATGCCGTCATGTGATATGCCGTCATGTGATATGCCGTCATGTGATATGCCGTCATGTGATATGCCGTCATTTGATATGCCGTCATGTACATTTGATATGCCGTCATGTGATATGCCGTCATGTGATATGCCGTCATGTGATATGCCATCATGTGATATGCCGTCATGTGATATGCCGTCATTTGATATGCCGTCATGTACATTTGATATGCCGTCGTGTAATATGCCGTCATTTGATATGCCGTCATGTGATATGCCGTCATGTGATATGCCGTCATGTGATATGCCATCATGTGATATGCCGTCATGTGATATGCCGTCATGTGATATGCCGTCATGTGATATGCCGTCATGTGATATGCCGTCATTTGATATGCCGTCATGTGATATGCCGTCTTTTGATATGCCGTCATTTGATATGTCGTCATGTGATATGCCGTCGTGTAATATGCCGTCATTTGATATGCCGTCATGTGATATGCCGTCGTGTAATATGCCGTCATGTGATATGCCGTCATGTGATATGCCGTCATGTACATGTGATATGCCGTCATGTGATATGCCGTCATGTGATATGCCGTCATGTGATATGCCGTCACGTGATATGCCGCCAGGCTAAACAGACACGAAGACGGAATTCTAAAGAATAAAATTAAAAATTAAACAATCAAAGGAGGTAGATATGTTTAAACTTAGAAGTTTGCGCTTTGTCTAAATAAAAACAAGTTATTAAAAAGTCTAACGACAATTTAAGCGCAATTTCCTTATGTTATCCATAACAATTTTAAATCGAGATAAATCATAGCTCCTCCTCCTTCGCCTGCGTCTCGCGCAGTTCGCTGCTAAGCCAGCCAACACACATGATTTACCCTCCTTTGCTTTGCCTTCCACTGCCTTCTTTGCTATATAGTACTGTAATGTATTATGTATAATGTAATTTTTAAATAATGCGGACGTGTAGGGGGTGTATAGTTGTCGCGCTTTTAAAATTTTTTTTGTGACCGAACGAAAGGATATTTTTGAAAACTTTCTTCGGCAATATTGTTCTTAATTATGGCAGGAATTGATTGGTAAATGTTTCAAGTCGCTAAGTGGTCTGGTTGCCGAGATATGGGCCAAAAACTGCATTTTTTCGAGGTTTTTTGGCTTTTCCGGGAAATTCAGGAAGGAATTCCAGGAATGTTTTTGGCCTATGTTCTTCCTCGAAACTTGCTTAACATATTTGCTTTTGGAACTAGTCCTCGATATTGCTTCGTTGAGGAGGAGATACGACTTAAAGACGAATTAAAGCTGCGGACACACATCCATCCATACATTCCCAGAAATGACGAGTTAATAAACGCAATTCTCCAGAATGGAAATTGCGCTAAAAATGACTTAGTTAAAGACCTATATAGGCCCAGAAAAAAAAGATTATTAGTTTTTATTAATTAATCTTAACAACGGCGTAACAGTTCTAGTCCCCCCCTGCTATTATCCACCGGAAATATATTCCAATCCCTATCCTTATCTTATTTTTAACCTTTCAATTCCAGGATCACAACCTGTCATGTAATTTTGTGAGTAATTTTAAACTGTTCTTCATGTAGTCACATTGTAAAACCGGGGGGGGGGGGGGGGGGGGAATGTAGGACATTAGATATTATACGCCAATACAAATGTTAGGTTATTTAAAAATACCAACCGCTTATCAAAACATCCCATAACATACACGATTAAACGATCGTACCCACCATACGATTCATCTTTGTGACTCAATAATATGCTGTTCTTTTTCATGCATTGTCAAGATAAAATAAATGGTTATAACCCTTTTTACTTTCTCGTATATACGAAGTAGGCCTATAGAGAAAGTCTTGTAATCGTGCAAAAAAAAATTTGATATTTTTGCAAATCTCGACGTTTTACACCTCACTGATACGGAAAAGCATAATTTTGCAATCTTGTCTGTGTGTATGTCTGTGTGTGTGTCTGTGTGTGTGTCTGTAAACACATAACTTGAGTACCGTTACAGCTAGGTTGATGAAATTTCATATATAAGTATTTTATCAAAATCGTAGATCCGTATCAACTTTTGAGCGATTTCCGATAACCGGAAGTGGTACCTTTTTACTTTGAATTTTTCAAAAGCCTATAAATTGAGTACTATTTTAGATAGATAAATGAAATTTCACATGTAAGTAAAAGATCTAATTCTCTACCTTCTGTCAAATTTTGAGTAATTTCCGTTGACCGGAAGTACTAATTTACGCTATTTTTGATTTCTCAAAAAACTAATGTAAATTTCTAAAGTACTAATAATATTCCGCACTATTATGCACATTTTATTTGGCGTTCACTGGTGCGCAATTCTTTTTTCTACAAGTTTTTATTCTATTTTTAAAAAGTTTAAGTATTTAAAATGGATTAAAATTCATGTCTATATCCCGAGTTCCTATCCCCTGTTTTTTTATATAAGAATATTCGAGAAAGTTTAGGGGAGATCGTTCCCGGTTTATTAAAACAAATCTCATTACAGTTTCCTTAAGTTTAAAGACGGTGTAGCCATGTGGTATAATCTTCCCGTTATTTCTCATGTGTGAAACTAAAAGACGACCGCAGGTAGGCAGAAGATTTGAAGCGTAGCGAACACCTGAGTTCAGCCTGTGTCGCCTCACATTACCTGCGCCCCACGTATTTTGACCTTCGGAATTCATTTGTTTTCACCGCCGGCCTGGTTGGGTTGTCTGGGGGAGACAACTCGTTCAACACCCAGCCGTAAAGTGTTTTGTTTCAAACTGTGGAGACTGTGGCATGCACACAGACAGGTGACGTTTCTTATGAATTGTTGTTGACTTCTATTTTTCTGTCTGATAACTTCTAAACCTTGTATCATGTGTATGTTGTCTGGTAACTTCTAAACCTTATGTCATATGTATATTGTTTCTGGTAACTTCTAAATCTTATATAACATGTATGTTGTCTGGTAACTTCTAAACCTTATATAACATGTATGTTGTCTGGTAACTTCTAAACCTTATTTCACGTGTATATTGTCTGGTAACTTCTAAACCTTATATCATATGTATGTTGTCTGGTAACTTCTAAACCTTATATTACGTATATTGTCTGGTAACTTCTAAATCTCATATAACATGTATGTTGTCTGGTAACTTCTAAACCTTATATCATTTGTGTGTTGTCTGGTATCTTCTAAACCTTATGTCATATGTATATTGTTTCTGGTAACTTCTAAATCTTATATAACATGTATGTTGTCTGGTAACTTCTAAACCTTATATCATTTGTGTGTTGTCTGGTATCTTCTAAACCTTATTTCACGTGTATATTGTCTGGTAACTTCTAAACCTTATATCATATGTATGTTGTCTGGTATCTTCTAAACCTTATGTCATATGTATATTGTTTCTGGTAACTTCTAAATCTTATATAACATGTATGTTGTCTCAGAGGCGTAGCTAGGGGAGGGCGGGGAGGGCGGCCGCCCCGGGCGCCGACCCTAGGGGGGCGCCAAAAGGGGTAGAAAAAAATAATTAAAAGCTCATTTTAAGCTGCAGTTTTGAATTATAAACAGTCAAAGTAAAGAAATTTAACGGCTGAGAGACTTTGCATACTGATTTATCTGTTTTCTTCCTTGATTGTATAACTGTAAAACGTATATCTTTAAGAAACAGTGACCGGAAAAACCGCTTTCCAGCTTTCCTAGATGGGGAGGGGGGGCGCTTTTTCGAAGACTAAAATCGGAAAAATTCACAACGGATTAAGGCATAAATGATCGATATCACTAAGAAAAGAAACCCATTGAACTAAAGCGTATTTTACGATTGTGTAACATAAAAAAGAGTTAGTGACGTTTAAAATCCGCTCTACCATTTTTGTCCAAGATGGTGGGGCGCTTTTTCACTAACAAAAATCGCAGGATTTGTACTAGATCGGTTGCTAGATAACTCTTTTAAAACTTAGAAAAGAAATTAATTGTATTAACACTTAATGT
The DNA here is from genome assembly GCF_028476545.2 of Physella acuta. Classification (NCBI taxonomy): domain Eukaryota; kingdom Metazoa; phylum Mollusca; class Gastropoda; family Physidae; genus Physella; species Physella acuta. The sequence continues at coordinate 187,664 of NW_026732408.1, forward strand.
ACGATTTCACTACCCAGTTTTGCTAAGTAATAACGCGACTGGTTCTTAGTACGATTCTTACGATTCTCTCAACTTCATCGTGAGAGATCAGATACTTTTACTTGATTGCATTACATCTTAACTGGATCACTTCATTAAAGAGAAATAAATATCACGGATTCTTGCATCGCTATCCGTAAAATAGCAGACTGTCGGAGCGGGTGGTGGAAAGCGACACTCTTTGCCAAAGTTTTAAGAGAGAAGAAAATTAGTATATTGTACTGATTATTACTTTGTTCAACCTAACTGATAATTCAAAATTTCAATATTGGCCTACTATTATCGAAATTGTTCTAAAGACACGACCAAAAGTAGACCAAATACGGCTTGCACCTTCTACAAAATACACTCTAAAGCAGTGGTTCTTAACTTTTTGGAGTACCGAACCCCACCAGTTTCATATGCGCAATCACTGAACCCTTCTTAAACGTTGTATCGTCCACAATGACAAAATCCGATCGTGAATCCTATGAGTCGGGTGTGTGTCTTGACCTCCGCGGAAGCCCTGAGACTGAATTACCGAACCTCTCGGGTTCGATGAAGCCCACTTTTCTAAGCTCTTTTGATTTTTTACTTTTTATTCGTTTCGGCATCTTAAGGGGAATTTAATTGGCGTCCAGTGAAGTTTTAGGGAACGACAATCAGCGTAATTGTTAATTTTTTTCCAGACTGTCGCACACACATACACACTGTTATAACTGGGATTAGCATAGAATAGAAAACTAGGATAGAATATGGTTTAAATCTTAATAGTATTTATGGCCACACTACTATATTGTTTAATTGTAGATTAGATAGATCATAATAGCTGTAATAAGAATAACCCTTAGTGTATTTGATTGAACGTCCCCTTACTAGATACAAGTCAGAATAGCCTGTAGTTGTCCCAGTCGTAAAAAGTTCGAGTTAATGTATGCATAGGTCAAGCGCCCGCCCCTCGCGGGACTGCTGGGGTTAGGCAGGGTTTGGGTTACCTTAGGGTGAAGTTGGGGCCGTGCGAATGAATTAAGTTAGTTGAATGCTAGACTTGTTATCGTGTGGAAGTGTGTGTCTTGTGCTCCGTGGCAGAACTCTGTGCTAGTTTATTTCGTGTATTAAAAGTCTTAAAATCGTACGTGTGTTGGCGTTATTAAATCAAAGTTTAAACTGTTACCTCAACCCTCACTGCAGTCATCACCACCATCAAAACAAAGCACACAGATGACTACATAACACACACACGCGTATATATATATATATATATATATATATATATATATATATATATATATATATATATATATATATATATATATATATATATATATATGGGGGGGGGGGCGCCAAACTGAAAGTTCGCCCCGGGCGCCGGGAAGGGTCGCTACGCCTCTGTGTTGTCTGGTAACTTCTAAACCTTATATCCTGTGTATGTGATGACGTCTCTTGCCCAGCCATCTACTTTTGTTATGTGTATTGTTAAGTCGCTATTATCAACTGGAGTCAGCCCTTTCTTCTTGTATAAGCTATCCACAGAATACGCCGTAGAGCGCTACTTGATGCGGTTATTCACTTGTTACGCTACGGCGCTTATCTGTAACCTAGTTTTAATTATTTTTTTTACAATACGTTTTTTAAAGTTCATGGTAGAAATGTTGCTTCAGAAAAGTTTGTTCCGATCGTCGAATCCAAATAAAATGTATTATAGACTTTGCATTATTTATTGTATTAATAGTCAATAACCAAATACTATAGAGAATAAGGTTTAACTAACTAGGTCAGTGGCGTAGGCAGGGAGGGAGGGGTTAAAAATAATCTTTAAAGAACTCAAAAGGAAGTAGCTAATTCAAAATTGTAAGATCTAAGCTTAATGAACAATATTTTGGTTATATGTAATGTTCCACCTATTAACTTTAGTTTTACTATTAGATCGAAAAGCGATTTCAAAAACTTTCTTTATGCTCTAATATTTTAGCATTTATGATGAAAATGTATTTATTTATGAATGCAGACAACATAGCACTAGACTAGCAGCACCATTCACTAGCACTAGACTTGCAGCCCCATTCACTAGCACTAGACTAGCAGCACCATTCACTAGCACTAAACTAGCAGCACCATTCACTAGCACTAGACTAGCAGCACCATTCACTAGCACTAGACTAGCAGCCCAATTCACTAGCACTAGACTAGCTGCACCATTCACTAGCACTAGACTAGCAGCACCATTCACTAGCACTAGACTAGCAGCACCATTCACTAGCACTAGACTAGCAGCACCATTCACTAGAACTAGACTAGCAGCCCCATTCACTAGACTAGCAGCACCATTTACTAGCACTAGACTAGCAGCACCATTCACTAGCACTAGACTAGCAGCACCATTCACTAGCACTAGACTAGCAGCCCCATTCACTAGCACTAGACTAGCAGCACCATTCACTAGCACTAGACTAGCAGCACCATTCACTAGCACTAGACTAGCAGCACCATTCACTAGCACTAGACTAGCAGCACCATTCACTAGCACTAGACTAGCAGCACCATTCACTAGCACTAGACTAGCAGCACCATTCACTAGCACTAGACTAGCAGCACCATTCACTAGCACTAGACTAGCAGCACCATTCACTAGCACTAGTCTAGCAGCACCATTCACTAGCACTAGAGTAGCAGCACCATTCACTAGCACTAGACTGGCAGCACCATTCACTAGCACTAGACTAGCAGCACCATTCACTAGCACTAGACTAGCAGCACCATTCACTAGCACTAAACTAGCAGCAACATTCACTAGCACTAAACTAGCAGCAACATTCACTAGACTAGCAGCCCCATTCACTAGCACTAGACTAGCAGCCCCATTCACTAGCACTAGACTAGCAGCACCATTCACTAGCACTAGACTAGCAGCACCATTCAATAGCACTAGACTAGCAGCACCATTCACTAGCACTAAACTAGAAGCACCATTCACTAGCACTAAACTAGCAGCACCATTCACTAGCACTTGACTAGCAGCACCATTCACTAGCACTAGACTAGCAGCACCATTCACTAGCACTAGAGTAGCAGCACCATTCACTAGCACTAGACTGGCAGCACCATTCACTAGCACTAGACTAGCAGCACCATTCACTAGCACTAAACTAGCAGCACCATTCACGAGCACTAGACTAGCAGCCCCATTCACTAGCACTAGACTAGCAGCACCATTCACTAGCACTAGACTAGCAGCACCATTCACTAGCACTAGACTAGCAGCACCATTCACTAGCACTAGACTAGCAGCACCATTCACTAGACAAGCAGCACCATTCACTAGCACTAGACTAGCAGCACCATTCACTAGCACTAGTCTAGCAGCACCATTCACTAGCACTAGAGTAGCAGCACCATTCACTAGCACTAGACTAGCAGCCCCATTCACTAGCACTAGACTAGCAGCACCATTCACTAGCACTAAACTAGCAGCACCATTCACTAGCACTAGACTAGCAGCACCATTCACTAGCACTAGACTAGCAGCACCATTCACTAGCACTAGACTAGCAGCACCATTCACTAGCACTAGACTAGCAGCACCATTCACTAGCACTAAACTTGCCATGTTATTTACTTTTTCTAAATTAAAAAAAATCTGATCTGGAAACGAATGATTTCCAAATTAAATTTATAGAAAATAATATTTTGTGAAGCAAACAGTTTATAGAAAATAATATTTTGTGAAGCAAACAGTTTATAGAAAATAATATTTTGTGAAGCAAACAGTTTATAGAAAATAATATTTTGTGAAGCAAACAGTTTATAGAAAATAATATTTTGTGAAGTAAACAGTTTATAGAAAATAATATTTTGGGAAGCAAACAGTTTATAGAAAATAATATTTTGTGAAGCAAACAGTTTATAGAAAATAATATTTTGTGAAGCAAACAGTTTATAGAAAATAATATTTTGTGAAGCAAACAGTTTATAGAAAATAATATTTTGTGAAGCAAACAGTTTATAGAAAATAATATTTTGTGAAGCAAACAGTTTATAGAAAATAATATTTTGTGAAGCAAACAGTTTATAGAAAATAATATTTTGTGAAGCAAACAGTTTATAGAAAATAATATTTTGTGAAGCAAACAGTTTATAGAAAATAATATTTTGTGAAGCAAACAGTTTATAGAAAATAATATTTTGTGAAGCAAACAGTTTATAGAAAATAATATTTTGTGAAGCAAACAGTTTATAGAAAATAATATTTTGTGAAGCAAACAGTTTATAGAAAGAACGGGCCGACGAACGATTTTTCTTGACTGTATTTAGCATCACTGTAAAATGTAAACTTGTAGGGATGGGGTCAGTCAAGAGATTCATCTTTTGATGCAAGACTTTAATATGTAAACTGGTAGTGTAAACTTGTATAGTTTATTGTATCATGAAAGTTTCAACTCAAAATAATGTATGGTATTGAGTATTGATGATATGTTGTAATGAAGCTCCTTTCTCTTTGGATTCCCTTTAGACAGTGACTCAATTAACTACTGAAGTCATAAGGCGAGGTTTGAAAAATGGGGAAATCTAAACAAAGAACGACAACATCGGAAAAGTTTGATACAAGGGCTGGAAGTGTCTCTGAGGGCAGACACGGAGCAGAATTCTCACTTCTGCCATCTTGCCTTTCGCCGTCTGTTATCACCGCTCTAACCTTGACCTTTCGTGTGTATTACGTCATCCAGCCCCAAAACTGGTGGATGGTCCACCCGGATGAAGTATACCAATCGATAGAAGGTGAGTAACATACTTCATTTACATTATTATGTTGGGTTCATTCATTTTGCGACATACTTCATCTACATTATTATGTTGGGTTCATTCATTTTGCGACATACTTCATCTACATATGTTGGGTTCATTCATTTTGCGACATATTTCATCTACATATGTTGGGTTCATTCATTTTGCGACATACATCATCTACATTATTATGTTGGGTTCATTCATTTTGCGACATACTTCGTCTAAATGTTTTGGGTTCATTCGTTTTGCGACATATTTCATCTAAATGTTTTGGGCTCATTCGTTTTGCGACATATTTAATCTAAATGTTTAGGGTTCATTCGTTTTGCGAATACCCAAGGTCGTAATAGTATAGTTTCAATGTCACGGTAAAGTTTCAATGACACGGTAAGGTTTCAATACCCCGATAAAGTATCAATACCACGGTAAAGTCTCAATACCACGGTAAAGTTCCAATACCCCGGTAAAGTCTCAATGCCAACGTCAAGTCTCAATACCCCGGTAAAGTCTTAATGCCAAAATAAAGAATTCAACGTTGGAGAATTCGTGTCGTCATATAGATCTAATTATTTCAACAAGGTCACGTGTGTATCTATAAATACACACACGTTATATTGCTATTGACATACACATCGTGCTATTGACGTACACACACGCCGTGCTATTGACATACACACACACCGTGCTATTGACGTACACACACACACACCGTGCTATAGACGTACACACACACACCGTGATATTGACGTACACACACACACCGTGCTATTGACGTACACACACACACACACCGTGCTATTGACGTACACACACACACACCGTGCTATTGACGTACACACACACCGTGCTATTGACGTACACACACACACACACCGTGCTATTGACGTACACACACACACACCGTGCTATTGACGTACACACACACACCGTGCTATTGACGTACACACACACACCGTGCTATTGATGTACACACACATACTGTGCTATTGACGTACACACACACACCGTGCTATTGACGTACACACACCGTGCTATTGACGTACACACACACACTGTGCTATTGACGTACACACACACCGTGCTATTGACGTGCACACATACACACCGTGCTATTGACGTACACACACACACACCGTGCTATTGACGTACACACACACACACCGTGCTATTGACGTACACACACACACACACCGTGCTATTGACGTACACACACACACACCGTGCTATTGACGTACACACACACACCGTGCTATTGACAAACACACACACCGTGCTATTGACAAACACACACACACACCGTGCTATTGACCTACACACATACCGTGCTATTGACATAAACACATACACATCGCGCTATTGACGTACACACATACACGCCGTGCAATTGACGTACACACACACCGTGCTGTTGACGAACACACACACTGTGCTATTGACGAACACACACACACGCCGTGCAATTGACGTACACACATACACATCGTGCTATTTACGTACACACACACACTGTGCTATTGACGTACACACACACACACTGTGCTATTGACGTGTTTCCTTTAGTTAATGTCTTTTGGTTTTATTGTTAATCTCGTATTGATTTGTGTGACTTACATTCAGCCGACTATTGCCTTTCGATACTGATCTATTGATTTGAGCCAGTTTAGAAAAAAATACACTTTGTATTACTAGCGAAGACACATTCCCTGGTTATAATGCACATGTCTATAGGTTGAGAGGACTGAATGTGGGCTGTCAAGCTAAAAAAAAAAAAAATAACCAATTAAGATTAAGCCGCGTAGTTTTATTAAAGGGTTGAGTTTGTTAATAGATCTATAAATCTAATACTTTCCATAAAGTTCACACTTTTCTCAATTCTAAAGCATAAAAACCTAACCAGAGTTTTATGGGGGAAAAAAAATTGTTCATCTAAGGCAGCTGCGGCTTTGTTGCCGAACAGCCGTGAGTTTGGTTCTAAGAACAGCCGTGAGTTTGGTTCTAAGAACAGCCGTGAGTTTGGTTCTAAGAACAGCCGTGAGTTTGGTTCTAAGAACAGCCGTGAGTTTTGTTCTAAGAACAGCCGTGAGTTTGGTCCCAAAACTTTTCAGACTGCTTTATATTATTGTTAGTGGCCATTTTGTGGAGACATTTTGTCTTCAGTATCGTGTAATCTCTGATTCGATGTGACGCGTGTATCATTAAGTTCGACACTGATTTATTTCTTCTTTAGTTATCACATGTCTCGTTAGCCTCTAGTTATCACATGTCTCGTTATCCTCTAGTTGTCACATGTCTCGTTATCCTCTAGTTGTCACATGTCTCGTTATCCTCTAGTTATCACATGTCTCGTTATCCTCTACTTATCACATGTATCGTTATCCTCTACTTATCACATGTCTTGTTATCCTCTAGTTATCACATGTCTTGTTATCCTCTAGTTATCACATGTCTCGTTATCCTCTACTTATCACATGTCTCGTTATCCTCTACTTATCACATGTCTCGTTATCCTCTAGTTATCACATGTCTGTGCACTTGCTATATGATCCTGTGTGTATGAACGTGTAGAACTATCTCCTCCTTCCTCCACTAGTTGCCCACATTGAGAGCTATGGCTACGGGTTTCGAACCTACGAGTTCTCACCGCCCCAGCTAGCGAACAACGTCACCAAATATCGTCAAATGGAACTTCAAGAGGACATGTACGGACTTCGGTCTCCGATTTTTCCTTACTTTTACGTCATAGCTGAATGGCTTATTTCAAAATGTATTGTAGCCAGTCCTTATCTGGTAGGTCATTTTTGTGTGCACGCATATATATATATATATATATATATATATATATATATATATATATATATATATATATATATATATATATATATATATATATATAATGTATAAATTACGTTATCCTAATATATAAAAGGCTGTGTGCGCTCTTCTCTCTCTCTGTCCGCAAAATATTTTCGCCGGACATCACGTCAGAAACGGCAGCGATATATGGAGAACTTTATACGGACTTTTGTTGAAAATAATATGTTAGATGTTTTAAATGTATAACCACAATTTTATTTAAAGAAGAAAAATAAAAAATAAAGGCGTATTCGAATGTAGAGAAACAGTATTATTTATGCAACCGGAAAAGCATTAATGGATGTGAAAAAGAACGCATAAAACTGTGACGTCACTATTGCTTATACATTAACTAATGACGTCATCTGCCGTGTTTAGAATAAAAAGAAATGAACTATTTCATTCAAATTTGATTTAGATCTACGTACACTATGAAATGTATACAATACAATTTTTCCGGCCTAAACTCATAAAATTTATTTTATGTGTTTGGATTCTAGATCTAGAGATTCTAGATCTAGACTAAATCTAAATCTACGCAATAACTAGATCTAGCTAGACGTAGACGCTAAGATCTAGATTTAGACTCTAATTTCTCTAAAATCAATTCCAAAAATAAATTTCTATATTAGGACTAAACTATTTCAAGACTTATTTATTTTATACAAAATCTTTGTTTGGAACTGGCTAATTTGGGATAAAAAAATTAATTTGAAAGAATAGACATATTCGCGTAAGTTAAGATTTTAAAATACGTGTTTCATTCTCCGTATATTATAAGGTGCCTAAATAGCGGAGATGTTAGTGTACATTAAACCACGCAGGTGGTGCGGGTTCGAGACACACCAAGTCAACTTGGTTAATATATTTTTTTTAATTATGCTCGGGCTAAACTTAAAAAAAAAATTCTTTTAGGAATCTAGATCTAGATCTAGATTGTCGGGTGTCCGATAGGGCACTTCCCGGCGCCGCAGGCGCTTCAAATTTGGCAGGACCTTGCCTTGGGGCGACAGAACACGGGGGCCGGTTGGCCGAAAAGTCTACGATGAGGGGGTCAAAACTGACCTCGACTGACCGGTACCTTATATGAGCTATAAATTTTTTAAAAATGTCCACGGAGGAACCTCTTCATAACTCTTGAAGTCGTAGACCGACCCTCGGGCGAATTAATTAAGCATTCAAATTCTCAATGTTTTCGAAAGCCTAAGCGAAGCTGGGCAGCATGCCTAGTATCAGGGGCGTAGCGAGGGGGGGGGGCGGGGGGTGCGGACCGCACCGGGTGACACCATTTAGGGGGGTGACACCAAGGCAAAAAATAGCAAAACATATAGAGAAAAACTCGAGGGGGGGGGGGGGTGCAAATCGAAAGTTTGAGGGGGGGGGGTGCAAATCGAAAACTCGAGGAGGGGGTGCAAATCGAAAGTTTGAAAGTTTGTCCCTGGGAAGGGTCTCTATGCCTCTGGGGGGGGGGGTGACACCATTAAGTGCCGCACCGGGTGACACCCGACCTCGCTACGCCACTGCCTAATATTATATAGTATATAATAACGTCACCTCTTTTATTAAAATGTCTGTCATCTTCCCCAGCTGTGGCGAGTGTGTCACGTGTGTGTGACCTCCATGTTGCCTCTAGCTGTGGCCAGGTACGCCACAAGTCTCACGACTTGGCCTGACGTCCCTGTCCTATCTGCTCTGTTAGTGGCCGTCTCTGTACACCTCAACGTGTTCGGTACACATTGTCTGCTACATTCTTTCCTGGCGCCTTTTACCTTCCTAGGCTTGTCCTTGCTCATGGCCACTTCACACGAGGCAACTGACCGTCAACACCCCGGGGGTGAGCCCGGGGGTAACGGGACCAAGGACGTGGATCTAAAGCTGGTCACAAACAGGGGCGCTTACAAGCATTTTGTGTCAAGGTTTTCGATTGGCTGCCTGATAGGTATCACGTGCTACGTGCGCCCTGACACCGTGTCTGTGTACGGCTTGCACGTGGTCCTGTGCTCCACCGTCCGACGCTTGCTGCAGACGGCCGGCTGGGTCCCCGTCTGTGTCGGCGTCCTCTTTTCAGCGTCGCTCGGGGCTCTTGTGGACTTTGGTTATTACGGCTGGGGAGTGATTAGCCCAATCAACTGGTTCAGGTTTAATGTCGTCAAAGATCTATCAACAAAAATCTTTGGAAAGATGAGCAGCTTTATGTACTTCACTGATGTTTTCTTAAATGACCCAGGCATAGCTTTATTATCAGCCATCGTCGCCATTGTCCAGATATGTTTGTATCTGCGTCAAGAAGACAAGCCAGGAGAAACAAAAGTTTTCAAAAAACTAGGATCTAACTTTCATTCTAACGAAAAGAATTCCACTTGTTTAACTTTAGGCCTAACTAGTACACTTTTCATCATGTATTCGTTGAAAGGACACAAGGAAGTCCGTTTTGTTCACGACGCCATTGTGTTGTTTTACATCCATGCTGCACTAGTGTTGGTCGCCCTGAGATCGACCTTCAGTTCCTGGACATCTAGTCACGTGATACGCGCCATTCTGGCCGTGTTTGTTCTCATCCAATGGCAAGTGTTCCCCAGTGCCGTCAACAACAAACGGTGGGTGTACCTGGGTGCCGAAGGTGTGCATGACGTTAATGCTTGTATAGAATTTATTTCAAGGCAAACTGACGTCAAAGGTGTTTTCTACGACAGTAACATATTTATGACTGGAGGCATGACGTTGCTGCATCATGACGTCACTATCCTCACACTTGTAACCGGAGGCTTCTACGAGTTCGGGCCGACGTCACGAGTGAACGTCACAACAAGATCGGTGAACGAAATGACGCAAGCTTCCAACTACGTAGCTCTGTCTAACGCCCCCGCCGTAGCCAGGGTAATCATTGAGAACAGCAACTACAACTACTTGGTGCTGAGGGGGGACAGGCAGTTCCTGGGGGCGGGCTTTCATCAGGTCTTCACTGCTGGCACCAGACGTGTACTGAAGAGATCGTCTGGTGCAGAGTCTCAGCTTCAGGAAATGTTGGGCAGGCAAGTAGGCTACAAAAGCCTTAGAAACCATAACAAGTAATATAAAATGTTGGGCAGGCAAGTAGGCTACAAAAGCCTTAGAAACCATAACAAGTAATATAAAATGTTGGGCAGGCAAGTAGGCTACACCAGCCTTAGAAACCATAACAAGTAATATAAAATGTTGGGCAGGCAAGTAGGCTACAAAAGCCTTAGAAACCATAAAAAGTAATATAAAATGTTGAGCAGGCAAGTAGGCTACACCAGCCACAGAACCATAACAGGTAATTTCGTCTGTCTACTTGGAATTCACCCACATAGTACATACGGTATAAAGTAGCCTTTTGGTTCTTATTTCAACGAACATATCCTCATAACGGTGTGTTTTTCAACAAGTATGTAACATTAATATACAAGAAGTTTCATACAACACGTTTTATACAGCACGTTTCATACATGTTTTATACAGCACGTTTCATATAACAAGGTTCATAGAACACGTTTCATACAACATTTTTCATACAACATGTTTCATACAACACGTTTCAGACAGCACGGTTATTACAACAGGTTTCAAACAGCACTACTGTTCTCACCACATTAACTGACTGTTGCCTTGATCCCACTCGGTACCAACACGACTGTTCTCACCACATTAACTGACTGTTGCCTTGATCCCCCAGGATCCCACTTGGTACCAACACGACTGTTCTCACCACATTAACTGACTGTTGCCTTGATCCCCCAGGATCCCACTTGGTACCAACACGACTATTCTCACCACATTAACTGACTGTTGCCTTGATCCCCCAGGATCCCACTTGGTACCAACACGACTGTTCTCACCACATTAACTGACTGTTGCCTTGATCCCCCAGGATCCCACTTGGTACCAACACGACTGTTCTCACCACATTAACTGACTGTTGCCTTGATCCCCCAGGATCCCACTTGGTACCAACACCACTGTTCTCACCACATTAACTGACTGTTGCCTTGATCCCACTTGGTACCAACACGACTGTTCTCACCACATTAACTGACTGTTGCCTTGATCCCACTTGGTACCAACACGACTGTTCTCACCACATTAACTGACTGTTGCCTTGATCCCACTTGGTACCAACACGACTGTTCTCACCACATTAACTGACTGTTGCCTTGATCCCACTTGGTACCAACACGACTGTTCTCACCACATTAACTGACTGTTGCCTTGATCCCCCAGGATCCCACTTGGTACCAACACGACTGTTCTCACCACATTAACTGACTGTTGCCTTGATCCCCCAGGATCCCACTTGGTACCAACACCACTGTTCTCACCACATTAACTGACTGTTGCCTTGATCCCACTTGGTACCAACACGACTGTTCTCACCACATTAACTGACTGTTGCCTTGATCCCACTTGGTACCAACACGACTGTTCTCACCACATTAACTGACTGTTGCCTTGATCCCACTTGGTACCAACACGACTGTTCTCACCACATTAACTGACTGTTGCCTTGATCCCACTTGGTACCAACACGACTGTTCTCACCACATTAACTGACTGTTGCCTTGATCCCACTTGGTACCAACACGACTGTTCTCACCACATTAACTGACTGTTGCCTTGATCCCCCAGGATCCCACTTGGTACCAACAAGACTGTTCTCACCACATTAACTGACTGTTGCCTTGATCCCACTTGGTACCAACACGACTGTTCTCACCACATTAACTGACTGTTGCCTTGATCCCACTTGGTACCAACACGACTGTTCTCACCACATTAACTGACTGTTGCCTTGATCCCACTTGGTACCAACACCACTGTTCTCACCACATTAACTGGCTGTTGCCTTGATCCCCCAGGATCCCACTTTATACCAACACTACTGTTCTCACCACATTAACTGACTGTTGCCTTGATCCCCCAGGATCCCACTTGGTACCAACACGACTGTTCTCACCACATTAACTGACTGTTGCCTTGATCCCCCAGGATCCCACTTGGTACCAACACGACTGTTCTCACCACATTAACTGACTGTTGCCTTGATCCCCCAGGATCCCACTTGGTACCAACACCACTGTTCTCACCACATTAACTGACTGTTGCCTTGATCCCACTTGGTACCAACACGACTGTTCTCACCACATTAACTGACTGTTGCCTTGATCCCACTTGGTACCAACACGACTGTTCTCACCACATTAACTGACTGTTGCCTTGATCCCACTTGGTACCAACACGACTGTTCTCACCACATTAACTGACTGTTGCCTTGATCCCACTTGGTACCAACACGACTGTTCTCACCACATTAACTGACTGTTGCCTTGATCCCACTTGGTACCAACACGACTGTTCTCACCACATTAACTGACTGTTGCCTTGATCCCCCAGGATCCCACTTGGTACCAACACGACTGTTCTCACCACATTAACTGACTGTTGCCTTGATCCCACTTGGTACCAACACGACTGTTCTCACCACATTAACTGACTGTTGCCTTGATCCCACTTGGTACCAACACGACTGTTCTCACCACATTAACTGACTGTTGCCTTGATCCCACTTGGTACCAACACCACTGTTCTCACCACATTAACTGGCTGTTGCCTTGATCCCCCAGGATCCCACTTTATACCAACACTACTGTTCTCACCACATTAACTGACTGTTGCCTTGATCCCCCAGGATCCCACTTGGTACCAACACGACTGTTCTCACCACATTAACTGACTGTTGCCTTGATCCCACTTGGTACCAACACGACTGTTCTCACCACATTAACTGACTGTTGCCTTGATCCCACTTGGTACCAACACGACTGTTCTCACCACATTAACTGGCTGTTGCCTTGATCCCCCAGGATCCCACTTTATACCAACACTACTGTTCTCACCACATTAACTGACTGTTGCCTTGATCCCCCAGGATCCCACTTGGTACCAACACGACTGTCCTCACCACATTAACTGACTGTTGCCTTGATCCCCCAGGATCCCACTTGGTACCAACACGACTGTTCTCACCACATTAACTGACTGTTGCCTTGATCCCACTTGGTACCAACACGACTGTTCTCACCACATTAACTGACTGTTGCCTTGATCCCCCAGGATCCCACTTGGTACCAACACGACTGTTCTCACCACATTAACTGACTGTTGCCTTGATCCCCCAGGATCCCACTTGGTACCAACACGACTGTTCTCACCACATTAACTGACTGTTGCCTTGATCCCACTTGGTAGCAACACGACTGTTCTCACCACATTAACTGACTGCTGCCTTGATCCCCCAGGATCCCACTTGGTACCAACACGACTGTTCTCACCACATTAACTGACTGTTGCCTTGATCCCACTTGGTACCAACACGACTGTTCTCACCACATTAACTGACTGTTGCCTTGATCCCACTTGGTACCAACACGACTGTTCTCACCACATTAACTGACTGTTGCCTTGATCCCACTTGGTACCAACACGACTGTTCTCACCACATTAACTGACTGTTGCCTTGATCCCACTTGGTACCAACACGACTGTTCTCACCACATTAACTGACTGTTGCCTTGATCCCCCAGGATCCCACTTGGTACCAACACGACTGTTCTCACCACATTAACTGACTGTTGCCTTGATCCCACTTGGTACCAACACGACTGTTCTCACCACATTAACTGACTGTTGCCTTGATCCCACTTGGTACCAACACGACTGTTCTCACCACATTAACTGACTGTTGCCTTGATCCCACTTGGTACCAACACCACTGTTCTCACCACATTAACTGGCTGTTGCCTTGATCCCCCAGGATCCCACTTTATACCAACACTACTGTTCTCACCACATTAACTGACTGTTGCCTTGATCCCCCAGGATCCCACTTGGTACCAACACGACTGTTCTCACCACATTAACTGACTGTTGCCTTGATCCCCCAGGATCCCACTTGGTACCAACACGACTGTTCTCACCACATTAACTGACTGTTGCCTTGATCCCACTTGGTACCAACACGACTGTTCTCACCACATTAACTGACTGTTGCCTTGATCCCACTTGGTACCAACACGACTGTTCTCACCACATTAACTGACTGTTGCCTTGATCCCACTTGGTACCAACACGACTGTTCTCACCACATTAACTGACTGTTGCCTTGATCCCACTTGGTACCAACACGACTGTTCTCACCACATTAACTGACTGTTGCCTTGATCCCACTTGGTACCAACACGACTGTTCTCACCACATTAACTGACTGTTGCCTTGATCCCCCAGGATCCCACTTGGTACCAACACGACTGTTCTCACCACATTAACTGACTGTTGCCTTGATCCCACTTGGTACCAACACGACTGTTCTCACCACATTAACTGACTGTTGCCTTGATCCCACTTGGTACCAACACGACTGTTCTCACCACATTAACTGACTGTTGCCTTGATCCCACTTGGTACCAACACCACTGTTCTCACCACATTAACTGGCTGTTGCCTTGATCCCCCAGGATCCCACTTTATACCAACACTACTGTTCTCACCACATTAACTGACTGTTGCCTTGATCCCCCAGGATCCCACTTGGTACCAACACGACTGTTCTCACCACATTAACTGACTGTTGCCTTGATCCCACTTGGTACCAACACGACTGTTCTCACCACATTAACTGACTGTTGCCTTGATCCCACTTGGTACCAACACGACTGTTCTCACCACATTAACTGGCTGTTGCCTTGATCCCCCAGGATCCCACTTTATACCAACACTACTGTTCTCACCACATTAACTGACTGTTGCCTTGATCCCCCAGGATCCCACTTGGTACCAACACGACTGTCCTCACCACATTAACTGACTGTTGCCTTGATCCCCCAGGATCCCACTTGGTACCAACACGACTGTTCTCACCACATTAACTGACTGTTGCCTTGATCCCACTTGGTACCAACACGACTGTTCTCACCACATTAACTGACTGTTGCCTTGATCCCCCAGGATCCCACTTGGTACCAACACGACTGTTCTCACCACATTAACTGACTGTTGCCTTGATCCCCCAGGATCCCACTTGGTACCAACACGACTGTTCTCACCACATTAACTGACTGTTGCCTTGATCCCACTTGGTAGCAACACGACTGTTCTCACCACATTAACTGACTGCTGCCTTGATCCCCCAGGATCCCACTTGGTACCAACACGACTGTTCTCACCACATTAACTGACTGTTGCCTTGATCCCCCAGGATCCCACTTGGTACCAACACGACTGTTCTCACCACATTAACTGACTGTTGCCTTGATCCCACAGGATCCCACTTGGTACCAACACGACTGTTCTCACCACATTAACTGACTGTTGCCTTGATCCCACTTGGTAGCAACACGACTGTTCTCACCACATTAACTGACTGTTGTCTTGATCCCACTTGGTACCAACACGACTGTTCTCACCACATTAACTGGCTGTTGCCTTGATCCCCCAGGATCCCACTTTATACCAACACTACTGTTCTCACCACATTAACTGACTGTTGCCTTGATCCCCCAGGATCCCACTTGGTACCAACACGACTGTCCTCACCACATTAACTGACTGTTGCCTTGATCCCACTTGGTACCAACACTACTGTTCTCACCACATTAACTGACTGTTGCCTTGATCCCCCAGGATCCCACTTGGTACCAACACGACTGTTCTCACCACATTAACTGACTGTTGCCTTGATCCCCCAGTATCCCACTCGGTACCAACACGACTGTTCTCACCACATTAACTGACTGTTGCCTTGATCCCACTTGGTACCAACACGACTGTTCTCACCACATTAACTGACTGTTGCCTTGATCCCCCAGGATCCCACTTGGTACCAACACGACTGTTCTCACCACATTAACTGACTGTTGCCTTGATCCCCCAGGATCCCACTTGGTACCAACACGACTGTTCTCACCACATTAACTGACTGTTGCCTTGATCCCACTTGGTAGCAACACGACTGTTCTCACCACATTAACTGACTGCTGCCTTGATCCCCCAGGATCCCACTTGGTACCAACACGACTGTTCTCACCACATTAACTGACTGTTGCCTTGATCCCACTTGGTACCAACACGACTGTTCTCACCACATTAACTGACTGTTGCCTTGATCCCACTTGGTACCAACACGACTGTTCTCACCACATTAACTGACTGTTGCCTTGATCCCACTTGGTACCAACACGACTGTTCTCACCATATTAACTGACTGTTGCCTTGATCCCACTTGGTACCAACACGACTGTTCTCACCACATTAACTGACTGTTGCCTTGATCCCCCAGGATCCCACTTGGTACCAACACGACTGTTCTCACCACATTAACTGACTGTTGCCTTGATCCCACTTGGTACCAACACGACTGTTCTCACCACATTAACTGACTGTTGCCTTGATCCCACTTGGTACCAACACGACTGTTCTCACCACATTAACTGACTGTTGCCTTGATCCCACTTGGTACCAACACCACTGTTCTCACCACATTAACTGGCTGTTGCCTTGATCCCCCAGGATCCCACTTGGTACCAACACGACTGTTCTCACCACATTAACTGACTGTTGCCTTGATCCCCCAGGATCCCACTTGGTACCAACACGACTGTTCTCACCACATTAACTGACTGTTGCCTTGATCCCCCAGGATCCCACTTGGTACCAACACCACTGTTCTCACCACATTAACTGACTGTTGCCTTGATCCCACTTGGTACCAACACGACTGTTCTCACCACATTAACTGACTGTTGCCTTGATCCCACTTGGTACCAACACGACTGTTCTCACCACATTAACTGACTGTTGCCTTGATCCCACTTGGTACCAACACGACTGTTCTCACCACATTAACTGACTGTTGCCTTGATCCCACTTGGTACCAACACGACTGTTCTCACCACATTAACTGACTGTTGCCTTGATCCCACTTGGTACCAACACGACTGTTCTCACCACATTAACTGACTGTTGCCTTGATCCCCCAGGATCCCACTTGGTACCAACACGACTGTTCTCACCACATTAACTGACTGTTGCCTTGATCCCACTTGGTACCAACACGACTGTTCTCACCACATTAACTGACTGTTGCCTTGATCCCACTTGGTACCAACACGACTGTTCTCACCACATTAACTGACTGTTGCCTTGATCCCACTTGGTACCAACACCACTGTTCTCACCACATTAACTGGCTGTTGCCTTGATCCCCCAGGATCCCACTTTATACCAACACTACTGTTCTCACCACATTAACTGACTGTTGCCTTGATCCCCCAGGATCCCACTTGGTACCAACACGACTGTTCTCACCACATTAACTGACTGTTGCCTTGATCCCACTTGGTACCAACACGACTGTTCTCACCACATTAACTGACTGTTGCCTTGATCCCACTTGGTACCAACACGACTGTTCTCACCACATTAACTGGCTGTTGCCTTGATCCCCCAGGATCCCACTTTATACCAACACTACTGTTCTCACCACATTAACTGACTGTTGCCTTGATCCCCCAGGATCCCACTTGGTACCAACACGACTGTCCTCACCACATTAACTGACTGTTGCCTTGATCCCCCAGGATCCCACTTGGTACCAACACGACTGTTCTCACCACATTAACTGACTGTTGCCTTGATCCCACTTGGTACCAACACGACTGTTCTCACCACATTAACTGACTGTTGCCTTGATCCCCCAGGATCCCACTTGGTACCAACACGACTGTTCTCACCACATTAACTGACTGTTGCCTTGATCCCACTTGGTAGCAACACGACTGTTCTCACCACATTAACTGACTGCTGCCTTGATCCCCCAGGATCCCACTTGGTACCAACACGACTGTTCTCACCACATTAACTGACTGTTGCCTTGATCCCCCAGGATCCCACTTGGTACCAACACGACTGTTCTCACCACATTAACTGACTGTTGCCTTGATCCCACAGGATCCCACTTGGTACCAACACGACTGTTCTCACCACATTAACTGACTGTTGCCTTGATCCCACTTGGTAGCAACACGACTGTTCTCACCACATTAACTGACTGTTGTCTTGATCCCACTTGGTACCAACACGACTGTTCTCACCACATTAACTGGCTGTTGCCTTGATCCCCCAGGATCCCACTTTATACCAACACTACTGTTCTCACCACATTAACTGACTGTTGCCTTGATCCCCCAGGATCCCACTTGGTACCAACACGACTGTCCTCACCACATTAACTGACTGTTGCCTTGATCCCACTTGGTACCAACACGACTGTCCTCACCACATTAACTGACTGTTGCCTTGATCCCACAGGATCCCACTTGGTACCAACACGACTGTTCTCACCACATTAACTGACTGTTGCCTTGATCCCCCAGTATCCCACTCGGTACCAACACGACTGTTCTCACCACATTAACTGACTGTTGCCTTGATCCCCCAGGATCCCACTTGGTACCAACACGACTGTTCTCACCACATTAACTGACTGTTGCCTTGATCCCCCAGGATCCCACTTGGTACCAACACGACTGTTCTCACCACATTAACTGACTGTTGCCTTGATCCCCCAGGATCCCACTTGGTACCAACACGACTGTTCTCACCACATTAACTGACTGTTGCCTTGATCCCCCAGGATCCCACTTGGTACCAACACGACTGTTCTCACCACATTAACTGGCTGTTGCCTTGATCCCACTTGGTACCAACACGACTGTTCTCACCACATTAACTGGCTGTTGCCTTGATCCCACTTGGTACCAACACGACTGTTCTCACCACATTAACTGACTGTTGCCTTGATCCCACTTGGTACCAACACGACTGTTCTCACCACATTAACTGACTGTTGTCTTGATCCCCTAGGATCCCACTTGGTACCAACACTACTGTTCTCACCACATTAACTGACTGTTGCCTTGATCCCCCAGGATCCCACTTGGTACCAACACGACTGTTCTCACCACATTAACTGACTGTTGCCTTGATCCCCCAGGATCCCACTTGGTACCAACACGACTGTTCTCACCACATTAACTGACTGTTGCCTTGATCCCACTTGGTAGCAACACGACTGTTCTCACCACATTAACTGACTGCTGCCTTGATCCCCCAGGATCCCACTTGGTACCAACACGACTGTTCTCACCACATTAACTGACTGTTGCCTTGATCCCCCAGGATCCCACTTGGTACCAACACGACTGTTCTCACCACATTAACTGACTGTTGCCTTGATCCCAAAGATCCCACTTGGTACCAACACGACTGTTCTCACCACATTAACTGACTGTTGCCTTGATCCCCCAGGATCCCACTTGGTACCAACACGACTGTTCTCACCACATTAACTGACTGTTGCCTTGATCCCCCAGGATCCCACTTGGTACCAACACCACTGTTCTCACCACATTAACTGACTGTTGCCTTGATCCCACTTGGTACCAACACGACTGTTCTCACCACATTAACTGACTGTTGTCTTGATCCCCTAGGATCCCACTTGGTACCAACACCACTGTTCTCACCACATTAACTGACTGTTGCCTTGATCCCACTTGGTACCAACACGACTGTTCTCACCACATTAACTGACTGATGCCTTGATCCCCCAGGATCCCACTTGGTACCAACACCACTGTTCTCACCACATTAACTGTTGCCTTGATCCCACTTGGTACCAACACGACTGTTCTCACCACATTAACTGACTGTTGCCTTGATCCCACTTGGTACCAACACGACTGTTCTCACCACATTAACTGACTGTTGCCTTGATCCCACTTGGTACCAACACGACTGTTCTCACCACATTAACTGACTGTTGCCTTGATCCCCCAGGATCCCACTTGGTACCAACACGACTGTTCTCACCACATTAACTGACTGTTGCCTTGATCCCACTTGGTACCAACACGACTGTTCTCACCACATTAACTGACTGTTGCCTTGATCCCCCAGGATCCCACTTGGTACCAACACGACTGTTCTCACCACATTAACTGACTGTTGTCTTGATCCCACTTGGTACCAACACGACTGTTCTCACCACATTAACTGACTGTTGCCTTGATCCCACTTGGTACCAACACGACTGTTCTCACCACATTAACTGACTGTTGTCTTGATCCCACTTGGTACCAACACGACTGTTCTCGCCACATTAACTGACTGTTGCTTTGATCCCCCAGGATCCCACTTGGTACCAACACGACTGTTCTCACCACATTAACTGACTGTTGCCTTGATCCCCCAGGATCCCACTTGGTACCAACACGACTGTTCTCACCACATTAACTGACTGTTGCCTTGATCCCACTTGGTACCAACACGACTGTTCTCACCACATTAACTGACTGTTGCCTTGATCCCCCTGGATCCCACTTGGTACCAACACGACTGTTCTCACCACATTAACTGACTGTTGTCTTGATCCCCCAGGATCCCACTTGGTACCAACACGACTGTTCTCACCACATTAACTGACTGTTGCCTTGATCCCACTTGGTACCAACACGACTGTTCTCACCACATTAACTGACTGTTGCCTTGATCCCACTTGATACCAACACGACTGTTGCCTTGATCCCCCAGGATCCCACTTGGTACCAACACGACTGTTCTCACCACATTAACTGACTGTTGCCTTGATCCCACTTGGTACCAACACGACTGTTGCCTTGATCCCACTTGGTACCAACACGACTGTTCTCACCACATTAACTGACTGTTGCCTTGATCCCACTTGGTACCAACACGACTGTTCTCACCACATTAACTGACTGTTGCCTTGATCCCACTTGGTACCAACACGACTGTTCTCACCACATTAACTGACTGTTGCCTTGATCCCCCAGGATCCCACTTGGTACCAACACGACTGTTCTCACCACATTAACTGACTGTTGCCTTGATCCCACTTGGTACCAACACGACTGTTCTCACCACATTAACTGACTGTTGCCTTGATCCCACTTGGTACCAACACGACTGTTCTCACCACATTAACTGACTGTTGCCTTGATCCCACTTGGTACCAACACGACTGTTGCCTTGATCCCACTTGGTACCAACACGACTGTTCTCACCACATTAACTGACTGTTGCCTTGATCCCACTTGGTACCAACACGACTGTTCTCACCACATTAACTGACTGTTGCCTTGATCCCACTTGGTACCAACACGACTGTTCTCACCACATTAACTGACTGTTGCCTTGATCCCCCAGGATCCCACTTGGTACCAACACGACTGTTCTCACCACATTAACTGACTGTTGCCTTGATCCCACTTGGTAGCAACACGACTGTTCTCACCACATTAACTGACTGTTGCCCTGATCCCCCAGGATCCCACTTGGTACCAACACGACTGTTCTCACCACATTAACTGACTGTTGTCTTGATCCCCTAGGATCCCACTCGGTACCAACACGACTGTTCTCACCACATTAACTGACTGTTGCCTTGATCCCCCAGGATCCCACTTGGTACCAACACGACTGTTCTCACCACATTAACTGACTGTTGTCTTGATCCCCCAGGATCCCACTTGGTACCAACACGACTGTTCTCACCACATTAACTGACTGTTGCCTTGATCCCCCAGGATCCCACTTGGTACCAACACGACTGTTCTCACCACATTAACTGTTGTCTTGATCCCCTAGGATCCCACTTGGTACCAACACGACTGTTCTCACCACATTAACTGACTGTTGCCTTGATCCCCCAGGATCCCACTT
Organism: Physella acuta; assembly: GCF_028476545.2. NCBI lineage: Eukaryota > Metazoa > Mollusca > Gastropoda > Physidae > Physella > Physella acuta. Next base: position 210,134 of record NW_026732408.1, read on the forward strand.
GGTACCAACACGACTGTTCTCACCACATTAACTGACTGTTGCCTTGATCCCCCAGGATCCCACTTGGTACCAACACCACTGTTCTCACCACATTAACTGACTGTTGCCTTGATCCCCTAGGATCCCACTCGGTACCAACACCACTGTTCTCACCACATTAACTGACTGTTGCCTTGATCCCACTTGGTACCAACACGACTGTTCTCACCACATTAACTGACTGTTGCCTTGATCCCCCAGGATCCCACTTGGTACCAACACGACTGTTCTCACCACATTAACTGACTGGTGCCTTGATCCCCCAGGATCCCACTTGGTACCAACACGACTGTTCTCACCACATTAACTGACTGTTGCCTTGATCCCACTTGGTACCAACACGACTGTTCTCACCACATTAACTGACTGTTGCCTTGATCCCCTAGGATCCCACTTGGTACCAACACGACTGTCCTCACCACATTAACTGACTGTTGCCTTGATCCCCCAGGATCCCACTTGGTACCAACACGACTGTTCTCACCACATTAACTGACTGTTGTCTTGATCCCCCAGGATCCCACTTGGTACCAACACGACTGTTCTCACCACATTAACTGACTGTTGCCTTGATCCCACTTGGTACCAACACGACTGTTCTCACCACATTAACTGAATGTTGCCTTGATCCCCCAGGATCCCACTTGGTACCAACACGACTGTTCTCACCACATTAACTGACTGTTGCCTTGATCCCACAGGATCCCACTTGGTACCAACACGACTGCTGCCTTGATCCCCCAGGATCCCACTTGGTACCAACACGACTGTTCTCACCACATTAACTGACTGTTGTCTTGATCCCTTAGGATCCCACTCGGTACCAACACGACTGTTCTCACCACATTAACTGACTGTTGCCTTGATCCCCCAGGATCCCACTTGGTACCAACACGACTGCTGCCTTGATCCCCCAGGATCCCACTTGGTACCAACACGACTGTTCTCACCACATTAACTGACTGTTGCCTTGATCCCACTTGGTACCAACACGACTGTTCTCACCACATTAACTGACTGTTGCCTTGATCCCCTAGGATCCCACTTGGTACCAACACGACTGTTCTCACCACATTAACTGACTGTTGCCTTGATCCCCCAGGATCCCACTTGGTACCAACACGACTGTTCTCACCACATTAACTGACTGTTGCCTTGATCCCCCAGGATCCCACTTGGTACCAACACGACTGTTCTCACCACATTAACTGACTGTTGCCTTGATCCCACTTGGTACCAACACGACTGTTCTCACCACATTAACTGACTGTTGCCTTGATCCCCCAGGATCCCACTTGGTACCAACACGACTGTTCTCACCACATTAACTGACTGTTGCCTTGATCCCACTTGGTACCAACACGACTGTTCTCACCACATTAACTGACTGTTGCCTTGATCCCCCAGGATCCCACTTGGTACCAACACGACTGCTGCCTTGATCCCCCAGGATCCCACTTGGTACCAACACGACTGTTCTCACCACATTAACTGACTGTTGCCTTGATCCCCCAGGATCCCACTTGGTACCAACACGACTGTCCTCACCACATTAACTGACTGTTGCCTTGATCCCACTTGGTACCAACACGACTGTTCTCACCACATTAACTGACTGTTGCCTTGATCCCCCAGGATCCCACTTGGTACCAACACGACTGTTCTCACCACATTAACTGACTGTTGCCTTGATCCCCCAGGATCCCACTTGGTACCAACACGACTGTCCTCACCACATTAACTGACTGTTGCCTTGATCCCACTTGGTACCAACACGACTGTTCTCACCACATTAACTGACTGTTGCCTTGATCCCCCAGGATCCCACTTGGTACCAACACGACTGTTCTCACCACATTAACTGACTGTTGCCTTGATCCCACTTGGTACCAACACGACTGTTCTCACCACATTAACTGACTGTTGCCTTGATCCCACTTGGTACCAACACGACTGTTCTCACCACATTAACTGACTGTTGCCTTGATCCCCCAGGATCCCTCTTGGTACCAACACGACTGCTGCCTTGATCCCCCAGGATCCCACTTGGTACCAACACGACTGTTGCCTTGATCCCCCAGGATCCCACTCGGTACCAACACGACTGTTCTCACCACATTAACTGACTGTTGCCTTGATCCCCCAGGATCCCACTTGGTACCAACACGACTGTTGCCTTGATCCCCCAGGATCCCACTTGGTACCAACACGACTGTTGCCTTGCTCCCCCAGGATCCCACTCGGTACCAACACGACTGTTCTCACCACATTAACTGACTGTTGCCTTGATCCCCCAGGATCCCACTTGGTACCAACACGACTGTTGCCTTGCTCCCCCAGGATCCCACTCGGTACCAACACGACTGTTCTCACCACATTAACTGACTGTTGCCTTGATCCCCCAGGATCCCACTTGGTACCAACACGACTGTTCTCACCACATTAACTGACTGTTGCCTTGATCCCCCAGGATCCCACTTGGTACCAACACGACTGTTCTCACCACATTAACTGACTGTTGCCTTGATCCCACTTGGTACCAACACGACTGTTCTCACCACATTAACTGACTGTTGCCTTGATCCCCCAGGATCCCGCTTGGTACCAACACGACTGTTCTCACCACATTAACTGACTGTTGCCTTGATCCCCCAGGATCCCCCTTGGTACCAACACGACTGTTCTCACCACATTAACTGACTGTTGCCTTGATCCCCTAGGATCCCACTTGGTACCAACACGACTGTTCTCACCACATTAACTGACTGTTGCCTTGATCCCCCAGGATCCCGCTTGGTACCAACACGACTGTTCTCACCACATTAACTGACTGTTGCCTTGATCCCCCTTGGTACCAACACGACTGTTCTCACCACATTAACTGGCTGTTGCCTTGATCCCCCAGGATCCCACTTGGTACCAACACGACTGTTCTCACCACATTAACTGACTGTTGTCTTGATCCCCCAGGATCCCACTTGGTACCAACACGACTGTTCTCACCACATTAACTGACTGTTGCCTTGATCCCCAACGATCCCACTTGGTACCAACACGACTGTTCTCACCACATTAACTGACTGTTGCCTTGATCCCACTTGGTACCAACACGACTGCTGCCTTGATCCCCCAGGATCCCACTTGGTACCAACACGACTGTTCTCACCACATTAACTGACTGTTGTCTTGATCCCCCAGGATCCCACTTGGTACCAACACGACTGTTCTCACCACATTAACTGACTGTTGCCTTGATCCCCCAGGATCCCACTTGGTACCAACACGACTGCTGCCTTGATCCCCCAGGATCCCACTTGGTACCAACACGACTGTTCTCACCACATTAACTGACTGTTGCCTTGATCCCACTTGGTAGCAACACGACTTTTCTCACCACATTAACTGACTGTTGCCTTGATCCCCCAGGATCCCACTTGGTACCAACACGACTGTTCTCACCACATTAACTGACTGTTGCCTTGATCCCCCAGGATCCCGCTTGGTACCAACACGACTGTTCTCACCACATTAACTGACTGTTGCCTTGATCCCCCTTGGTACCAACACGACTGTTCTCACCACATTAACTGGCTGTTGCCTTGATCCCACTTGGTACCAACACGACTGTTCTCACCACATTAACTGGCTGTTGCCTTGATCCCACTTGGTACCAACACGACTGTTCTCACCACATTAACTGACTGTTGCCTTGATCCCACTTGGTACCAACACGACTGTTCTCACCACATTAACTGGCTGTTGCCTTGATCCCCCAGGATCCCACTTTATACCAACACTACTGTTCTCACCACATTAACTGACTGTTGCCTTGATCCCCCAGGATCCCACTTGGTACCAACACGACTGTTCTCACCACATTAACTGACTGTTGCCTTGATCCCCCAGGATCCCACTTGGTACCAACACGACTGTTCTCACCACATTAACTGACTGTTGCCTTGATCCCACTTGGTACCAACACGACTGTTCTCACCACATTAACTGACTGTTGCCTTGATCCCACTTGGTACCAACACGACTGTTCTCACCACATTAACTGACTATTGCCTTGATCCCACTTGGTACCAACACGACTGTTCTCACCACATTAACTGACTGTTGCCTTGATCCCACTTGATACCAACACGACTGTTGCCTTGATCCCCCAGGATCCCACTTGGTACCAACACGACTGTTCTCACCACATTAACTGACTGTTGCCTTGATCCCACTTGGTACCAACACGACTGTTCTCACCACATTAACTGACTGTTGCCTTGATCCCACTTGGTACCAACACGACTGTTCTCACCACATTAACTGACTGTTGCCTTGATCCCACTTGGTACCAACACGACTGTTCTCACCACATTAACTGACTGTTGTCTTGATCCCACTTGGTACCAACACGACTGTTCTCACCACATTAACTGACTGTTGTCTTGATCCCCTAGGATCCCACTTGGTACCAACACGACTGTTCTCACCACATTAACTGACTGTTGCCTTGATCCCCCAGGATACCACTTGGTACCAACACGACTGTTCTCACCACATTAACTGACTGTTGCCTTGATCCCCCAGGATCCCACTTGGTACCAACACGACTGTTCTCACCACATTAACTGACTGTTGCCTTGATCCCACTTGGTACCAACACGACTGTTCTCACCACATTAACTGACTGTTGCCTTGATCCCCCAGGATCCCACTTGGTACCAACACGACTGTTCTCACCACATTAACTGACTGTTGTCTTGATCCCCTAGGATCCCACTTGGTACCAACACGACTGTTCTCACCACATTAACTGACTGTTGCCTTGATCCCCCAGGATCCCACTTGGTACCAACACGACTGTTCTCACCACATGAACTGACTGTTGCCTTGATCCCACTTGGTACCAACACGACTGTTCTCACCACATTAACTGACTGTTGCTTTGATCCCCCAGGATCCCACTTGGTACCAACACGACTGTTCTCACCACATTAACTGACTGTTGCCTTGATCCCCCAGGATCCCACTTGGTACCAACACGACTGTTCTCACCACATTAACTGACTGTTGCCTTGATCCCCCAGGATCCCACTTGGTACCAACACGACTGTCCTCACCACATTAACTGACTGTTGCCTTGATCCCCCAGGATCCCACTTGGTACCAACACGACTGTTCTCACCACATTAACTGACTGTTGCCTTGATCCCCTAGGATCCCACTTGGTACCAACACGACTGTTCTCACCACATTAACTGACTGTTGCCTTGATCCCACTTGGTACCAACACGACTGTTCTCACCACATTAACTGACTGTTGTCTTGATCCCACTTGGTACCAACACGACTGTTCTCACCACATTAACTGACTGTTGTCTTGATCCCCTAGGATCCCACTTGGTACCAACACGACTGTTCTCACCACATTAACTGACTGTTGCCTTGATCCCACTTGGTACCAACACGACTGTTCTCACCACATTAACTGACTGTTGCCTTGATCCCCTAGGATCCCACTTGGTACCAACACGACTGTTCTCACCACATTAACTGACTGTTGCCTTGATCCCACTTGGTACCAACACGACTGTTCTCACCACATTAACTGACTGTTGTCTTGATCCCACTTGGTACCAACACGACTGTTCTCACCACATTAACTGACTGTTGTCTTGATCCCCTAGGATCCCACTTGGTACCAACACGACTGTTCTCACCACATTAACTGACTGTTGCCTTGATCCCACTTGGTACCAACACGACTGTTCTCACCACATTAACTGACTGTTGCCTTGATCCCACTTGGTACCAACACGACTGTTCTCACCACATTAACTGACTGTTGCTTTGATCCCCCAGGATCCCACTTGGTACCAACACGACTGCTGCCTTGATCCCCCAGGATCCCACTTGGTACCAACACGACTGTTCTCACCACATTAACTGACTGTTGCCTTGATCCCCCAGGATCCCACTTGGTACCAACACGACTGTTCTCACCACATTAACTGACTGTTGCCTTGATCCCCCAGGATCCCACTTGGTACCAACACGACTGTCCTCACCACATTAACTGACTGTTGCCTTGATCCCCCAGGATCCCACTTGGTACCAACACGACTGTTCTCACCACATTAACTGGCTGTTGCCTTGATCCCCCAGGATCCCACTTGGTACCAACACCACTGTTCTCACCACATTAACTGACTGTTGCCTTGATCCCACTTGGTACCAACACGACTGTTCTCACCACATTAACTGACTGTTGCCTTGATCCCCCAGGATCCCACTTGGTACCAACACCACTGTTCTCACCACATTAACTGACTGTTGCCTTGATCCCACTTGGTACCAACACGACTGTTCTCACCACATTAACTGACTGTTGCCTTGATCCCACTTGGTACCAACACGACTGTTCTCACCACATTAACTGACTGTTGCCTTGATCCCACTTGGTAGCAACACGACTGTTCTCACCACATTAACTGACTGTTGCCTTGATCCCCCAGGATCCCACTTGGTACCAACACGACTGTTCTCACCACATTAACTGACTGTTGCCTTGATCCCACTTGGTACCAACACGACTGTTCTCACCACATTAACTGACTGTTGCCTTGATCCCCCAGGATCCCACTTGGTACCAACACGACTGTTCTCACCACATTAACTGACTGTTGCCTTGATCCCACTTGGTACCAACACGACTGTTCTCACCACATTAACTGACTGTTGCCTTGATCCCACTTGGTACCAACACGACTGTTCTCACCACATTAACTGACTGTTGCCTTGATCCCACTTGGTACCAACACGACTGTTCTCACCACATTAACTGACTGTTGCCTTGATCCCCCAGGATCCCACTTGGTACCAACACGACTGCTGCCTTGATCCCCCAGGATCCCACTTGGTACCAACACGACTGTTCTCACCACATTAACTGACTGTTGCCTTGATCCCCCAGGATCCCTCTTGGTACCAACACGACTGCTGCCTTGATCCCCCAGGATCCCACTTGGTACCAACACGACTGTTCTCACCACATTAACTGACTGTTGCCTTGATCCCACTTGGTACCAACACGACTGTTCTCACCACATTAACTGACTGTTGCCTTGATCCCCCTGGATCCCACTTGGTACCAACACCACTGTTCTCACCACATTAACTGACTGTTGCCTTGATCCCCCAGGATCCCACTTGGTACCAACACGACTGTTCTCACCACATTAACTGACTGTTGCCTTGATCCCCCAGGATCCCACTTGGTACCAACACGACTGTTCTCACCACATTAACTGACTGTTGCCTTGATCCCACTTGGTACCAACACGACTGTTCTCACCACATTAACTGACTGTTGCCTTGATCCCCCTGGATCCCACTTGGTACCAACACCACTGTTCTCACCACATTAACTGACTGTTGCCTTGATCCCACTTGGTACCAACACGACTGTTCTCACCACATTAACTGACTGTTGCCTTGATCCCCCTGGATCCCACTTGGTACCAACACGACTGTTCTCACCACATTAACTGACTGTTGCCTTGATCCCCCAGGATCCCACTTGGTACCAACACGACTGTTCTCACCACATTAACTGACTGTTGCCTTGATCCCCCAGGATCCCATTCGGTACCAACACGACTGTTCTCACCACATTAACTGACTGTTGCCTTGATCCCCCAGGATCCCACTTGGTACCAACACGACTGTTCTCACCACATTAACTGACTGTTGCCTTGATCCCCCAGGATCCCACTCGGTACCAACACGACTGTTCTCACCACATTAACTGACTGTTGCCTTGATCCCCCAGGATCCCACTTGGTACCAACACGACTGTTCTCACCACATTAACTGACTGTTGTCTTGATCCCACTTGGTACCAACACGACTGTTCTCACCACATTAACTGACTGTTGCCTTGATCCCACTTGGTACCAACACGACTGTTGCCTTGATCCCACTTGGTACCAACACGACTGTTCTCACCACATTAACTGACTGTTGCCTTGATCCCCCAGTATCCCACTTGGTACCAACACGACTGTTCTCACCACATTAACTGACTGTTGCCTTGATCCCACTTGGTACCAACACGACTGTTCTCACCACATTAACTGACTGTTGCCTTGATCCCACTTGGTACCAACACGACTGTTCTCACCACATTAACTGACTGTTGCCTTGATCCCCCAGGATCCCACTTGGTACCAACACGACTGCTGCCTTGATCCCCCAGGATCCCACTAGGTACCAACACGACTGTTCTCACCACATTAACTGACTGTTGTCTTGATCCCACTTGGTACCAACACGACTGTTCTCACCACATTAACTGACTGTTGCCTTGATCCCCCAGGATCCCACTTGGTACCAACACGACTGCTGCCTTGATCCCCCAGGATCCCACTTGGTACCAACACGACTGTTCTCACCACATTAACTGACTGTTGCCTTGATCCCCCAGGATCCCACTTGGTACCAACACGACTGCTGCCTTGATCCCCCAGGATCCCACTTGGTACCAACACCACTGTTCTCACCACATTAACTGACTGTTGCCTTGATCCCCCAGGATCCCACTTGGTACCAACACGACTGTCCTCACCACATTAACTGACTGTTGCCTTGATCCCCCAGGATCCCACTTGGTACCAACACGACTGTTCTCACCACATTAACTGACTGTTGCCTTGATCCCCCAGGATCCCACTCGGTACCAACACGACTGTTCTCACCACATTAACTGACTGTTGCCTTGATCCCACTTGGTACCAACACGACTGTTCTCACCACATTAACTGACTGTTGCCTTGATCCCCCTGGATCCCACTTGGTACCAACACGACTGTTCTCACCACATTAACTGACTGTTGCCTTGATCCCCCAGGATCCCACTTGGTACCAACACGACTGTTCTCACCACATTAACTGACTGTTGCCTTGATCCCCCAGGATCCCATTCGGTACCAACACGACTGTTCTCACCACATTAACTGACTGTTGCCTTGATCCCCCAGGATCCCACTTGGTACCAACACGACTGTTCTCACCACATTAACTGACTGTTGCCTTGATCCCCCAGGATCCCACTCGGTACCAACACGACTGTTCTCACCACATTAACTGACTGTTGCCTTGATCCCCCAGGATCCCACTTGGTACCAACACGACTGTTCTCACCACATTAACTGACTGTTGTCTTGATCCCACTTGGTACCAACACGACTGTTCTCACCACATTAACTGACTGTTGCCTTGATCCCACTTGGTACCAACACGACTGTTGCCTTGATCCCACTTGGTACCAACACGACTGTTCTCACCACATTAACTGACTGTTGCCTTGATCCCCCAGTATCCCACTTGGTACCAACACGACTGTTCTCACCACATTAACTGACTGTTGCCTTGATCCCACTTGGTACCAACACGACTGTTCTCACCACATTAACTGACTGTTGCCTTGATCCCACTTGGTACCAACACGACTGTTCTCACCACATTAACTGACTGTTGCCTTGATCCCCCAGGATCCCACTTGGTACCAACACGACTGCTGCCTTGATCCCCCAGGATCCCACTAGGTACCAACACGACTGTTCTCACCACATTAACTGACTGTTGTCTTGATCCCACTTGGTACCAACACGACTGTTCTCACCACATTAACTGACTGTTGCCTTGATCCCCCAGGATCCCACTTGGTACCAACACGACTGCTGCCTTGATCCCCCAGGATCCCACTTGGTACCAACACGACTGTTCTCACCACATTAACTGACTGTTGCCTTGATCCCCCAGGATCCCACTTGGTACCAACACGACTGCTGCCTTGATCCCCCAGGATCCCACTTGGTACCAACACCACTGTTCTCACCACATTAACTGACTGTTGCCTTGATCCCCCAGGATCCCACTTGGTACCAACACGACTGTCCTCACCACATTAACTGACTGTTGCCTTGATCCCACTTGGTACCAACACGACTGTTCTCACCACATTAACTGACTGTTGCCTTGATCCCCCAGGATCCCACTTGGTACCAACACGACTGTTCTCACCACATTAACTGACTGTTGCCTTGATCCCACTTGGTACCAACACGACTGTTCTCACCACATTAACTGACTGTTGCCTTGATCCCACTTGGTACCAACACGACTGTTCTCACCACATTAACTGACTGTTGCCTTGATCCCCCAGGATCCCACTTGGAACCAACACGACTGTTCTCACCACATTAACTGACTGTTGCCTTGATCCCCCAGGGTCCCACTTTATACCAACACTACTGTTCTCACCACATTAACTGACTGTTGCCTTGATCCCACTTGGTACCAACACGACTGTTCTCACCACATTAACTGACTGTTGCCTTGATCCCACTTGGTACCAACACGACTGTTCTCACCACATTAACTGACTGTTGCCTTGATCCCCTAGGATCCCACTCGGTACCAACACGACTGTTCTCACCACATTAACTGACTGTTGCCTTGATCCCCCAGGATCCCACTTGGTACCAACACGACTGTTCTCACCACATTAACTGACTGTTGCCTTGATCCCCCAGGATCCCACTTGGTACCAACACGACTGTTCTCACCACATTAACTGACTGTTGCCTTGATCCCCCAGGATCCCACTTGGTACCAACACGACTGTTCTCACCACATTAACTGACTGTTGCCTTGATCCCCTAGGATCCCACTCGGTACCAACACCACTGTTCTCACCACATTAACTGACTGTTGCCTTGATCCCCCAGGATCCCACTTGGTACCAACACGACTGTTCTCACCACATTAACTGACTTTTGCCTTGATCCCCCAGGATCCCACTTGGTACCAACACGACTGTTCTCACCACATTAACTGACTGTTGCCTTGATCCCCCAGGATCCCACTTGGTACCAACACGACTGTTCTCACCACATTAACTGACTGTTGCCTTGATCCCACTTGGTACCAACACGACTGTTCTCACCACATTAACTGACTGTTGCCTTGATCCCCCAGGATCCCACTTGGTACCAACACGACTGTTCTCACCACATTAACTGACTGTTGCCTTGATCCCACTTGGTACCAACACGACTGTTCTCACCACATTAACTGACTGTTGTCTTGATCCCAATTGGTACCAACACGACTGTTCTCACCACATTAACTGACTGTTGTCTTGATCCCCTAGGATCCCACTCGGTACCAACACCACTGTTCTCACCACATTAACTGACTGTTGCCTTGATCCCCCAGGATCCCACTTGGTACCAACACGACTGTTCTCACCACATTAACTGACTGTTGCCTTGATCCCCCAGGATCCCACTTGGTACCAACACGACTGTTCTCACCACATTAACTGACTGTTGCCTTGATCCCCCAGGATCCCACTTGGTACCAACACGACTGTTCTCACCACATTAACTGACTGTTGCCTTGATCCCACTTGGTACCAACACGACTGTTCTCACCACATTAACTGACTGTTGCCTTGATCCCCCAGGATCCCACTTGGTACCAACACGACTGTTGCCTTGATCCCCCAGGATCCCACTTGGTACCAACACGACTGTTCTCACCACATTAACTGACTGTTGCCTTGATCCCACTTGGTACCAACACGACTGTTCTCACCACATTAACTGACTGTTGTCTTGATCCCTTAGGATCCCACTTGGTACCAACACGACTGTTCTCACCACATTAACTGACTGTTGCCTTGATCCCACTTGGTACCAACACGACTGTTCTCACCACATTAACTGACTGTTGCCTTGATCCCCCAGGATCCCACTTGGTACCAACACGACTGCTGCCTTGATCCCCCAGGATCCCACTTGGTACCAACACGACTGTTCTCACCACATTAACTGACTGTTGCCTTGATCCCCCAGGATCCCTCTTGGTACCAACACGACTGCTGCCTTGATCCCCCAGGATCCCACTTGGTACCAACACGACTGTTCTCACCACATTAACTGACTGTTGCCTTGATCCCACTTGGTACCAACACGACTGTTCTCACCACATTAACTGACTGTTGCCTTGATCCCCCTGGATCCCACTTGGTACCAACACCACTGTTCTCACCACATTAACTGACTGTTGCCTTGATCCCCCAGGATCCCACTTGGTACCAACACGACTGTTCTCACCACATTAACTGACTGTTGCCTTGATCCCCCAGGATCCCACTCGGTACCAACACGACTGTTCTCACCACATTAACTGACTGTTGCCTTGATCCCCCAGGATCCCACTTGGTAGCAACACGACTGTTCTCACCACATTAACTGACTGTTGCCTTGATCCCCCAGGATCCCACTCGGTACCAACACGACTGTTCTCACCACATTAACTGACTGTTGCCTTGATCCCCCAGGATCCCACTTGGTACCAACACGACTGTTCTTACCACATTAACTGACTGTTGTCTTGATCCCACTTGGTACCAACACGACTGTTCTCACCACATTAACTGACTGTTGCCTTGATCCCACTTGGTACCAACACGACTGTTGCCTTGATCCCACTTGGTACCAACACGACTGTTCTCACCACATTAACTGACTGTTGCCTTGATCCCCCAGGATCCCACTTGGTACCAACACGACTGTTCTCACCACATTAACTGACTGTTGCCTTGATCCCACTTGGTACCAACACGACTGTTCTCACCACATTAACTGACTGTTGCCTTGATCCCACTTGGTACCAACACGACTGTTCTCACCACATTAACTGACTGTTGCCTTGATCCCCCAGGATCCCACTTGGTACCAACACGACTGCTGCCTTGATCCCCCAGGATCCCACTAGGTACCAACACGACTGTTCTCACCACATTAACTGACTGTTGTCTTGATCCCACTTGGTACCAACACGACTGTTCTCACCACATTAACTGACTGTTGCCTTGATCCCCCAGGATCCCACTTGGTACCAACACGACTGCTGCCTTGATCCCCCAGGATCCCACTTGGTACCAACACGACTGTTCTCACCACATTAACTGACTGTTGCCTTGATCCCCCAGGATCCCACTTGGTACCAACACGACTGCTGCCTTGATCCCCCAGGATCCCACTTGGTACCAACACCACTGTTCTCACCACATTAACTGACTGTTGCCTTGATCCCCCAGGATCCCACTTGGTACCAACACGACTGTCCTCACCACATTAACTGACTGTTGCCTTGATCCCACTTGGTACCAACACGACTGTTCTCACCACATTAACTGACTGTTGTCTTGATCCCAATTGGTACCAACACGACTGTTCTCACCACATTAACTGACTGTTGTCTTGATCCCCTAGGATCCCACTCGGTACCAACACCACTGTTCTCACCACATTAACTGACTGTTGCCTTGATCCCCCAGGATCCCACTTGGTACCAACACGACTGTTCTCACCACATTAACTGACTGTTGCCTTGATCCCCCAGGATCCCACTTGGTACCAACACGACTGTTCTCACCACATTAACTGACTGTTGCCTTGATCCCCCAGGATCCCACTTGGTACCAACACGACTGTTCTCACCACATTAACTGACTGTTGCCTTGATCCCACTTGGTACCAACACGACTGTTCTCACCACATTAACTGACTGTTGCCTTGATCCCCCAGGATCCCACTTGGTACCAACACGACTGTTGCCTTGATCCCCCAGGATCCCACTTGGTACCAACACGACTGTTCTCACCACATTAACTGACTGTTGCCTTGATCCCACTTGGTACCAACACGACTGTTCTCACCACATTAACTGACTGTTGTCTTGATCCCTTAGGATCCCACTTGGTACCAACACGACTGTTCTCACCACATTAACTGACTGTTGCCTTGATCCCACTTGGTACCAACACGACTGTTCTCACCACATTAACTGACTGCTGCCTTGATCCCCCAGGATCCCACTTGGTACCAACACGACTGTTCTCACCACATTAACTGACTGTTGCCTTGATCCCCCAGGATCCCACTTTATACCAACACTACTGTTCTCACCACATTAACTGACTGTTGCCTTGATCCCACTTGGTACCAACACGACTGTTCTCACCACATTAACTGACTGTTGCCTTGATCCCACTTGGTACCAACACGACTGTTCTCACCACATTAACTGACTGTTGCCTTGATCCCACTTGGTACCAACACGACTGTTCTCACCACATTAACTGACTGTTGCCTTGATCCCACTTGGTACCAACACGACTGTTCTCACCACATTAACTGACTGTTGCCTTGATCCCACAGGATCCCACTTGGTACCAACACGACTGTTCTCACCACATTAACTGACTGTTGCCTTGATCCCACTTGGTACCAACACCACTGTTCTCACCACATTAACTGACTGTTGCCTTGATCCCACTTGGTACCAACACGACTGTTCTCACCACATTAACTGACTGTTGTCTTGATCCCTTAGGATCCCACTTGGTACCAACACGACTGTTCTCACCACATTTACTGACTGTTGCCTTGATCCCCCAGGATCCCACTTGGTACCAACACCACTGTTCTCACCACATTAACTGACTGTTGCCTTGATCCCCCAGGATCCCACTTGGTACCAACACGACTGTTCTCACACACGAGGGGGACTTCCTCTTCCACATGAGTCAGTACAGAGAGGCTTCTAGAAGGTTCCAGCACGTTCTAGCGCTGGATAAATATCGGCTGGAGGCCTACCTTCCCCTGACTATATGTTACATCAATATGGGTAGTTATCGTTTTGTCACATCAATATGGGTAGTTCTCATTTTGTCACATCAATATGGGTAGTTCTCATTTTGTCACATCAATATGTGTAATCATTTTGTCACATCAATATGGGTAGTTATCGTTTTGTCACATTAATATGGGTAGTTCTCATTTTGTCACATCAATATGTGTTATCATTTTGTCACATCAATATGGGTAGTTATCGTTTTGTCACATTAATATGGGTAGTTCTCATTTTGTCACATCAATATGTGTAATCATTTTGTCACATCAATATGGGTAGTTATCATTTTGTCACATCAACACGAAAACCATTATTACGTTGTCACTTAATATATAGGAGCACCTTTCGTTTTGCAATCTTCACAATCGTAAACGGTTTCATTATGTTATTTGAAAATTAGGACAACTTCGATGAATACAACAGCAACGTTATTAAATGTAATCATAGTGCATTTGTCAACTACAACACAAAAATTGTGCCTATGTATACAAGTGCTTTTCACAATAAATTCGCAAAATAAATATTTACTGTTATTTACCCCGCAGGTGAGGAGGATAAAGCTGAACAGACACAAGTCGCATGTCAGGCGCTCTTCTCTAAATCTGCTTGCACGACGGCAAGAAAGATAACTCGGGTATAAAAACCAAGTCGGCAAGGAAGATAACTCGGGTATAAAAGTTACAAGGAGTAGCCGGGCAGTGTAGAGCCTTAGATGGAATGAATTAACCCACATAAAGGCCTGCATCAGACGCAGGGACACAATTCTTAAGGTGACAGCATTGGTATTTATTTAAACTGAAGTAGACTCGGGCTGTGCAAACGGTAGCTGGAAGAGATTAAATATTGTTCTAGCTTTTGAACCTACACTGATACCGACTGGTGAACAATAGCAAAAAGGAAGAGCTAATATTGAACAGGACGAATTTATTTACTTAGACAGCTCTGTCTGTATTGTGTCCCTCAAATGATGGATTTACTACAGGCCTAGCAGCTACACGGGCAAGAAAGGAAGATGGCATACATCTTACTTAAGGCCTATTCTTGTGGTCTAGTTGACAAAAGTTTTTCTGCCAAAACACTTCACCTTTACAACGAATATTATAAGCAGATTCTTGTCATTGGAAAATAAAAGTTCTATTAATATTAGGTTCAATTGAAAATATAATGTCATACATTCCTATCTTATCAATATCTGCAGCATAATTTAAGTTCTAGAATAGCCAACATGTTTTATTTAAAAGGCCTCTAAATATCCCCTCTCTGAGATGTAGGCAGGGGGGGGGGAGGTGTATTAATCTAAATAAATGAAAAAATAAAAAAAAAACCCACAAATATGCCTTGAAAATGTGTTAAAAATAAAGTAGTTTTTTTTTTTTTTACATTACACAAATTACACTTGGGGAAATATAGAAATTGAATAAAAGATTTTGTTCTCTGGGAATGATTGCAACAATGTTGCACAGATGTAATAGGTTGTTTTTGTAAACCCAAATCTTTGAAGAATGCGAAAGTGGTTGCTAAAGCTAACAGCTTATGTGAAAGGCAGCAACAAGTTTACACACACACAAATCTATATGTATATAGGTGATGGCACAGCTTTCTGCGCTCAAGGCTCCCTCATAGATTGAAATGAAAATTATGTCACTTGTGAAGATATTTCTAAATATACAACTGAGTTGATTTGTCCTTTTACTGCAGTCAATGTTGCATTTAATGGATAAAGTTTTCAAGCAGATTTTCTTTGTATGAAATGCCAGTTTAAAAAAAAATATGACAACAGTGAGTTAGCACATGAAAGAAGTGCTACACAATTTAAATATAATGAATCAAGTGCCTAAAGCGAGATAACAGCTGAAATTTAAATCCATCCATGTGTACCGAAGTTGCTGATATGCCATCAGGCGGAAGGGACAAATCTCAGAAAATGTGATTACAATTAACAAATAAAAAAATTGCTCAATGTAGCAACAGACTAACTGTACTAGAGAAAAGAACATCATGGACAGCAGTTTGGTGCATGAATGTTTCACAGCTGTTTACATACTCAATTCATTTGGTAAAATTAAGTAAATAAAATGTGATACACCTTTAACTGAACTCGTACAGAAAACTGGGGAAAATAAGCCCATTTTATATTGTTCAACAAACTTTTATTGAATCGAACGAAAGCCCAAAATTATTCCTATTCACACAAATGTACATTCTTTTAATAAATTTCTATACATACAAATATACATTCTTATACTTTTTTCATCTATATCAAATCTAAAAAAACATATTAAATGATACGTCTTTGTTGCATATAATAATTATCAGATAATTATCTGCACTTAAATAAGTCCAAGAGAAAACAAGCAGGATTCCCCACAAGATAAGTTGGAGTAGTTCAGCAACAGGCAGTGGTTCACTGTTGTCAGACTTGTGTCTGGATTCATTAGTTCAAGGTGGATAGTTGGTTAACAGTCTTACTGTCTTATGGATAGCAGATGGCCTATAACGCCATTTGTTGAAAATGTTACCAGTCATTTCAGACAATGGACTCATAATTAATGATAATTAATGAGGTTTTGATAGCAAACTAAAATCAGTTCAAGGTTAGTCCTGATATCAGCTTGTCATAAAGATCTACTTTAGTGTCTATTATTATCTGGTGTACATAAGAAGAGATTAAATATAGATTTTATAACACTAAAGGTCAGAGAACTGTCATTTGTTTTTACTATTTACATAAACAATGTCTTTATCATCCTTATACCAGATTACAAAAGAACAAAGTATCACTGCGCACAGAATAATCAGTGATGATACAGGAAATTCATTTTGTTCCTGCTCAGCTTTTAACTTCATCTCCATGTAATTCTGGTATGCTTTAAACTCTTCAGCTTTTCTTTCACGGTTTTCGTTGTAATGTTGCCGATAAAATTCATCAAAGTTGTAGATTTTGGTGTGTCCTGTAGGGGGTCTGGGCCTATGTTTTTGCTGCTGAGACGCATTACGAAAAGCTTGTGTGTAATCTTCCTCTGTTTCAGGGGAGCTTCTCTCACTGAAAAACACATGGATCATACAAAGTACATTAATAACAGCTAGCTAACTGCTAGTGCTTGCACAACACAAGTTCAACTTGATAGAGATACAATCAGTTGAAAGTTAATAAATGAAAGAAATTATGAGAGGACAATTTTTAAATAAATAAAATAAAAAGGTAACTATGAAACATTATAGATGGTTTCAACAGTTGGCTCTGTAGGGGTTTACAGTTTAACTGTGACTGTATGAATATCAGTACGTCAAGAGTTTAACTTTGACTGTATGAATATCAGTATGTCAGTAGTTTAACTGTGACTGTATGAATATCAGTACGTCAGTAGTTTAACTGTGACTGTATGAATATCAGTACGTCAAGTTTAACTTTGACTGTATGAATATCTGTATGTCAAGAGTTTAACTGTGACAGTGTATGAATATCAGTACGTCAAGAGTTTAACTTTGACTGTATGAATATCTGTATGTCAAGAGTTTAACTGTGACAGTGTATGAATATCAGTACGTCAGTAGTTTAACTGTGACTGTATGAATATCAGTATGTCAGTAGTTTAAATGTGACTGTATGAATATCAGTACGTCAAGAGTTTAACTTTGACTGTATGAATATCTGTATGTCAAGAGTTTAACTGTGACAGTGTATGAATATCAGTACGTCAAGAGTTTAACTGTGACAGTGTATGAATATCAGTACGTCAAGAGTTTAACTGTGACAGTGTATGAATATCAGTACGTCAAGAGTTTAACTGTGACAGTGTATGAATATCAGTACGTCAAGAGTTTAACTGTGACAGTGTATGAATATCAGTATGTCAGGAGTTTAACTGTGACTGTATGAATATCAGTATGTCAGTAGTTTAAATGTGACTGTATGAATATCAGTATGTCAGTAGTTTAACTGTGACTGTATGAATATTAGTATGTCAAGATTTAACTTTGACAGTGTATTAATATCAGTACGTCAAGAGTTTAACTGTGACAATGTATGAATATATGTATGTCAGTAGTTTAACTGTGACTGTATGAATATCAGTATGTCAAGAGTTTAAATGTGACTGTATGAATATCTGTATGTCAAGAGTTTAACTGTGACAGTGTATGAATATCAGTATGTCAGGAGTTTAACTGTGACAGTGTATGAATATCAGTACGTCAAGAGTTTAACTGTGACAGTGTATGAATATCAGTATGTCAGTAGTTTAAATGTGACTGTATGAATATCAGTATGTCAGTAGTTTAACTGTGACTGTATGAATATCAGTATGTCAGTAGTTTAACTGTGACTGTATGAATATCAGTATGTCAGTAGTTTAACTGTGACAGTGTATGAATATCAGTATGTTAGTAGTTTAACTGTGACTGTATGAATATCTGTATGTCAGTAGTTTAACTGTGACAGTACGAATATCAGTATGTCAGGAGTTTAACTGTGACTGTATGAATATCAGTATGTCAAAAGTTTAAATGTGACTGTATGAATATCAGTATGTCAGGAGTTTAACTGTGACTGTATGAATATCAGTATGTCAAAAGTTTAAATGTGACTGTATGAATATCAGTATGTCAGTAGTTTAACTTTGACAGTGTATGAATATCAGTATGTCAGTAGTTTAACTTTGACAGTGTATGAATATCAGTATGTCAAGAGTTTAACTGTGACAGTGTATGAATATCAGTATGTCAGTAGTTTAACTGTGACAGTGTATGAATATCAGTACGTCAAGAGTTTAACTGTGACAGTGTATGGATATCAGTATGTCAAGAGTATTACTGTGATAGTGTATGAATATCAGTATGTCAAGAGTTTAACTGTGACTGTATGAATATCAGTATGTCAAGATTTAACTTTGACAGTGTATTAATATCAGTACGTCAAGAGTTTAACTGTGACAGTGTATGAATATATGTATGTCAGTAGTTTAACTGTGACTGTATGAATATCAGTATGTCAAGAGTTTAACTGTGACTGTATGAATATCTGTATGTCAAGAGTTTAACTGTGACTGTATGAATATCAGTATGTCAAGAGTTTAACTGTGACAGTGTATGAATATCAGTACGTTAAAAGTTTAACTGTGACTATATGAATATTCATATGTCAACAGTTTAACTGTGAAAGTGTGTGATCTAAAGCAGATTAACATACCTGCTCATATGACCGTGATTATAGACCCCTCTATCATACATGCGTCTCTTTCTTATGTTTCCAAGGACCTCATATGCCTCATTTATTTCAGTGAACTGAGAGTGGTCCTGAACACACTGTGCAGTGTCAGGATGGTACTTTTTAGACTTCTCATAATACGCTGACTTTATCTGATTTTGTGTGGCCGATGGTCTGAGGCCAAGAATGTCGTAGTAGTGAAAGGCTGATTTGGATGCAGTAGATGAGAGCCTATAAATGTTACTAACAACACCTTTTGGTCCTAGTAGTTGCAGCTGTAGGACCTGATTCATTTTGTTCATCCCTGTTTATAGCTCAGTGGGTCCTAAGGTGATTTAGAATGAAAGAACTGGTAAGTGTTTGATGAAATCGTATTCCTTCTTGGTAAATTACAGACAATTTCTAGTTATGAGAACAAGTAATAATTGATCAACTTCCTCTTGTTTATCAAACATTTTTGATACATATACAATCGTGCAGAAAAGTGGAGCCACCAGGGCAAGTTTACAAGTGCTCAACAACCATAGAAAAATATACATGTTCATATGTGTATAGGCCTATATATAATATATATATATATGTATTACTATGTAGGCTTACATAAGAAAATATATGCATATACATAAAACAGTGTCAGATCTTGTGACAACTTGCCCATGACTTTTAGCCTCACCTTCCCATACATATACTTTATTTACTAATACTAGCGTTCCCATCCCTTGAGTTGGTGTGGTATTAGAAGCAAGGCAATATTTTAAGAGGATTTCATCAATGCATTTTGGCGACAGCCCAGGTGTTGGGGTATGGCAAGGCACTGATTTTCATATAATTTCACTTAATGGTATGTGCCTAGCTGGCCGAGATGATAGTGTAGTAATGACCCCCCCCCCCCCCCATCCAAAAAACCCCAGTTATCCAA
This sequence comes from Physella acuta, assembly GCF_028476545.2. Classification (NCBI taxonomy): domain Eukaryota; kingdom Metazoa; phylum Mollusca; class Gastropoda; family Physidae; genus Physella; species Physella acuta. The sequence continues at coordinate 231,064 of NW_026732408.1, forward strand.
GGAATACAAGTAGTCTAGAAGTAGAATCTAAAAAAAAAGACTTCACTGTCTAGTCTTAGTTTATAAAGTATATTAGTTGGCCAATTCTAGCCGGAAAAATATATGCATGCGCAATGGAGAGAAACTATTGATGTTTTCCATGGTGCTGCGCATGCGTGTGTTTACAAACTGCAGAACCCTAACCCTGACCCTAATCTTGATCCTAACGCCTGCCCTAGCCTTAACCCTAGTGCAGCTATTAAGGCCACTGCACATGCGAAAAAGCTTTTTCCGAGTAGTCACTTCATTATTAATTTACGACAACTTTAAGACTAAAACTCAATCTCAGTATAAAAGTTAAAGCCTAAATAAAAATATTGTAACTAGATCTCGTAGAATCTAGTAGTTAGTCTCAGTTAGTAAATCGAAGTGGCTACGTGTATCGCAGAGCTTTACCAGCAACGAAGTGACTACACGCATCACAGAGCAATACGAGTATTTTTTAAAAATTATGTATATGGTATCGGGAAAATTATTCAATACCCTATACATATATAACTAATAAACTCTAATATACAAATTCAGGTCCAGTAATAAATAATCCACTACGTATAAATTAATAGGCTATATTATGTTTGGAATTACGATATATTTTGACCTGCGGTAAAATGAATGAGTATTTATTTCCTGTCATGGAAAATGCTTACTTTTTCTTTTTCTTACACATCGGGTGTGGTTGAGTCAACAGTGTGGCAGCTGAAGATCATAGACCTGGAGCTCTGAGTTCAAACCCGGGGTTAGCATGTCTGGTATTAGTGTCTTTTTACATTTTATTTTTTTCATAGTGAAAACATGACAGGTGATTTTTTAAAATAAAATAAAATTTCCAAACATAGTCACTCACGTGATAGCTTGCTTACGTTAACTATCCCGTGGGTGAAAAATCCCACCACTGTCGGATGGGTTACTGTGAGTTCAACAGGCCCATAGAATACACGTCATAGACATAGAGTGAACTCAAGTTCACAAGATCTTTGGTGTCTTCACTCCTCCCCCCCTTCAAACCAATTGAAAAACAGATCTACTTCTGGTCATTTATTTTTAGTTCACATAGGCTTAATAATATAGACTTAGATCTACTATCATACAGATAGCTGTAAAAACAATTTTCTAAAGAGCAGTTTGATTTAGCTAGATCTAATCTAGTATCTGGATCTAGGACTATCATCTGACCTAATACTGATACAGTACTGTCTTTTTAAAAGTACTAGAATCTTAGGTTTTGAAATAAAACACTTAGCCTAAACTTTTAAACTAGATCTAGATCTATGTCAACATTAAATTGCTAAGACAAAAAAAAATATCTATTTTTAGCGCAATTTCCATACTGACAATTGCGATTATTAATTCATTATTTCTGGATGGATGGATGGATGGGTGTCCGCAGCTTTAAGTCGTATCTCCTCCTCAACGAAGCAATATCGAGGACTAGTTCCAAAAGCAAATATGTTAAGCGTTCCGAGGATGATTGTGGGCCAAAAAAATTCTCGGAATTCCTTCCTGGATTTCCCGGAAAAGCCAAAAAACCTCGAAAAAATGCAGTTTTTGGCCCATATCTCGGCAACCAGACCACTTAGCGACTTGAAACATTTACCAATCGATTCCTGCCATAATTTAGAACAATATTGCCGGAAAAAGTTTTCAAAAATATCCTTTTGTTCGGTCACAAAAAATTAATTAAGGAAATTGCGCTTAAATTGTCACTAGACTTTTTATTAACTTGTTTTTTGATCGTGTGCAACATAAGGTAAATTTATTAAGAATAATGCACAGCGAACCGCGAAAATACGCCCGTTAGTAAATAGTTTATAGGGCCTACTAAATTCAACTAAATAGATCTAGATCTAGTACTAAATAGTAAATAAATACAGACTGAAACTGTCACAGAGTGTAGTGACCTTGTCAGCCGTATGTAGTCTCAGTGTAGTGTAGTGTGTAGTTTTTTAGTGTAGCTAGCAGTAGGCTACTCATTGTGACTTTGAGTAGCAGATTTTGGTAATCTATCGTTTTAGGTACGTAAAATCGCCCGCGGCTAGTAATGTCCAAAAATGTTACCTCATTACCAAGGCTTTAATAGAAGTATATTGTGATATATTTGTGCCAAATATTATTGATAAATGAATAATAAACCTAAATCAATGGCTAAATCTATCAATATACTGATATAGGCAAGAAATTAACTTTAAACAGCAGTGTTTGCGAGCAGGATTTGCTATATAAAAAGCGGCCATCTGTAAGTTAGAGTGGCTTCCCCTGAATCTTGCGCAGTAAATGAGCATGGTTGCATCTGTAAGAAACATCGCTAGTCTTCATTTAATACTGAATTTTAATTCAATTGTTTAAAAACAGGTACATAAATGAAACAAGGAGACATTTTTGTATTTTTCAAAACATAAATCCTCCTCAAAACTCAAAATGTGAAAACATTATTAAAATTTAAGGAGTCACCTGTTTTTCACATTATTAGCCGCGGGCGATTTTACGTGCCTAAAACGATAGATTACCCAGATTTTAATCATTTTCTTATGCCACTTCTTTGTGACTTTGTAGTGTATTTGTACTTGTAGGTAGATCTATATAAATAATATTAATAAGGCTATTAATTAATGCTAGCCGGAATAAGATACGCATGCAATATGCATGCGCAATGGAGAGAAACTACGACTTGCCTTCGCGGTGATGTTTTCGATCAGGCATCTCTTCGGGGGGGGGGGGGGGGGGGGGGGGGGGGGGGTCAAAGCCTCCCCCGAAAATTTTTTACCGCCCCCCCGAACGAAATGAAATTTATATAATTTATATAGAAAATATATACTTTTAACAGTGTCCGCCCCCCCCCCCCCCGAAGAAAGTCTACCGCCCCCCCCGAAAATTTCAAGTGCCCCTCCCCCCCGGAGAAAAAAAGTCTGGAAGAAACACTGTTTTCGATGGTACTGCGCATGCGTGTGTTTACAGCCGCAGAACCCTAACACCAACCCTAACCCTATCCCTAACCCTCATTCTAGCCCTAACCCTAGCCATAGGTTACTGCGCAAGCGCAGAGCTATCTTTTGCCGACTAAGTGGAGAAGTTGGGGAGAAAAATCGGTAATCTATCGTTTTGGGTACGTAAAATCGCCCGCGACTAGTAATGTGAAAAACAGGTGACTCCTTAAATTTTAATAATTATTTCACATTTTGAGGAGGATTTATGTTTTTTAAAATACAAAAAAGTTTCCTTGTTTCATTTATGTACCCGTTTTTAAACAATTGAATTAAAACTATTCCGTAATAAATGAAGACTAGCGATGTTTCCAACAGATGCAACCATGCTCATTTACTATAGCAGCCATCTTGTTTAAGTTTTATTTTTATAAGCTTATAGTGCAGATTCAGGGGGAAGCCACTCTATTTTACAAATGGCTGCTGTTTATATAGCAAATCTTGCTCTCAGACACTGCTGTTTAAAGTTAATTTCTGGCCTATATCGATATATTTAGCCATTGATTTAGGTTTATTATTCATTTATCTATAATATTTGACACAAATATATGACAATTAACTTCTTTTAAAGCCTTGACAATGAGGTAAGGTTTTCGTACATTAATAGCCGCGGGCGATTTTACGTACCCAAAACGATAGATTACCGAAAAATCTTCTTCTGAGTAGTCACAGTATAATAAACAAAAACTAGGGTAAAGGAGGGCGTTAAGAGCCACACTTTTTAGCACCTGTACATTTTTAAAGATTTCTACTAATCTAAGAATTTTTTAGTATTGAAAATATGGCAAAATTATTCTAACATATCTTACACAATATAAAAATAATAACAAAGTCTATTAAATATACTTTAAATGGGTTTAATTGAACATTTATTGTCATACCCCCAAAATCAGCATTTGGGGTGAAAGGAGCCGGGCAGTGGGGCAATAAGTATTATCTCCTAGTTTAGACTAACTCCACAATAAAAATAATTAATTTCTAACCCCAAAATAGTTAATGCTGTGTACACACACTTTAACTGATACTAGCTATCACTAGGCCCCAATGGGCCCAGTCTACAATTGATACAATTGCAGGTGTACATAGGGCCTAAAGTCTAGTAGTTTACAGTAGGCACATTAGTATGCCTAGTGTGTAGCTAGTATACTAGTGTGTAGCTGTCCAGAGTTAACATTCTTGTATGTAAAAAGGGGTGGTACTAACTAATCTGCCTTAATGCTTTCCCCTGATAAGCCATGTGTGCTATACATTACATAACATGACATGGAGGTGAGAAATGTTGAGGGGAGAGCAGTGGTACTGGTTTCCCCTTTGTTCTCCTTGCTGGACCCTGAGGGCCATAAATTACATAAGGAGATGCTATCTCTGGTTGGCTGAGATCTAAGAACTAAGTCCATGCTACCTACAAAGAGATAAGTTTTATGGTGGGTTAGATACAGGGGAGAGCAGTGGTACTGGTTTCCCCTTTGTTCTCCTTGCTGGACCCTGAGGGCCATAAATTACATAAGGAGATGCTATCTCTGGTTGGCTGAGATCTAAGAACTAAGTCCATGCTACCTACAAAGAGATAAGTTTTATGGTGGGTTAGATACAGGTGGGGGCTGGGTATCATGAGGGTGAGAAATTGTGAGGGGAGAGCGGTGGTACTGGTTTTCCCTTTTTTCTCCTTGCTGGACCCTGAGGGCCATACATTACATAAGGATATGCTATCTCTGGTTGGCTGAGATCTAAGAACTTAGTCCATGTTACCTACAAAGAGATGAAGTTTTATGGTGGGTTAGATACAGGTGGGGTCTGGCTATCATGGAGGTGAGAAATTGTGAGGGGAGAGCAGTGGTACTCATTCCTCTTTGGTCTCCACCCTGCTAGACCATGAAGGTCATATATTACATAACATGCCACCCCAGATTGTCTGAGATCTGTAACTGTAATCCATGTTACCTACAAAGAGATGAAGTTTAATGGTGGGCCAGAAACTGGTGGGGGCTGGGTATCATGGGGGTAAGAAATTGTAAGGGGGGGGGGAGCAGTGGTATTAATGTGTCTGTTTACTTCCCTGCTGGACCATGAGGGTCATAAATTACATAACATACCACCCCAGATTGGCTGAGACCTAAGAACATTTATTCCTGTTACCTACAAAGAGATTTGAAGTTTTATGGTTGGTTAGAAACAGGTGGGGGCTGAGTTGGCTGTATTGCCCCTTAGGGGTAATAAGTACAAGTACCAATTTAAAAATTACATTGCTAACATCAGATGGCTGAATTTTTACTTTTTAGCAGGTTAGAATTGTATTTATATCATTTAGACACAAGTCTGTTTAACAATTAATACATTTTGTGTTAACTATTCGTATACCAGTGTCATATTCAGTGGTCTAATAAATGAGAAACTCGCACATAGGGTTTTAAGAGCCACATAACAGTATCTGTTATAACTTTTCTCAACAGGCAAGCTAGTGAACAAAATTAATGTATTCATGAAGATTTAGTTATTATCTAACAAATAAAACCATTATGGTAATGATCAGTCAAGTTTTACTCTGATAGTGATAAAAACTTTATAGCATGGTAAAATGGGACAAATGTCAGCCATTTTGTTTTGGCACCAATAATCACTGTGCAAAAAAAATTCACCAAAATAAAACTATTCTAGCCATAGCTATAAAAATAGTGTTAAAATGTACAACAACCAATGCTCTAATATAGGAACAAAGAATGGGCTTGAAAAACTTATTTGGTTTATTACAAAGTGAAGTTTCCCAAGTTATGTCTATTTGGAAAAAAAGTTCACAAAATGGTTTTATGGAGATGAGAAATTTTAGGGAAAGAGCAGTGGGATTCAATCCTGTCTCATCCTCTCCCTATTGGACCAAGTGGGTCATAAATTACATAAAATGAATCCTCTGTTTCTCTGTTATCAAAGAACAGCAGTGGTTGTTACCTCAGAAGTAGATTAGCAGTGTTATTGTGGGTTTTGTGGGGGTGGGGTGTTGATTGGGGCTTAATACCACACGGCTCTTAACGCCCTCCTTTACCCTAAACACCTTAGATAGGCCGTTCGATTCACAGCTTCCGGGTTTGTTGTTTTGAAGCCATCTCATGGCTCATGCGCTTACCAAAAATGGCGACCAGTTTCGCTTTCACTAAACGGTAGAGGGATAAAACTAATAATAACGAGGCCATCGTTAATTTTAGACATCGGAACTATCCGTTTCTATTTCAGTCTGTTATTTAAGAATTCCCAGATGTACTTTTGACCTAATTTCTTTATTTGTATTTAACGAGGCCGTCGAGAGAAAGTCACGCTTACTTAGCTTGCGTTTCAAGTCGAATAAACTAAAGCAGGTGCGTTATCCAATAACTTTTTTATTAGACCCAATTTTTATAACATCTTTACTATCAAATAAAAATAGAATTGTTTAATATAATTAGGCTGACAACAATGCTTTTCATGCTGTAAGTAATAATGCCATTTTATTATATTCTTGTTTGGTGAAAACGAGGCGCGGGAAAATGTGTGCCGCGTAAGAATCCAATCATTTGGCTAGATTTATGACTGTTTTTTATGTCACACCTAAAAATAGAATGTTTACGCTTTCTTCGTTGATGATCGTTTTTATTATTTTTTAAATTGAAAGTATGAATTATTAGTTAGATTGCAGATTTTGTAACTTGGTATACTTACCCTTTATCAATTTTAAAAACATAGCATGCTGATTGTAAACAAATATAGTCATAAAACACAGAAATATAAAGTTATAATTGCGATGTGCCACACCCGGGCCACACCCCCTCAAGAAAGCATGTGTTTATTAAGCTGTTTATCTTACTTTACAACTGTAATTAAAATTAATTTTCAAATTTTTATCACTTATTGGGTAAGATTAAGCACATGTTTACCAAAAATAAAAAAAATAAAAAAGCAAATTCTGTTTTAATGAAGGTCACGGGTGAAGTTTTTTTTTTCCTTCTGTCACGTTCAGTGGAGGGTGCCACAGGCTGACCTGACTTTGGAATTTTTTTCAGTAATAATGACTTTGCACAGAAAGTTAAAATATGCTAAATTAGCTTAGTTTACTAGTGTTCTAGCTATTATTGATACATTTTTAATAAAAAAAATCATTCTGTAATTCTCATCAAAAAGCCTACCTTAGAATACACTTAGATTCTTAGATTTATCGAACTAACATTTTAACTGATCAACCACGATTACATTACATATAGAAATCTAATTATTATAAGTAGAAACCTACATTCTAGATCTAGTTCTATTACTTCTGTGGATAAAATAATATAGATATTCTAGATCTAGAATCTAATTTCATTATGTAACTTAACAATAACATTGACCATCCATTACGCTACAGTAAAATTGTGTATCTCTTTCTAAGGAGAGCTAATCTGGTAAATGAAATAGATTTACTCTAGATCTAAGTTTTTAACTGTTGTTTCACATCTTTGCATGCAACACATATAGAACCATAGATCTACCTAACTGCACTAACTGCATTTTTTTTTGCCGGAGGTGGGGAAGGGAGGCTTAAGAGAACAATTTAAATTAAAGAATTACAAAGGGGTTGGGAGCAAGATTTCTTTCAGACATCCTACTCCGGGGGAGGGGGAGCGGAAGGGGGGGGGGGGGCGAACACTGGTTGAACTAAATAGCAGGGGTGTAGCGAGGGGGGAGGGGGGCGGCGGGGTGCGGGCCGCACCGGGTGACACCATTTAGGGGGGTGACACCAAGGCAAAAAAAAAGGCAAACTATAGACAGAAAAATGATAATTGCACTTAATTAAATGATTAATTAGAGTGAATTAAATAGTGGACAAAATCCCGACACGGGTGGAGGTGGAGGGGGGGGGGAAGTGACACCATGACTATAACCTGCTAATGATAAAGAAAACATGCAACATCCAGCTGAATTTATAACCAAATATAGATACAAATCGTTAGTATTATCTGAGCACAGTTTAAAGCAATCACCGTGGGGGTAACTGGGTGGGGGCGAGTTACATCAACTCAACGTTGCAATATATATGCCTGAGGAAAACGGGTTGGTTGAGAATCGTAATAACCTATGTTAATCCAAAGCTGTGTGTGGGGTGTGGGGGGGGGGGGGTGAAAAATCAAATACATCCAGATGCGCATACACATACTTACAAGTGTTTATGGAATATATATATATATATATATATATATATATATATATATATATATATATATATATATATATATATATATATATATATATATATATATATATAATATAGGGGGCCTATATATATATATATATATATATATATATATATATATATATATATATATATATATATATATATATATATATATATATAAAATAATTGTTTCGCTGTCTGTGTATCTATCTGTGTATCTATCTGTGTATCTGTGTATCTATCTGACACAAGCAATTTAAAAACTTTCACAGTGAAACGAAAACGAAATATGACGTCATATTCAGCATGTAGTAGAAAATAATATCAAGCCGGAGAGTGCACACAGTAATATGACGTCATTGATTCTCGAGTAAACATTGAATAAAAAGGCAATTTTGTCTAATCTAAGTGGGTTGCGTGGAGAGTTTCATTCATACAATTCTTCGGGTAGGGGCGAAGCCTAACCCCCGCGTAAGAACGTCTAAGCCCCCTCCCCAACTCAAAAGAAATTTCTTCATCGATACTCTATAATAAAATTACCGTCTAATCTAAAAAGTGGTTTCATGCAATTCTCCGGGTAGTGGCTAAGCGCGACACCAGTGTTTCTTTTAGACTTTTTCCTCCCCGGAGGGGGGAACTTTTTCTAATCTAAAAAGTGTTTAGCATGCAGTTTTTTTTTTCAAGCATCTCTTCCGGTAGGGGCGAAGCCCCGCCCAGATTCTTCCTTTAGTTTGTATGATCTACAAATGCGACCAGTGTTTCTTTCAGACTTTTTCCTCCCCGGAGAGGGGTGGGGGTACTTGAAATTTTCGGGGCGGGGGTAGAATTTTCTGGGAAGGGGCGGACACTGGAAAAAGTATATAATTATATTTCGTTGAATGGGACGGTAGACATGTTTTGGAGTGTGTGTGTGTGTGTGGGGGGGGGGGGGGGGCGAAGCCCCCTCCTCCCAAGTAGAGTTGCCTGAAAGAAGCTCTAAATGCGACTTTTGTCATGAATGAGATTAGGTGCATGGTTTAGGGATATGCCTATGACTATATTTTGTATAAATTAAAGTACCGAGAAAATAGACAGCACTATCAGAGTTTCTTTCAGGCATCTCTTTTTACCGCCCCCCCCCCCCCCCCCCCGAACGAAATGAATTTTATATAATTTATATAGAAAATATATACTTTTAACAGTGTCCGCCCCCCCCCCCCCGAAGAAAGTCTACCGCCCCCCGAAAATTTCAAGTGCCCCCCCCCCCCCCGGAGAAAAAAGTCTGGAAGAAACACTGAGCACTATCAACCTAGCGCCCGTTGTATCCTTCCTCAACGGGCCATTTTTCTCGTATATATATATATATATATATATATATATATATATGGAGCATATATATAAATATATATATATATATATATATATATATATATATATATATATATATATATATATATATATATATATATATATATATATATATATATATATATATATATATATATATATATATATATATCGAGATATATACATTTTGTTCTTACGGGGGGGGGGTGACACCATTAGGAGCCGCACCGGGTGACACCCGACCTCGCTACGCCACTGCTATGTAGGCTCCCTATTTTCTAATAAAATATTTTTCTAGCCCTGAGAGATGTCAGAAATGCCTAAATGAATAGGCCTAGTGCCAGGGTGACTCTGTGACGAAGGGTTGGGCACATGAACGTGTTACAGGAGATTGGTGTAGGTAGAATGTAGTATTGGGAGCTGAGTCTACTGCCATTGTTAAATGTGGGTAAACAGTTTGGTACAGGCGGGAGCTAAGGGAAAGCAATGGTTTAATGAAAAGGGGGTCTAATATAAGAGCTAATTGATATATGACGAAAACTGAGAGCTTAGTAAACAGTGATAATATTCAGCAGGCATTTAATCTAAACAGCCTGAGTATAGTAAACAACAACAGCTTTGTATTTTGTAGTGTTTTTATCAGGAGCTCTTGGCGGGTCCTTGTTTATCGCAGGCCTTGTTGAGGGGGGGGGGCGTTTTATGCCGAGCCGAGTTATAACCATTTGTCTTGTTCTTAAGTCCAGTGATGGGGGCTATAACCATTTAAATAGCGTTGCATTATAGGCCTATATTTAAAGAAAATTATCTTCCTTTTCTTTTATTTTAGTGCATGTATAAAAATTTGTTATTATAAATTATCAACTGTTGTTTATTACAATTTTTATTATATTTTGTCATGGATCAAACTGTACTATAGATTTAAACATACCAAAACGTGCTAGATAAAATATTTGTTTTTGAAATACTGTGTCTGGCCTTACAATCAGCATTAACACTATGCCATCAGCAAGTTAAACTACAAGCACCATTCGGCACCAGCATCTCTTCGGGTGGGGGGGGGGGGGAGAGAAAGAACGCCTCCCCCCTCCCCCGAACGAAATGTATTTTATATACAATTTTTTTTACTTTTACCAGTGTCCGCCCCTCAAGTGCCCCCTTCCACCCAAGAAAAAAGTCTGGAAGAAACGCTGTTTGGCACTATGTATGCAGCAAGTTCTACGACGAGCACCATTAGGCACTAATCTTGTATTGAACAAGTTAAACTTGTTACCGTGGTAACTCCGATAAAGTATTTAAAATAATTTGTGCAATAATATAAGCATACTGTATTAAAATATCAGAAATGTAAAACCGTATAGATCTACTAGATTTGTTTATTATATAGTCTATTTACTGAAATTGCTGCGTTTTTTCGTAGCCTATTCAATTTAGAACGTCTAGTAAGTTTACCTATGTCTACTCATTTTTTGTTGGTTCTGCATGCATGATTATTCAGATGTTAGACACACATAAAAGGCATATTATTAGCCTGCTATTATTAGCCAATTTTGTTCCCCTCGTTTCCCATCTTGGGTGTGATCTTGCTATTCACAAACGTCTACCGTCATAAGAATGAAGAAATCTATTTTTTAAATGTAGGCTATAGATCTATATCACGATGCGGCTGTTAGGTTTAAAAGGGAAAATATGATGATGATGATTGATATCTATAACAATACTTTTAAGTATAATGCTTTATGTCTGGATTCTAATTAACAATTCTTATACTAAAAATCAAGTTCACATGTCTACTTTCCAGTATGAGTTCGACATATAGGTGCATATATAAAGCCTCTTGTTTATGATTAAGGCTTGTATAATACTGGGACAAACACGTAGGCTGTCAACACATACATACATACATGCACGTAGGTTGTCAACACAGACAATACATACATACATGCAGACTGTCAACACAGACATACAAACATGCACGTAGGCTGTCAACACAGACATACATGTACGTAGGTTGTCAACACAGACATACATACATGCATGTACGTAGGTTGTCAACACAGACATACATGCACGTAGGTTGTCAACACAGACATACATGCACGTAGGCTGGCAACACAGACATACATACATACATGCAGACTGTCAACACAGACATACAAACATGCACGTAGGCTGTCAACACAGACATAAATGCACGTAGGTTGTCAACACAGACATACATACATGCATGTACGTAGACTGTCAACACAGACAATACATACATGCACGTAGGCTGTCAACACAGACATACATGCATGCACGTAGGCTGTCAACACAGACAATACATACATGCAGACTGTCAACACAGACATACAAACATGCACGTAGGCTGTCAACACAGACATACATGCACGTAAGCTGTCAACACAGACATACATGCACGTAGGCTGTCAACACAGACATACATGCACGTAGGCTGTCAACACAGACATACATACATGCACGTAGGTTGTGACCTGATGGGTATAGGAGAGGACATTCAATTACTGACATCGTAGAATCTTGGAGAGGACATAACATTATTGACATTCAGTGTTTCTTCCAGACTTTTTCTCCGGATGGGGCACTCGATATTTTCGGGGGGGGGGGGGGGGGTGGGGGTGGGGGGGGGGCGGACACAAGTAAAAGTGTATGTTTACTATATAAATTCCATCTCGTTCGGGGGGGGGGGGGGCGGTAGACTTACTTCGTTCGCCCCCCCCCCCCCCGAAGAGATGCCTGGAAAAAACTCCATTGACATTGTAGGATCTTGGAGAGGACATAACATTATTGACATTGTAGGATCTTGGAGAGGACATAACATTATTGACATTGTAGGATCTTGGAGAGGACATAACGTTAATGACATTGTAGGATCTTGGAGAGGACATAACATTAATGACATTGTAGGATCTTGGAGAGGACATAACATTATTGACATTGTAGGATTTTGGAGAGGACATAACAATATAATCCTTAAACCAGAAAAAAAGCGCAAAACGTCTTGAATAATTCCTTTTGCAGGTGTATACAGAAAACAAAATAACAATGTCGAGTGAGCCAAACAAACCGATTGAACTTACTAAAAAACATTCGACTATAGCAAAAAGTCGCTCGGTTGTACTAGATGCAAGGTCTTTAGGCTCAGTGGCAGGGTCCCTTGCTACAGCTGGGTCGTTAGCAACGGATGATATGATAATGGTAAGTTAGGGACATTGGTGGGATGATGTTGGTAAGTATAGGACATTGGTGGGATGATGTTGGTGGGTATAGGACATTGGTGGGATGATGTTGGTAGGTATAGGACATTGGTGGGATGATGTTGGTGGGTATAGGACATTGGTGGGATGATGTTGGTAGGTATAGGACATTGGTGGGATGATGTTGGTAAGTAAGGGACATTGGTGGGATGATGTTGGTAGGTATAGGACATTGGTGGGATGATGTTGGTAAGTATAGGACATTGGTGGGATGATGTTGGTAGGTATAGGACATTGGTGGGATGATGTTGGTAAGTAAGGGACATTGGTGGGATGATGTTGGTAGGTATAGGACATTGGTGGGATGATGTTGGTAGGTATAGGACATTGGTGGGATGATGTTGGTGGGTATAGGACATTGGTGGGATGATGTTGGTAAGTAAGGGGCATTGGTGGGATGATGTTGGTAAGTAAGGGACATTGGTGGGATGATGTTGGTAAGTATAGGACATTGGTGGGATGATGTTGGTAGGTATAGGACATTGGTGGGATGATGTTGGTGGGTATAGGACATTGGTGGGATGATGTTGGTAAGTTAGGGACATTGGTGGGATGATGTTGGTAAGTATAGGACATTGGTGGGATGATGTTGGTAGGTATAGGACATTGGTGGGATGATGTTGGTAAGTAAGGGGCATTGGTGGGATGATGTTGGTAAGTAAGGGGCATTGGTGGGATGATGTTGGTAAGTATAGGACATTGGTGGGATGATGTTGGTAGTTAAGGGGCATTGGTGGGATGATGTTGGTAGGTATAGGACATTGGTGGGATGATGTTGGTAAGTAAGGGACATTGGTGGGATGATGTTGGTAGGTATAGGACATTGGTGGGATGATGTTGGTAGGTATAGGACATTGGTGGGATGATGTTGGTGGGTATAGGACATTGGTGGGATGATGTTGGTAAGTAAGGGGCATTGGTGGGATGATGTTGGTAAGTAAGGGACATTGGTGGGATGATGTTGGTAAGTATAGGACATTGGTGGGATGATGTTGGTAGGTATAGGACATTGGTGGGATGATGTTGGTGGGTATAGGACATTGGTGGGATGATGTTGGTAAGTTAGGGACATTGGTGGGATGATGTTGGTAAGTATAGGACATTGGTGGGATGATGTTGGTAGGTATAGGACATTGGTGGGATGATGTTGGTAAGTAAGGGGCATTGGTGGGATGATGTTGGTAAGTAAGGGGCATTGGTGGGATGATGTTGGTAAGTATAGGACATTGGTGGGATGATGTTGGTAAGTAAGGGACATTGGTGGGATGATGTTGGTAGGTATAGGACATTGGTGGGATGATGTTGGTAGGTATAGGACATTGGTGGGATGATGTTGGTAAGTAAGGGACATTGGTGGGATGATTTTGGTAGGTATAGGACATTGGTGGGATGATGTTGGTAAGTAAGGGACATTGGTGGGATGATGTTGGTAAGTAAGGGACATTGGTGGGATGATTTTGGTAGTTAAGGGGCATTGGTGGGATGATGTTGGTAAGTAAGGGTCATTGGTGGGATGATGTTGGTAAGTAAGGGACATTGGTGGGATGATTTTGGTAGGTATAGGACATTGGTGGGATGATGTTGGTAGGTATAGGACATTGGTGGGATGATGTTGGTAAGTAAGGGACATTGGTGGGATGATGTTGGTAGGTATAGGACATTGGTGGGATGATGTTCGTGGGTATAGGACATTGGTGGGATGATGTTCGTGGGTATAGGACATTGGTGGGATGATGTTGGTAGGTATAGGACATTGGTGGGATGATGTTGGTAAGTAAGGGACATTGGTGGGATGATGTTGGTAGGTATAGGACATTGGTGGGATGATGTTGGTAGGTATAGGACATTGGTGGGATGATGTTAGTGGGTATAGGACATTGGTGGGATGATGTTGGTAAGTAAGGGGCATTGGTGGGATGATGTTGGTAAGTAAGGGACATTGGTGGGATGATGTTGGTAAGTATAGGACATTGGTGGGATGATGTTGGTAGGTATAGGACATTGGTGGGATGATGTTGGTGGGTATAGGACATTGGTGGGATGATGTTGGTAAGTTAGGGACATTGGTGGGATGATGTTGGTAAGTAAGGGACATTGGTGGGATGATGTTGGTAGGTATAGGACATTGGTGGGATGATGTTGGTAAGTAAGGGGCATTGGTGGGATGATGTTGGTAAGTAAGGGGCATTGGTGGGATGATGTTGGTAAGTATAGGACATTGGTGGGATGATGTTGGTAGTTAAGGGGCATTGGTGGGATGATGTTGGTAAGTAAGGGACATTGGTGGGATGATTTTGGTAGGTATAGGACATTGGTGGGATGATGTTGGTAAGTAAGGGACATTGGTGGGATGATGTTGGTAAGTAAGGGACATTGGTGGGATGATTTTGGTAGGTATAGGACATTGGTGGGATGATGTTGGTAGGTATAGGACATTGGTGGGATGATGTTGGTAAGTAAGGGACATTGGTGGGATGATGTTGGTAGGTATAGGACATTGGTGGGATGATGTTCGTGGGTATAGGACATTGGTGGGATGATGTTCGTGGGTATAGGACATTGGTGGGATGATGTTCGTGTGTCGGACATTGATGAGATGATGTTAGTAGGTATGACTGGTGGGATGTAGGAAAGGTCGTTCATTGATGTTATGATGTTGGTAGGTATGACTGGTGGGATGAAGGGATGATGCTGGTAGTTATAGGACATTGTTGAGATTATGTTGGTAGTTATAGGACATTGTTGAGATAATGTTGTTAGTTATAGGACATTGTTGAGATTATTTTGAATTGCCAGGTGTTTTTAGACCTACCATGCACATTTATAAAACGATTTTTGACATAGAATACATCTCGAGAGGCCAGGGAAGAAAGGAAACAGACAATCATGGGCTTCCATCGTTACATATTCACACTGGCTTCACATTATCTCGGTATCTCTAACGACGAGGTCGAGGATTTTGTCTGTGATTCATACGACGTAAGTAAAAATCCATTGTATTAGAAATTCCTACAAAATAGGATACGTTAAACTTAAATTGTATCAGCTTAATACGATATAAATAAAGTAATATAGGCTGAAAAAATTTCTTTGTGGCCTACGAGATGGATTCTACTTAATATTCAGAATTCAGATGTTTTTGTCAAACCAAGAGTAGGAATATAATTCAGTGAATAATAGTAATAATAGGGACTAAAATGCACGACCGTGCGTACTAGATTTTAGAATGACGTAACGCTGTTTTATTTCTAACGGAGCATTTGTGTCGTCTATCTGCAGCTTTTGATTTTTTTGCAAGACATGAGTTGTTGTTTTTTTTCACAAGCTTTTATTTAACTTCTCTCTGTCGTGCTTTTTACTTGCTTATAACAATATAACCGCCCGTCTTTGTGGCCAAGGGTTGAAACTTGCGAGCGAAATTTCAATTGATTTGTTTTACATAATTGACACTTACTTTTTACTCTGACACCATTGTGATTAATATTAGATGTGTAGGGCCCAATTATTTAAAAAAAAATTAACTAACGATTGCTATATGCCTATTAGCCTAAAAAATGCAACCTGTTTTCACTTTTAAACCAGGACGAATTTGGTACTGCGCTGTTGCACTTCGTATTATATTTTTAAAATAAAAAAAAGTTTAGGCCCTAGACTCTAACTCTATAATACAACTATTATAACAAGCTAATTTTAAATGGTTAGTGAGTATGGTTTTAATTAGTGGCTCACTCTAGTGGTTATTGGCAGTGGTTTTAATTAGTGTCCCACGCTTTAGTGGTAATTGGCAGTGGTTTTAATTTAAATTATAATATTTTATTATAATAATTAGTGTCCCACACTAGTGGTTATTGGCAGTGGTTTTAATTAGTGGCCCCCACTAGTGGGCAGTGGTTAAATAGTGATTTTTAAAAGCTTTTACTTTTATATATCTGTCTGTGGGTTTGTGGCAAATCTTGTTTAGTCTCTAACATTAGTCTCTTACAACAACACATATCTCATTTTTGATCTAATTAGATATTTCCTTAATGAAAGAAATGCAAAAAATAAAAGGCCTACTAATTGTTTTTAAAAACTTAATTATCAACATGCTATTTTATCCTTTTGAATTTGTAATTACTAAAAATAGAAAATAAAAATCAAATATTTTTTAAAAACTTGGATACGCTTAAAAAAACACTGAAAAAATTCCCACTAATTCTTTTTTTTTCAGTGTTTTTATAAGGTGATTATTAAATAGACCAATTTGTTTTATTCTTTAGTTCATCCATTCTATGGTTGAGTTTGTCACTTACAACGGCGATTCTGTATTAATGCTGCATCATCAGATGGCTAAAACTCTCAATTATTCTGGTAGGGAACTGCAGAATCACAAATGTGAAAACTGAACTTTGCCATAATGTTTTCTTTATCCACAAGCAACTTAGTTTATTTAAAGAAAAACTGAATAGTCTACTGTAAATTATTGCACTTTTTACCACTATTAACAGATTGCGGCAGAACATATGCTCCAATTTCTAAGGCACCAGAAGCAATGCGAGTCTTGTTATCCACTGGTTATGACCTGCCCATTGAAGGAAAATGTGTATTTTTTATCAAAAGATTGCCAGTTATTTTAGATGACAAAAACATTGTTGAGGTAATTATTTACTACAGATGTCACCTCATTTGTGTTTCTAAAGTGGAGCATGTTTTGCTGGTAGGTCTACCATAAATACACTGTCTAGAAATTAATGAATGATTAAATCATAAATCTAGAAACTACATTGTATATATTATTTTTTTTAGCCAAAAGTTATTGCCCGTGTTGTTCAGCAGAATCTGACAATAAATTTCTGTGTGATATGCTTTCGCTTTTCTTCAATTGTGACATGTATCTGTAGCAGTAGGCTTTTTTAAAAGTCATTGTGTCATTCTCTCCTCCCCCCCCCCCCAAGAAAGGTTAACTTTGCTTAATATTAATGATTTAGGCATATGAAAATCTAATGAACTAGAATATAAATAAAAGCTAGCTTATAATGTTAAAAAAACTGTTTTAATTGGCTGCTTGTTCCTTCTTAAATTTCCAGAGCATTGTGTGTTGTAGCATCAATGTTAAAGAAAAAACCCTTCTGGGTGCATTGGCCGAACATGTGGCCAAAGTCTACCTCCCTGCGCTGCAAAGGTACAAACTTTTTACAGAGCTGATGAGAAAAGTAAGTGATAAAAAGTGCAACTATAATGAAATGATCATCGGCATAGAAAACTTTTCTCGGCATTTATTATGTGAGTACATTTTTTTAAATTAAAAGAATTTTACAAGAAAATTGACTAGCAAGCTGTATATGCAAACATTTAGTTAATAATTAATACATGGATATCAGGATCACATTTAAAAAATGTAATGAACAAATCTAGATTTAATCAGGGTTTGTCAATGTAAACCATATCACTACCCTCTAGTCTGTAAATGTCATACAAGTAATCATCCTATAAACGATCACATCTAGAGTGTGATTACAAAAAGGGTAAATTCTGCAAAATTCTGAAAATTTAGGAAGTTTAGGAATTGTGGCCACAATAATTGAGTTAACTATACATTTTGATTCTCCAACACATCGCAGGACTGAATATATCAGATTTCACCCACCTTCCCCCCCCCCCCAGGACTCATTATATCAGATCTCATCCACCTTCCCCCACAGGACTGAATACATCAGATCTCTTCCACCTCCCCCCCCCACATAAGATGACGTCCATCTTCCCCCACATATTGGAGGCCTATGGCCTATTCCATTCCCCCCCCCCCCCCCCCAACTGCACCTCACTGGTTACATTGCATGGAATTTAGGATTGTATTAGGGAGCTAGAGAAGCTAACTTTTACCATTGGATTGTTTATTTTGAAATCACAATTAGCTTAATCTAATTATAGAAACATAGATAAAGCTGTCATGATTTTAATCAGGGGGAGAAACTCATGTCAATGAGACAGTTGGACTAGGAGTGTTAAGTGAAAGATCAAAAATGAATGTGGCTAATTCTCTTCATGATGTTAACGACTGTATTAATGCAGCTCTAAATAAAACAACTATTAGTGTTTTGGAAGAACTTGCCAATCTTTGGTGCCAGCAAGTTGAAATTGTAAGTTCACTAATGGAAATTAGGATTGACTTATTACATTGAGTACAAAAATGTAATGCAATTAAATTAATATTTTTAGCTTAAAATATTAACTCAAACATTTTCAACTGCAGTTTTAATATTTGTGACATATAGCTTTTAATTGATGGTGAAAGAATTCAAAGAGAAGCTGATGATATAGGACCTAAAAAGGAACTTGAATTTTGGTTAAAACGATCTGCCCACTTCAGTTATCTGGTACAACAAATAAAATCTAAGCAGTGTCGCTTAGTGATGCATGTGCTATACATATGTAAATCCTCTGTTATGGAGAAGTGGCGAGAACTGGACATGAAGGTGACTGATCAGGCTAACGAAGCCAGAGACAATGCTAAATATCTATACACTCTTGAGAAGTATTGTGAACCACTCTACAGATGTCAACCTGTAAGCTGATTTTTAAGTTACATTCTTATATCTATCTATATATCTATCTATATGGTTTATATATATATATATATATATATATATATATATACACACACACTAAACCAACATGATTAATGTAATCATATGAAAGGAAATCATTTTACACATCTTGAAAATCTGAATTAATGATACCAAACATTATCAAACAAGCTTTTAGATGGTTTATTTCATTTTCTAATTAATGATACCAAACATTATCAAACAAGCTTTTAGATGGTTTATTTCATTTTCTAATTAATGATACCAAACATTATCAAACAAGCTTTTAGATGGTTGATTTCATTTTCTCAGAAACAGATGATGGACAACTTACCTGGTTTAATAGGAACAATCAGATTAATCTATAACTTTTCAAGATACTATACCAGCCCAGATAAAGTTTCAAGAATCTTTGTTAAGGTTGGATTTTTAAAATTGATATATATATATATATGTGTGTGTCTGTGTGCGTGTGTGCATGCATATGTGTGTGTGCATGCATGCATGCATGCATGCATGCATGTGTGTGTGCATATGTGCATATGTATGCACATGTAAAAATAATTATAGTAATAATGAATGTAATTTAATACAAATGTTGTTTATCCGAAGAAGATTCATTATTTTAAATACTAATTGTTGTTCATTATAAAAAAAAACTTTTGTTTGCAGATTACTAATCAGATTGTAACAACTTGCAAGAATTATATATCAGATAATGGTTTTTCTAGACTTTGGGACATGCCAAAAGATGAACTTCGTACAAAAATCAAGGATAGCATAAGGTCAGTTTGCTTTCTCAAGAAATAGTTTTGTCATGCTAACAGGTGTGCTTTCCTTACAGCCTTTCAGTTTTTAGTTGCCAATAGAGTTTGATTAATTGCTCTTTATTTTAGAAAGGTTATTATATTTTATTTCCCATAGATTATTTCAAGCATACATTCACATGTATGTGTCAACAAAAAAGAAAATAGCCAATGGAAACACTGAAAGACCATTTAGCTTTTCTGAATCATATATCTTTGGGAAAATCTACTCATTTAGAGCTCGTTTGGACATGGTAATTTTATATTTCTTCTTTAACCCACCAATTTTAGCTTTATTGCATCAACAATCAACAACTGCAAGAAAATTTATTTTCTTAAAGCTACATAGATAATTAATGAGAACCTTTGTAATTCCAATTTTTACTCTTTTTTCTGTTCATGTTTTAAGTGACATTATTTACATCTTAGAATTTCTTATACAGATTTTTAGCTAATGACATTAATTAGCAGTTAGCTTAAAATCTTAGAATTCTTTGTACAGATTATTTGTTAGTACCGTTAATTAAAAAAATATTTGTTTTTCAATATGTTTTACATATTATTTCCCTGTAATATTAATTAACAATTACACATCTTAAAATTCTTTTTACAGATTATTTGCTTGGATATTAATTAATAATTATATATTTTAGAATTATTTTTGACAAATTAGTTGCTTGTGACATTAATAAACAAATACTTATCATGCAATACTTTTCACAGATTATTTGCTTACTAGATCACTTTTCAATGTTTGGATCTCTTGAATCAACAAACATTGAAGGCCTGGAAGTTCTTTTTAATCGTTTCCAGTCCTTGTATTTACATTTGAAAAAGAAGGGTCATGATCTTCTCAACTACAAAAATCCATCATTTGAAGAAGATTTTGAAAAGTTTTTAGACAGCATAGAGGAGCTTAAGGTAATGTTGTGTTGTGTTTTAAGAATTGTATTTAACAGACATTAGACAAATGTAATGAAAGAAAAATGGGCTATTCTCTGTTTATTATACATTGTGTGTTTTCAAAACTATTTTTATAAACTTCTTCTATGTGTACTATTCAGGTAAATCTGCAAAAGTTCATGGTGAATTCATTGAAGAATTTAAAGAGAAGCTTGGACAAACTAAAAATGACAAGAAGGTCTGTTCTTTACCATCTTTTTGGTTATAATAAACTACAGATTCTTAACAAGGTAAAAGAATCCTGAATACATATGTCCTGTAGGGGAAAATGTATCAAAATCTGCTCTAAAGCAGCTGTACTAGGGGTCAGTGTGGTCAAGTCTGTAAAGCTCATGGTTGTTAAACCAAAAAGTCCATAGAGAGCTAGGACCCCCCCGGCAGATGAGTTTCAATAACTGAGGACAGCAGCCCATCTAGGAGAGAAAACTGCCTTGTAATTTGTTCTTGGATGGAGAAAGGTTATGGAAGCAAATCCACAAAAAGCAGGTTAAAATCAACAGCCTATATGGCGCATAACAGGTTGACACCTTATACTTAATTGTGTTGGAGGAAATCCTGTCCAACTTTACAATTAAGAACAAATTAGATGTAATAAATGGTTAGCCTCCTTTAATTAACTTGTAATTAATGCTTTTTTGCCCATTAATTATAAATAACAAATTTTGCAAGAATAAAATGCACCAGCGTGTTTATGATTTCTTTAATCTGTTTCTATTACAATACAACTATTTTTATTTCTTGCTAATTAATCTGGATTGTTCTATTTGTCATAAATGAAGATGAAAAGTTGTATAAAATTGTTATCAGAGATTAACAATACATTGATATCTGGTAACAGCATTAACAATTGTGGCTGCTGACCAAAGCACTAGCAAATTATTAAAATAATTTTAAAAATATCTTAATGCAGAAGATAATAATTTATTTACAACTTGAATTATTTATTTCAGTTTTGAAAAGTTAAATTTAGATTTTTTAGACCTGGAGACAGAGTACATGAATATTGTGGCTGTCTACAATGAAGAGTTGGACATTGTTATGGCTGTATGTTGGCCTAGTTTTATTACAATCTTTTTAAATCTATTTAAAAATAGAATTTTCACCCACAAATAATTTCCTTAAAAAATTAACTAAATAAAATTTCATTTGATTATAATAATGAGATTTTAATAGACTTTATTTAGAGATATTTAAATAAAGTGCTTGTAGACGTTTGGTGCATGATTTAAAAAATAAATTCATTAATTCAATTTAATTATACACAAAAGCATTGGTTGTTCATAATGTTTATTAGAGTATTCATTTGCAAATATACACTAAAACTATCTACTTTGAGCAACCGTAGGCTACCATTCTCTCTAAAGATGTATTTAAAAGATGTATAAAAGATGATTTAAAGATATATTTAATGAGCTTACAAATTTCCAAACCTTTTTTTTCAACATTAGCAACTATTACATTAATTTAAACTTACATTATAGTGGTGCATTTTTACTTTTAAATAAATCATTTTATTTACTTCTGTACTGGTTCATTAATAAAAAACTTGTTATTATAAACTTTGTTGTAAAGCACTTAATTAGTTTATTTACTGAGCATTCTAATAAATTTAGTTATACTTTATTGTTGTTGTATCACCAGATGTATGAGCGAGAAAAAGATGATCCAAATATACAGCGCAATGTTCCCCCAATATCAGGGAAAATCTTTTGGCTAAGGCAAATTCTAAACAACATCGCTAAACCAATCTTTATGTTACAGGTAATTAGCATGCACTTTTTAATTAAAATAAGTTCAAGTTGTATCAGACTTAAATAAAAGTTGAAAATATAATATGGCATCTACCGCCAATAAATATGAACTATTTGTTTGTTAGCACTACAGGCCTTCTGTAATGAAGTCTAAACCTGGGAGGAAAATCATGTACCGCTATAACAAATTTGTGTACATGCTAGTTAAAACTGAAGTTATCCTGCACATTGCTTGGTACAAATCTTTGGACACGGCTGCTAACAGTAAGGGATTAATTGTTTACTCAGCACTAATGTTTATTTCACTTTAAAATTTTAAAATTTATTTGTGTATTATCCGTCACCTCATCCATCCATCCATCTATCCAAGTATCTCTATAGCCAATGGAGGGCTTTGACTTGCTTCACCACATTCTGTTGGGTATTATCCAGTTTAATAAATAGTTTTATGATAATATTTGATAATATGAAGGTGATGGATGTATTTTAAAACAATCTACTCTGACTAATTTTAAAGAAAGAGATATATGTATTTGTAATAATAATTAATCTTAAATTCTTATTGTTTTAATTAAATTGAAAATTATTTAGAATAAATAAAATGTTAAGTTGCTGGATGAATGAATATTTAAAGGATGAATGCCGTGTCCTACTTTTCTTTAAAAAACATTACTTTACCATTTAAGAACATAGTTCTTGATACAACTTAAATTCATCCAGATTTGCAAGTTCCTCTTTTGATCAGACGATCACATCGTAAAGAGTACATCATCAATTTTGATCCTTATATATTTGAAATAATAAAAGAAGCCAAGTATATGGTAATGCTTGGCTTACAAGTGCCAAAAAATCTGATAAATCTAATTTTTGCTTATAGTGATATCATTACAGTGTATCGCAAATTGCAGGTGAGAATAGAATAGTGTGTTTTAGTTATTACTTAATAGAAATAGTAAATAGTTGGCTATTCTAAATTCATGTATAATTTGATTGGCCATAATTACAAACTAAAATATTTTTAATCTAATTTTTATATCCCTGAATGTTTTGATTATCAATAATCGTTTTTTATGACATAAAAAGGACTTGTTTATATTTTGTTGAGTCCTAACATACATTACACTAGATGTAATATGAAATTAATGCTGATTATTAAAACATTTTAATTTTAAAAACTGATTAACAGATGGTCCTCATAGAACATAAACAGTTGATTGAAACAATACCTGATGCATTCTTACCTCTAACACAACCTTCGTTATTTAAGGTAAACCATCATTAGTTAAGGTAAACCATCACTAGTTAAGGTAAACCATCATTAGTTAAGGTAAGCCATCATTACTTAGGGTAAACCATCATTAGTTAAGGTAAACCATCATTAGTTAAGGTAAACCATCATTAGTTAAGGTAAACCATCATTAGTTAGGGTAAACCATCATTAGTTAAGGTAAACCATCATTAGTTAAGGTAAACCATCATTAGTTAGGGTAAACCATAATTTTTTAAGATAAATCATCATTGTTTAAAGAATATATGCATAACAATAAATGCTTGCTCTTTAATTACCTTTACATACATACATTATTTGAATTTTGTCTTTTAAGCTTAAATTATAAATTTCAACAAAGTGCTGGTTTTTTTCTAAATGTTTTTTGGTAAACCAGTTTTTGAAGACTGCTAATAAGTTTAATTTGATATTTGCATATACTGTAATTTGTGTTATAACTGCTTGTATCAATAACTGCATGCTTATAATTTTACAAAAAAGATTGAAAGCCTGATCTTTCCTGGTTCTACAACAATTACCTGGACATCTCTTGAGGTTCATGAGTACTTTAGAAGTCTGAATAAAGCATTTAATGATTTCAGGCATTTTCTTACAATTGTAAGTAAACTCAAAGTTTTACTTCTACACAAGATAAAAAATTGTTTGTGCAATTATTTTATTTCATGTATTATTTTTCAAGAATCTGTATGGATCAGAAAAAAATTGTATTAGATTTTAGGTGAAATTCTTAAAGTAATTATTTTTACTACAGGTAAATGATATAAAAAGTACTCGAATTGATGAAAAGATGCAACACATATCAGAAAATAATCTTTGTGTATTCCCCACAACAACACCATGGACTGTAGAAGAATTTATATCTAATATCAAGGTAAAACACTTGGATTTATCGGGAATTGATCTGTACTATGTAGGTCTATTGATTCAATATGGATTGATACTATTGCAGACAAATTTCATTTAATCCATAAGGTAAGTTCTAATACACAGACCAAAGTTTTATAACCATCATTATTATTTTCTTCAGAAATATACTCTTGACATTGGAGAAGAATTGAACCTAAATAATAACATGATTTGTGATGTTGTGTATGGGCTGTTGACAATCTTTGTCAATCACACAGCAGATGAGTACAAAGAGCTGGAAATTCTTTACAATAGAGAACAAAAAATTGCCTCGGTTGACGGTAAGATAGTTCAGTGTTACTTGGAAGTATTTACATTTCTTTTACCAAAAATGACACATAAGTTAAAAATCCAAAATTAAATTTTTTTTTTTAGTATATAAAAGAAAAGTGATGCCAGGTTTAGTTTTTGTATTATTTTCATCTTGTAAACCCCTACAGGCAACAAAATCATACCTTTGTACCAATACCAGTCTGCATTAGAGTATTATTTTCATCTTGTAAACTCCTACAGGCAACAAAATCATACCTTTGTACCAATACCAGTCTGCATTAGAGTATTATTTTCATCTTGTAAACTCCTACAGGCAACAAAATCATACCTTTGTACCAATACCAGTCTGCATTAGAGCATTATTTTCATCTTGTAAACTCCTCCAGGCAACAAAATCATACCTTTGTACCAATACCAGTCTGCATTAGAGTATTATTTTCATCTTGTAAACTCCTACAGGCAACAAAATCATACCTTTGTACCAATACCAGTCTGCATTAGAGTATTATTTTCATCTTGTAAACTCCTCCAGGCAACAAAATCATACCTTTGTACCAATACCAGTCTGCATTAGAGTATTATTTTCATCTTGTAAACTCCTACAGGCAACAAAATCATACCTTTGTACCAATACCAGTCTGCATTAGAGCATTATTTTCATCTTGTAAACTCCTCCAGGCAACAAAATCATACCTTTGTACCAATACCAGTCTGCATTAGAGTATTATTTTCATCTTGTAAACTCCTACAGGCAACAAAATCATACCTTTGTACCAATACCAGTCTGCATTAGAGTATTATTTTCATCTTGTAAACTCCTACAGGCAACAAAATCATACCTTTGTACCAATACCAGTCTGCATTAGAGTATTATTTTCATCTTGTAAACTCCTACAGGCAACAAAATCATACCTTTGTACCAATACCAGTCTGCATTAGAGCATTATTTTCATCTTGTAAACTCCTCCAGGCAACAAAATCATACCTTTGTACCAATACCAGTCTGCATTAGAGTATTATTTTCATCTTGTAAACTCCTACAGGCAACAAAATCATACCTTTGTACCAATACCAGTCTGCATTAGAGTATTATTTTCATCTTGTAAACTCCTCCAGGCAACAAAATCATACCTTTGTACCAATACCAGTCTGCATTAGAGCATTATTTTCATCTTGTAAACTCCTACAGGCAACAAAATCATACCTTTGTACCAATACCAGTCTGCATTAGAGCATTATTTTCATCTTGTAAACTCCTCCAGGCAACAAAATCATACCTTTGTACCAATACCAGTCTGCATTAGAGTATTATTTTCATCTTGTAAACTCCTACAGGCAACAAAATCATACCTTTGTACCAATACCAGTCTGCATTAGAGTATTATTTTCATCTTGTAAACTCCTACAGGCAACAAAATCATACCTTTGTACCAATACCAGTCTGCATTAGAGTATTATTTTCATCTTGTAAACTCCTACAGGCAACAAAATCATACCTTTGTACCAATACCAGTCTGCATTAGAGCATTATTTTCATCTTGTAAACTCCTCCAGGCAACAAAATCATACCTTTGTACCAATACCAGTCTGCATTAGAGTATTATTTTCATCTTGTAAACTCCTACAGGCAACAAAATCATACCTTTGTACCAATACCAGTCTGCATTAGAAACTCTGAGCTCAAATGTAGAGATGGACAATAGTCCCCCACCTGAAGATTTGATGACCAAAGAGAATTACATTACATGTTGTAAAAATATGTTTGAAGACTTCAAACTGAAAATAATTGATGCCTTAGTGCGCTCTGTCCGCAACTCTCTGCTGTCATTAAGAAAAAGATTTGCTTCTGGGTAGACTTGTTGCTTTATTACAGTTTTCTTCTTTATTGATTTACACATTATTGAGTTTTTGTGATAGAATCTGTTCTTTTATTGTACTTGGGTGGATCTTAAGTACATATATTATTGGGGGTGGGATGGGGTGGGGGGCATAAATATTCTGACAGCAACTGCCAGCCAAAAATCAATAGAGGTTATAAAGTTCAGACAAGTGTCATATGGCCAGAGAAGTGGTTGGAAACACTACTGAGATGCTGGGGGTTTTGATACATTTTCTATTGGGGATGCTATCAGCCAGCTAGAACTAATTGCTAAAGGGGTTCACATTTCTAATAATGTTCTTAATCTAAAGTCCAAGTCAAATGATCAAAGAATGTTAGTTTTCTTAGTGGTTTTATTCTTTAGGGCTTAGCTAGTTTTGAAAACAACACTTTACACACACTTTGCGATAATACATTAGTCTATAAATGTTTTCATTTATTAAAGGACAACATTTCCTTACTTTTCTAATAATGTATATTTTATTAAAATAGTATGGGGCGATCCAACAGCTTATTTATAGACGACGACATCAGAGGCTCAGGGCTGCCATTTTTTGTAGTTGATGTTGAGTTGGTTGATTCAAAAGTGGTGAGTTTTTATACATAGATTACAACAGTTGGATATTTTTGTATTCAAGTATATTTATGAAAAAGACATGAGATGTAAAAATAAATGTTAAATGTACTCAATTGTTAATGTTAAAATTAAATAAAGATCATTTAAGTTTTAATCTTATTTTAGTTGGGTCATGTATTGTATTCCATTGATAGAAAATTTCTTCTTGAACAGCTCTGATTTATATAATATCTAATATTTAATGGTTGGGGAGTTGAGTTCTGTTATACATTTTTTAAGGAATCAACACAAGAGACATTATTGGACTTCTGGTAAATCTTAACTGTAACAAAGTTGTACAGATTGTATCAATACTTTTGTAGATTATTAACCCAAAGACAGAAGCAATGATACAAGCTTTAAATAAAGCAGTTGTAATGATTCAAGATATAACAAAAAAAGTTGAAGTGTGGGAGGATGTCAGCCCTAGCTGCTTTGCCAAGCTGGAGACAAAAGTCCATACTAAATCCAGTGGAAGTAAACATTTTTTTACATTTCATTCTAAATCCAGTGGAATTTAATTTTATTTTACAGTTAATTCTTGATCCAGTGGAAGTAAACACTTTTTACAGTTTTCTAAATCCAGTGGATTTTAAAAAAATATTAATCTTTAATTTGAGTTTACAGTAAAATCTAATATTGTTTATGCTTCTTTATTGAAAGCTTTGGTCTTGAAGAAAAACTGTTACAAAATTGTTATGGAAAACAAAGATGTTTTAAAATACACCAATCTTGGAGTCATTGCTTCACCATTAGCAGATGAAGTGAAAAGAGCCTTAAAACATTTTAATCAATTTGAGCATATTTGGTCTCAGGATAAAAAATCTGTTGTCGAGGTTTGTTGGTTGCTTTGTTTGTTTGATTGATTAAAGAAAAAAACATGAACAGCAATAACAGGCCTAGAACCCACAATGAAAATTATTTAATTAATAGTTTCATCTTTTTTTTTTGTGTGAGAATAGTTAAATGAACAATTTCATTGTTTATTTTTGGTATGGTTGTTAAATTATAACAGTTTCTGAACAAAATATTATTCTTAAAAGAAATGGTCAAGATCTTTTAATTTTTTGTTTTAGGAGTTTATGAAAACTAAGCCAGGTTTGTATGAATTTAGAGAAGTTTTGATCCACCTCCAAAGTGAAGAAGACATGGTTAAAAATATTTCACCAGAAATCAACCTTGGAAGCATTGTTTTAAGAACAGGTAAAGTTTTATCTTTATACTGCGTACCTAAGGATTTTAGATAGTGTGGAAGTAAAAACAATTTTAGCCTGTGCATATACTTGTAAGATGTCAGGTTGATTTACATTGTGCTTTATAATGCTATAAAAACAATATAAAATTATATATAAATATATATCCATACATTTTTAAGAAGAAACAGTGGTTTTATGATGTTCAAAATTTGGAGTAGGGGCTAATTGGGAGGTTTATAACCCCTTGCACCCCACCCCCCTTTCAAGATTTTTGTCTTGAGATATTTCGTGCTGAGTTATTTTATCTCTGAGATGTTTTGTCATAGATAATTATTACACAAGTCTTAAGCCCTCTAGAATTCAGCTAATGGTCCATGTATTTGTCTCTCTGTGAGCTAATGCAACACTTAGTCTCGTAAGCATTCATTCTTGTGTAAAGTTTTCTCACAGTGGTTTGGTGATCTTGACATTGATTTTTATTACCCTATAACACAAAATGTCAAATGGTTGTATTAGAAAAAGACATCATTGTTCATAAGTGTCTGTCCCATTCTTGTTAGTGATTGTGCTTTTTATTTTCTTGAAATGTGAGTGTTGGTGGGGAGAAAAGGAATTATCTTTTGTTCAAAATTGTTGCATCTCAGCCTACAAATAATTAAAGAAAACATAAATTGTGTTTTTATTCTTAAAGTCTGGATTTTATTGGAAGATTTGAGAGATGTCATTTTTATTTTCAGAAAGTTTAAAACAATCTTTAATGGATGAAATTGAAGATTGGAAAAAGAATTATGGCATGGAGCTTAATAATATGATAAAGGAGCAGGCAGAAGAAATATCAGAGTTCATTACTGCTAAATCAAAGATTCTTAATAAACCAATAAAGGACATGGATGACATTCGATCAGCAATGGGGGGTCTAAATTCATTGAAAGAAAACTATATATGGCTGGATGAGCAAATATCCCCTATTGAGGTTGGTTCCTTTTTACTTTCTCATGTATACTAAGTATAGAGAAAGTCTTGTAATCGTGCAAAATAAAAAAATCGAGATTATTGCAAATCTCGACGTTTTAGGGCTACCTGAGTCGGAAAACATAGTTTTGCAATCTTGTCTGTATGTATGTGTGTCTGTGTATGTGTAAACACGATAACTTGAGTACCGTTACAGCTAGGTTGATGAAATTTCCTAACCGGAAGTGGAACTTTTTCTACTTTGAATTTTTCAAAAGCCTATAACTTGAGTACTATTTCAGATAGATAAATGAAATTTCACATGTTCTATCAAATTTGAGTAATTTCCGTCCATCTGAAGTAGTAATTTACGCTATTTCCGATTTCTAAAAAAAAATGCATGTGAATTTATAAAGTACTAATAATATCCCGCACTATTATGCACATTTTATTTGGCGTCCACTTGGTGTGTACTTCTTTTTTTTTATGAGATTCTATTCTATTATAAAAAGTTTAAGTAATTAAAAATGGATTTAAAATATTGTCTATGTCCCGAGTTGCCATCCCCCGTAGTGTTATATTAGAATACTAGCGTACCCGTCCCCTGCGCGTTGCCGCGGGGATAGAAGAAAGTTTGACGAAATGTATTAGAAGGATTTCACCAACGCGTTACCAATCATATGTTCTTAGACGCGTGACCATCTTTTCTAAAAAGCTCAATTAACGGATGCCAAGTGCCAACATAGTCGCTCTAATACTCTGGGCTCCAAACTGTGTATTGACGAAAGTTGTACCCTATATGGCGCCGCTCATAAGAAACTTTAGTTTTCTTTTTCGCAGAAATATTCTCTGGAGTATTCTCATCTACTTCCTAAATTTCATGGCACTCGGATGAACCACATCCGAGTTTTATTTTTTATATACCGTGTATAGAGAAAAAAAAATCGCTCCCCCCCCCCCCCCCTTGCAATATTAAACAATATTTTTTTGCAGAACCCTACCATTGGGTGATCTAATCATCTCCCCAAAGTTTCATGGTACACGGATGAAACCGAAATAGACTTTAATTTTTATAAACCGTATATAGAGAAAAATTGCAGCCTCCCGTGGCGCCGCCCTTGCGAAATTAAAAATGATTTTTTTTACAGAACCCTTCCCTTGAGTGTTATAATGAACTCCCCAAAGTTTCATGACTATCGGATGAACGATGTCAAACCAAAATAGACTTTTATTTTTATATACCGTATATAGAGAAAAAACAAATTGCGCCCTGCCGCAGAAACCTCCTCAGGAATATTCTCAACAACTTCCCAAAGTTTCACGGCAATGTGATGAGAGGTGTAGTAATGCATAAAAGACAAACAGACAAACAGACACACACACAAACATACATTGCTTTTTATATATATAGATTCGAGAAAGTTTAGGGGAGATCACTCCTGGTTTATTATTTACTGTGTCCTCACACTTGGAAGTTTCATATGAAATTTTTTTTCTATTTATTAGCTCAATAGAATTGATGGTAACAAAGTTAAGTTAATTTGCAACATTTATTGTAATTTCTTATTTAAATTTATTAGACTCACAAATATTAATTTAAACTTCAGAAACTTTTGTTTCACTTATTTTTGGTAACTAATGACCTAATTTTAAAAAAACTATTACCTACTATGAAAAAACTAAATTGCACCTTAGGTTTTTCAGACATTACAGAAATAGTATTGCCTTTTTTCATTTGAATAGAGCTTATATAGGCCTATATATAAACTTTAAATGCTATTATATATAAGCTATAAAGGCTTAGAATATTATTTAATTTGTTTATTAATGTATATTGGTCATCATTCTGCTCTGTCTGCTCTGATTCAGGAAGCATATAATATGATGGCGTCTTTTAGTACAGTAGTCCAACAAGAAGAAATAGAGAGGGGTGAATCATTACGCTATGCATATGTAAAACTTATGGACATGAGTGTATGCTTTTTATTTTTTTATTTAGTCACTTAAGAAAGTTTTTTTTATTGATGCAAGTTTGAACACATAAGTGTAAACTAAACAGTTTCAACCACCCACTTTATTGCAGTTAAATTAGCAGCCTGCCAAATTTGTAGATAATTCAGTTAAAATTATCATCTACCCATATAATGGTAGACATAATACAGTGAAACCATAAGAGAGATGAGATGATTTAAACATCCCCCTACTAAGCCAGTGGTGCTGAAGTCTTAAGTGCTGGCTACACAGCTCCCAGCAGATGTGGCCTCTCTGTCTGTGAGAATAGCTTCAAGGCAATGCTTTAGTTGGTTACAACATGTAATGGAGAGTTAAACCATCCACAATACATTTTAGACATAACAGAAAAAACCAATGGCCTTACAACCTAGTTGGTCCTCAAAATACATAACCATTTTTAGTGTGGTAAATAATCTTTTATTAAATACACCTGAATCTTAACTATAATATATGTATATATTATTGTATAGACCCAAGTGACCAATCATTTACTAGAAGTTCAGCCTGTATTCAAAGAGGAGTTAAGTTCTTCTGTTGATTCACTGGCTGCAGATATTGCTGTATTTTTAAATGATTATTACAAGGTGAGAAAGCTTCTCCAATATAAAATGAAAAATAGGGATTTAATCTTTACACTGTTTGGTACAATCATTTACTTTTTAACTTAGAAAATAAATGTTATGCTTTTGGAAAATATTTAGTATTTCAATGTTTTCATTTGCTTTAGGGCAGGGGTCTCCAAACTTTTCAGCCCGAGCGCCGCATTAGCTATCAAATATAAGTTCGGGGGCCAGAGTTTCTTCCAGGCATCTCTTCGGGGTGATAGGGCCCCTGAAGAACGCCTCTTAACGGAACTTTGATGCAAAATGTGTAATATTAGGAAAGTCTTCCTTGGGCAAATACTTATAAAACCATCCCGCCCTTATTTGAACTTGTCTTTAAGGAGGTCATTTGCTGGGCAACTGGCCACATTTACTTCAATGGTTTTTGCACCCAATCCTACATTTTTTATTAGTTTTGAATTTTTCTTCAGCCACCTCCACCTCATTTTTTTAATATTCAGATATTAATTAAATAAATAAAAAATATGACAATATATGAAAATAGTACTAAATATTTTTTTTTCATATCTACTCAGAAAGGTCCAATGGAAATTGGTATTCCTCCAATTGTTGCCAATGACAGACTACAGAATTTTCAGGTAATTGCACATAGGTATCACTGTGTAAATGACCTGAAATATGTTAAATGGCCTAAATTCATGACATTGGTGTTGTGTAAAGTACCTGCCACACAAGGTAAAGATTACCTGACACAAGAATTACCTATTTGTATTCCACCAAGTCAACTTACATTATTGCCCAATAGTGGCAATAGCATTTCCTCTGGAATTGTAGTATAATAGTTAATATTTTAACTGAACTATTACTGACAATTTGTGTGAATTAGAGATAGCGGCAACATGTTTCTTATTGGTTATTCATGAGATGCCTCCTTGGTCTGTCATTTTTTTTGTTTAATTTTTATTTGCTTTATTTTGCATAAATATAGCAATGGGCTTTTTCTTTTCCAGATGTGGTTTGATTTTCTCTATCGTAAACACTTGACTTACTCAGATGGAGAGGAACTGTTTGGACTACCTAAAACTGAACAGCCAGAATTTGAGAAGGTTAAGAAGGAGCTGGCCCTGCTACAAAAACTGTATAGTTTATACACCAGTGTCATGACAACCATTGACAAGTACATTGAGATGAACTGGGCAGAAGTGGATTGTGAGAAGATTAATGCTGAACTCACTGAATTACAAAACAGGTAGATTATGCAGGTGGATTGTGAGTAGATTAATGCTGAACTCACTGAATTACAAAACAGGTAGATTATGCAGGTGGATTGTGAGTAGATTAATGCTGAACTCACTGAATTACAAAACAGGTACATTCAAAAGTACTTGGACATCATCTATAATTTCTCTCATTTCTTGGAGAGAATGTAGCCGCTATTGTTACACAAAAGACAGATTCACCCCTCAGATGAAACCACTGATTCACCAGCCTAAGCAAAATGTATTTGTTATGGAAATTAATACT
The DNA here is from genome assembly GCF_028476545.2 of Physella acuta. Lineage (NCBI taxonomy): Eukaryota > Metazoa > Mollusca > Gastropoda > Physidae > Physella > Physella acuta. Next base: position 265,153 of record NW_026732408.1, read on the forward strand.
CCTTTTATTACAAGCTTTTATTTAACTCACTTCCTCTGTCGACAGTCTGTCTGTCTAGATAGAAACGCAGGAGTGAAAATTCGGAAACTTCTACTTGACCGATATGATTCACACTTGGCACGTGGGTCAAGACATGAAGACAATGCAATCTGAAACTAAATTTGACTTAATTGGATGCCTGATTAATTTTTTATGAATTAATTAAAATTTGGACCGAATTAGTAGGCATGTCTAGCCAACCACACCACACGCGTCATCACCTTCAATAGCTGCACCATCACGTAATGGCTGCGTTCAAAAACCATTGCACGCCTACTGAACGTGATGTTCAGTAGGCGCTCAATGGTTTTTAGTCATGTAACTCTATTGTAAATAAAACATGTAAAGTACTGAAAAAAAAATTCATAAAAAACGTTTTAATAACAAGCTTTTATGTAATGATGCACTAAAAAGTAGAAAATAAATTATAGACTACTATTTAAATAACTATAAAGAAAAGCGTGGGTGTCTTCCTTAACATTAGTAAAGGTATCCAATAGATACTAAAGTGACCCACGCTTTTCTTTATAGTTATTTAAATAGTAGTCTATAATTTATTTTCTACTTTTTAGTGCATCATTACATAAAAGCTTGTTATTAAAACGTTTTTAATGAATTTTTTTTTATGTTTCTTTTGAAATAATACAAAATCTGTGCTTGCACATGATTCTTGACCCCTCCTCTATTTACTAACCAAGCTGGCAAATGTGACAAAAGTCGTGGCCATCTTCCTGTTTGGTGTGTGATGATATTTATAAAAATCAAAGGGCTTAAATTTGCTTCATTGTTTGTGTAATATTTGCCCAATTATAATTTTTACGGGAGGAATTTAGATGTAACTTTCTGATTTATTTCATATTGAATTTTTAAAATCAAAATAGAATAATTTTAGTAATTTAACATGTTTTAGACAAAAATAATATGTGATACGCTGGGTAATTACCTGTTATTTGAATTCAGGAGAGTTTTTAAAAATATATTTCAGATGTCGCCGTCTACCAAAAGCTCTGAAAGACTGGCCAGCATTTAATGACCTGAAGAAAAAGATTGATGACTTCAATGAAACTGTACCACTGCTAGAACTGATGGCAAACAAGTCCATGCAGGCAAGACACTGGAGACGAATTGAAGATATAGCCAACTACAAGTTTGAATTTGATGTTGCCATAGACCAGCCTATGGATATAATCATGGAGAATGTCCATCTTAAAGACATAATGAAGGCCCCACTCTTGCCAGTCAAAGATGAAGTAGAGGTAATGTATAATTTTAGTTTGTAAGAGCTGACTCATTTAGTTTGTAGACTAATCCATTTTAGTTATTGACTTCTATCTGTTAAAAAGGAAGAGATAATCAATATCAGTTGTGTTGAAGAAATTTAATGGTGGGTTAAAGACTTTCAAGATTTAAAATTTTGATTTGGTAAACTTTATTTATTTACAGGATATTTGCATTAGTGCTGTAAAGGAAAAAGATATTGAGGCAAAACTCAAACAAGTGGTCAATGATTGGACTAACAGAACTTTGACCTTTATGAATTTTAAAAACCGTGGGGAATTACTTCTTAAACCCTCTGATACAGCAGAAACTATTAGCTTGGTGGAGGATTCCTTGATGATCCTTAGCTCACTCTTAAGCAACAGGTAGCATGAGAGGAAAAACAGCTTATCATATTAACCTGAGTTTTAAGTAGATTACGTCTTCTGATCCTGGATTTTGTGTAGATTATCTGTCTTCTGATCCTGGATTTTGTGTAGATTATCTCTGTCTTCTCATTCTATTTTGTATGATGATTATCTAAAATTAAAAGTTTTTTGAATAGTTTAAAGCTATAATTTTAAATTAGCTGTTTATTAAATGACTTAGAGTGTCTTAAATATGACTTTTAGGTACAACACTCCCTACAAGAGCAAAATCCAGGTTTGGGTTCAGTACCTGAGCATGACAGCAGATGTTCTAGAACAATGGATTGTGGTCCAAAATACATGGGTTTATTTAGAGGCTGTGTTTGTTGGAGGAGATATAGCAAAACAACTGCCACAGGTTTAAAACTTTTCAAGTTTTCAAACATAAAAGACTTTTTTAACATTTGTAGTTGCTTTAGAGTGAAAATAAAATTATATTTAGATCTAGCTGTATCACTATAAAAGCGGATATTTTCTAAAAGTTGAAAGTATTTTGAATAATGCTTGTTATAATTTATTCATATGTATGTATTTGTTTTTAGGAATCGAAAAGATTTGCTGCCATAGATAAACAGTGGCTTAAAGTAATGACACGAGCCCATGAAAATGACAATGTGATTGCTTGTTGTGGGAGTGATGACACAATGCACCAGATCTTACCCCACCTTCAGGAGCAGTTGGAACTGTGTCAGAAGTCTCTTACAGGGTCAGTGTCTTGGTCTAACATGTTGCGGTCTTGGATTTATGCTGACAGTAATTTCTTGAACATTTTATTATGCAATTATTATTATATAAAATTTGTTTGCAAACTGATACTAGAAAAATAAAAGTATGGTTACAAGAAAACAATGTAAACATTTTTAGGTATTTAGAATGAAGTATTATAAAGAGTTTTTCCTTACACAGGTATCTAGAGAAGAAAAGATTGCTGTTCCCCAGATTTTTTTTTGTATCAGATCCCGCTCTTCTGGAAATATTAGGTCAGGCTAGCGATTGCCACACAATTCAGGTATATTACCAGCCTTTTATCAGACCATAATTGCCACACAATTCAGGTACATTACCAGCCTTTTATCAGACCATAATTGCCACACAATTCAGGTACATTACCAGCCTTTTATCAGACCATAATTGCCACACAATTCAGGTACATTACCAGCCTTTTATCAGACCATGAAACACAGGTTTAAGGAAGCTATACACAAGTCATAAAATACATATTAATGTGATTTTTTTTGTGACGTTATATAATACAGATTAAGATGAGTTTTTTTGTGGTCAATCAATTCAGGTAAATATGAGAATTTTATCATGTTTTCCTGTTTGTGCCCAAGACACATGGGGCAGATGAAGTAGAGTTCATCTGTTTCAGAGACCGTCACACAAAAAGGGACAGTGTGGTCAGCACTATACCCAGCCACCTTTGCTTTCCCTAATGTGAGTTTGCCCATTAGAGCTGGGCTGATTCAGGGATGTTCTACTGACTTGAACCTGGATTTGAACTCGAGATTTTCAGGTAGCAGCAGAGGCGTAGCGAGGGGGGGGGGGGCGGGGGGTGAGGACCGCACCGGTTGACACCATGGCAAAAAATAGCAAAATATATATAGAAAAACTTGAGGCGGGGGTGCAAATCAAAAGTTTGAGGGGGTGGGGTGCAAATCGAAAGTTTGAGGGGGGGGGGGCTGCAAATAAAAAATTTGAAAGTTTGTCCCCGGGAAGGGTCGCTATGCCTCTGGGGGGTGACACCATTAAGTGCCACACCGGGTGACACCCGACCTCACTACGCCACTGGGTAGCAGTCTAACTCTCTACTGCTTGGCCACGTCGTCCCATAATATTAGGAATTGGTTATATGAAACCCTGTCAAGTTTTGAAAATAATTTTCTAAATTCAATTGAAATATTGAAACCACTGAGATCTAACATTGTCAAATATCTAATATGTTAATATTGTCAGGCACATCTGCTAGGTTTGTTTGACAACATCAAATCTGTTGAGTTCCATGAAAAAGTTTATGATCTCATTCTGTCCTGTGTTTCTAGAGAGGGGGAAAAAATTCAGGTCAGTTCAGTTCTGATGAAATGTTGATTTACTTTCTGCACAATTTTAATTTTTTGTGTGAGTGATGATTGTTAACTTGTGTGAATGTTGATTGTTAACTTGTGTGAATGATGATTGTTGACTTGTGTGAGTGATGTTTGTTAACTTGTGTGAGTGATGATTGTTAACTTGTGTGAGTGATGATTGTTGACTTGTGTGAGTGTTGATTGTTAACTTGTGTGAGTGATGATTGTTTACTTGTGTGAGTGATGATTGTTAACTTGTGTGAGTGATGATTGTTTCCTTGTGTGAGTGATGATTGTTTCCTTGTGTGAGTGATGATTGTTAACTTGTGTGAGTGATGATTGTTACCTTGTGTGAGTGATGATTGTTAACTTGTGTGAGTGATGATTGTTAACTTGTGTGAGTGATGATTGTTAAATTGTGTGAGTGATGATTGTTATCTTGTGTGAGTGATGATTGTTAACTTGTGTGAGTGATTTTTGTTAACTTGTGTGAGTGATGTTTGTTAACTTGTGTGAGTGATGTTTGTTAACTTGTGTGAGTGATTTTTTGTTAACTTGTGTGAGTGATGATTGTTTACTTGTGTGAGTGATGATTGTTAACTTGTGTGAGTGATGATTGTTTACTTGTGTGAGTGATGATTGTTAACTTGTGTGAGTGATGATTGTTAACTTGTGTGAGTGATGATTGTTAACTTGTGTGAGTGATGATTGTTACCTTGTGTGAGTGATGATTGTATCCTTGTGTGAGTGATGATTGTTAACTTGTGTGAGTGATGATTGTTACCTTGTGTGAGTGATGATTGTTACCTTGTGTGAGTGATGATTGTATCCTTGTGTGAGTGATGTTTGTTAAGGTGTGTTAGTTATGTTTGTTAATGTCTGTGTGTGTGATGATCAATCTGCTGTACTTTGCTCCCAGCTGGAGAAAGCTGTCAAGTGTGAGGGTAATGTGGAGCAGTGGCTGGACATGCTGATGATAGAACAACAGAGGTCTCTACATGCCATTATCAGGGAAGCTTATCGTGCTATCACTGCCCCAGAATTTGAGCTCTACACTTTTCTTAACAGCTTTCCAGCGCAGGTCTCTTAAGTTAAGACTAAATCATTTTTACACATGAGTTCTTTAAAGATTGATGTATCATACCATTCTAATTAATAAGATATTTTTAAAATATCTACTCAATATTTGTAGCTTATAGAGCAGAAACCTTTTTCTGTTTTTTTAAACTAGGTTGGACTGTTGGGTATTCAATTCTTGTGGACTAAAGCAGCTGAAGAAGCTTTGAAAGGTGCTAAATTTGACAAGAAGTTCATGGTCAATGCTAATATCTATTTCTTGACCATCTTGAACATGCTGATTGCTAAAACAACTGAAAATCTTCTTCCAATGGAGAGAATAAAATATGAAACATTAATTACAATACATGTTCATCAGCGAGACATATTTGATGATCTGGTAAGTTGTGTTCTACTTCTATAAAAACATGTGAAATAAAGAAAAAGAGACTTAGTATCAACAGTCAATTTAAAAACGTATGTACAAAAGTTTTGAAATTCCTTAATTTACTAATACAAAGTAATTCTGAAATTATGTTTTCATAAAAATATCTTTTATTCTTTTTCATCAGACAAAACGCAATGTGAATTCTGTAGTGAGTTTTGATTGGCTGAAACAAGCAAGGTTTTATTTTAACGAAGAAACTGACCAATGCCTTGTGCGCATCACTGATGTCCTGTTTATCTACCAGAACGAGTACCTGGGGTGTACAGACAGATTAGTCATCACTCCCCTCACTGACAGGTAGCTGCTATATGTTAAGTTAGTAGTTGACTAAGATAGAGATAGTAGCTAGCTAAGTTAGAACCTGGCTAAGTTGGTAGCAGGCAAAGTAAATAACATTCTAGGTTTAAGTAGTTTTTAAGGCTAAGTCTGACCAATTTAGCAGTGTCAATAGGCTAGGTATATTCTGAGGCTAAGTTAGTTGTGCCTAATAACATTTAATTTTTAAAAATTATGCCGGGTAAAAAAAAATCTTCAAAAAATAACTTGATCTAGACCAGGGGTCTCCAAATTTTTCTGTCCGAGGGCCGCATTGACTATCAAATTTCAGTTCTGGGGCCAGTTTCTTCCAGGCATGTCTTTGATTTTTCTGGGCAAAGTTCCTCAGCCATCATCAACAAACGTTTTTTTCCGTGGACAAAAAGAGCTCCGCGGGCCGGATGAGAGGACCTCGCAGGCCGCATCCGGCCCGCGGGCCGTAGTTTGGAGACCCCTGATCTAGACAATAGCAAATTAAGCCCGCCCATTTTGCCTGCCATGTATTTCAATGGGAAGAAATATAGCAGATGACATGTTCCTGCTAAATGGTCAATTGTGTCACATTAACACACCTTAAAAACTTACCTACCGTATCAGTTATAGCATCGTAGCCTACCAATTAATTTTGATTATTAAAATTTGTATCAAATTAAATGTAGTTTTTAATGGTTTAAGTCACCTTGAGCAATGATGAAGTTTAAAATCTTAAGCGCCACCCTATCTAAGGCTATGCTAGTAGTGTCTGCACATGAAGTTAGTGGCGTTTGGATAGGTTAATTAAATAGTAATAATAATATTCCAATTTCAAATTACACTTGTAGTTAATAAGTAATTTTGGTTAAGGTGTTACATCACCTTAGCCCAGGCCCTCTGGATGTCAATGGGCGGCGCCCCTGCAGGCCCTGCTGGAACTGGGAAAACAGAAACAACAAAGGACATGGGTCGTTGTCTGGGGAAATATGTTGTTGTATTCAACTGTTCTGATCAAATGGACTTTAGAGGGCTTGGCCGGATTTATAAAGGTAAGAGACTGTAATATTAGGTTAAGTATGTCATGATTTACGCTTTGTCAAAGTAAAACTAAAATACATTAGTATTAGAGATAGTTTAAAAAAGTTTTTTTCTTAAAGCCATGTTTTAAAAGTTATGCTTATAATGAAAAAGTAGCCAAAAACTCCCAGCATTCAAGCATGTTTATAAATAAGCCTAAAAATCTTTCTTTCTCCAGGTCTTGCTCAGTCAGGAGCATGGGGCTGCTTTGATGAGTTTAACCGCATTGATTTGCCAGTTTTATCCGTCGCCGCTCAACAAATTTACATTGTGCTCTCGGCAAAGAAAGATAAAAAGAAAGAATTTATTTTTACAGATGGTGATCATGTATCCCTAAATCCAGAATTTGGGATTTTTCTTACTATGGTGAGTTTACATCCATCAGAAGAATGCAAAACTGGATTTAAAAATCATACTTTGAAATAAATGTAAAAATAGGATCTCATTGAAAAAAGGGATATATTTTACAAGCTTTTAGTTCGCTTGCTTCGTCTGTATTCATCTTCAATCAAAACTGGCGAGCAACATTTCGACCACTTCTAATTGACCAATTTTTCTGAAACTTGGCACTTGGGTCAAAACCGAATGACAATGCAATCTGACATTATATTTAACTTAATTATTTAATTTTTAAAGAATTAATTAAAATTTGTTATAAAAATTACTATTTACCACCATATTATATGCACATTTTTTTGTTCATTTATTGTGCAATTGTTTTTAGTCATGTATCTATTTTAAATCAAAAAGTTTTAAGTACTAAAGAAATACATAAAAACGTATTAATTACAAGCTTTTATATAATTATGCACTAAAAAGGAGAAAATAAAATAGTTTCTCTAAATATGATAACTACTATTTAAACAATTAAAAATAAAAGCATGGGTTGCTTCTTAAATTCTAGTGAAGGTATTCAATTCATAAGCAGCTCATGCTTTGATTTTTATTTCTATAGTAGCTCATGATTATATATTTACAGAGAATCATTTATTTTCTCCTTTTTAGTGCATAATCATATTAAAGCTTGTTATTAAAATGTTTATTATGAATTTTTTTTATTGCAACTCATAAATAAAGCTGATTGTTTTTTTTTAATGCTAGAACCCTGGCTATGCAGGCAGACAAGAATTGCCAGAAAATTTGAAAGTTCAATTTAGAACTGTTTCCATGATGGTACCTGACAGACAAGTAAGTCAATCGCTCAAATAAAAAATTTAGAACTGTTTCCATGATGGTACCTGACAGACAAGTAAGTCAATCACTCAAATCAAACCAGCTACTAATGTGAAGTTCATCTCTTTTCATTAATGTTTTATTAATCACACATATAATTTAACAACTGCAACTTGTATTCACAGATTATTATGAGAGTGAAACTGGCTTCATGTGGGTTTATTGAAAATATTGTTCTAGCTCAAAAGTTTTATACTCTGTACAAGCTTTGTGAAGAACAGCTGTCTAAACAGGTGAGCTGGGTACAAGCTGCACAACTTCAACCATAAATTAGTCTAAACTCTAGCATCTTAGTTATTCATCTCAAGTATTATTACTAGACATTTTTCTTCCCAGGTACATTATGACTTTGGATTACGCAACATTTTGTCAGTACTTCGAACACTGGGCGCTGAGAAACGGTCGAGACCAGAGGATACAGAGAACACAATTGTCATGAGAGGTCTAAGGGACATGAACTTGTCCAAACTGGTCAGTCACTGCTGTGGTTTTCAATGTGTGAAAAGACAGTACCTCACAACATAGGAGATTGGTTAAAATAGTGATTCGTGTTGTTTATGTTTCAAAAGAAAAAAGTAGAGACCAGATGCGTTATCTATATTTTCTCAACGATTATACAAACAAAAAAAATATTTCAGCTTCACATCTTTATACACAAGTGTATGAAATTCTAACTTACGTATCTTCTTCAGCTGATTTCACAGTTTTGTTTTAAATGTCTCATCTGTTTCTTTGTTTAGGTAGATGAAGATGAGCCTTTGTTCCTTAGCCTGATAGGCGATCTTTTCCCAGGGATAAGCTTAGACAGTGCCTCTTATGCTGATCTCCAGACACAGTTGAACAACAAAATTGTTGAAGCTGGACTTATCAACTATGAGGCCTGGAATCTGAAGATTGTACAGGTCTAATTTTTTTCCAACTTTTATTTTATTAAAGAAATAGAAATTGTGTTCAGCCAAAGCTCAAAAGTGATTTCAAATATGTTGCTCCATAGGCTGCATAGAGTCTTCTGCTTGTTTTTTCTCTGACTTTGACATAGGAAATAATTCTGTGATTAGCATTGTGTTCACAGGATGCCTGGCCATTAACCCACTGGACACCCCCCCCCCCCAAATAAAAACAAAACATAAATCTGCTGGATACAGAGGAGTAGCAACTGGCCAGCCCCTACAGGTTGTGTGTAGGGCTTTTTCTTTTGTTGTACCAATTAAGCTATTTCCTTTGGACCTTTGACAAAACTTCTGTTTACACAACATGAGCATTGTTCAATCATATTCTTTAAATCTCTCCATGTACAACAAATGTAATTTTTAAACTTCCTTTTTGTCTTAAGTTATTTGTTTTGTCTTTAGTTAATTGTTTTGTCTTAAGTTATTTGTTTTGTCTTTAGTTATTTGTTTTGTCTTTAGTTATTTGTTTTGTCTTTAGTTATTTATTTGTCTTTAGTTATTTGTTTTGTCTTTAGTTATTTGTTTTGTCTTAAGTTATTTGTTTTGTCTTAAGTTATTTGTTTTGTCTTTAGTTATTTGTTTTGTCTTTTGTTATTTCTTTTGTCTTTAGTTATTTGTTTTGTCTTAAGTTATTTGTTTTGTCTTTAGTTATTTGTTTTGTCTTAAGTTATTTGTTTTGTCTTTAGTTATTTGTTTTGTCTTTAGTTATTTGTTTTGTCTTTAGTTATTTATTTGTCTTTAGTTATTTGTTTTGTCTTTAGTTATTTGTTTTGTCTTAAGTTATTTGTTTTGTCTTAAGTTATTTATTTTGTCTTTAGTTATTTGTTTTGTCTTTAGTTATTTCTTTTGTCTTTAGTTATTTGTTTTGTCTTAAGTTATTTGTTTTGTCTTAAGTTATTTGTTTTGTCTTTAGTTATTTGTTTTGTCTTTAGTTATTTGTTTTGTCTTTAGTTATTTGTTTTGTCTTTAGTTATTTGTTTTGTCTTTAGTTATTTGTTTTGTCTTTAGTTATTTGTTTTGTCTTTAGTTATTTGAAACCCAGAGAGTGAGACATGGCATTATGACACTGGGACCCAGTGGCACAGGAAAATCCTGTTGCATACATGTCTTGATGAAAGCCATGTCAGAGATGGGACAGCCACACAGAGAAATGAGAATGAACCCTAAGGCCATCACAGCATCTCAGATGTTTGGTCGTCTGGACGCTGCCACCAATGACTGGACTGATGGCATTTTTTCAACACTCTGGAGACGGACTCTTAAAATAAAAAAAGGTTGGAATATTTTCATTATCACTTTTTTTTAAGGAAAAATCTAGTCAATACACTTTATTGGTAAAATTATTAAAAATCAATTAAATTAATTTATAACTTCAAATAATGCTTTTTTGAAGTGTAAATTAAATCATATCAGTAACTTAATTATCCAGGTTAAAGAAATTTAATTTAATAATGCTAGTAATTGAAGTGATTATTAAATAAAGAAACAGTGTTATTATATAATTTTCTAAACAAACATTCAAAAAAAAATTAAAATCCTGGCAAGTTTTAGTGATATATTGATGACCGTGTTTGAGACTCATGAAAGCATATCACTGAATGCGTGTTGGTTATCTTTTTATGCTCTTCCATTTAGTTTTTAAGTTGTAACTTCTTGTTGTAAAGATGTTCAAATATGGATTATAAAATAAATATTTTGAACACTGCTGAAGCTTATTAAAAAAATTATTGTAATAAAAAAAATTGCATTTTCTTTGATAGCACCTGTAATTAAATCCACTGAGTTTGTACCAAAGTATTTTTATTTTGTAAAATATGTAATGTAATTTAAAAAGTTGAAATAAAAAAGAAATAGTTGATGATCTGATGCAATGGATGTAGGTTCCCACATCTGGCTGATTCTTGACGGCCCTGTTGATGCTGTATGGATAGAAAACCTCAACTCTGTGTTGGACGATAATAAAACTTTGACCCTTGCCAATGGGGATCGCATACCCATGGCTCCCAACTGTAAAATCATCTTTGAGGTGCACAACATTGACAATGCCTCACCTGCAACAGTGTCAAGGAATGGCATGATTTATATGTCAAGCTCTATATTGCCATGGCAACCAATTCTCCGGGTATTTATACTTTGTATTGTTGAGAACTGGTTTGAACGGAAAAAAATACTGCTTACATTTATAATTCACTGGATGTAAACAAATGTGATACTCATGTCTGTTTATCTTGCTAATATTTGACAGCAGTTAAAAATGACAATCCAGCGTTGTAGGCTGATATCTTTAAAAAAGGTTGATGTAATAATTTTAAAAGAGCCAAAAAATTTTTTATTTCAGAGCTGGCTGCTGACCAGATCAGTCAATGAGAAAACATGTCTGTTGCCACTGTTTGAGGCTATCTATGATGACGTTGAACATTTTTGTATTTTAAACACAGAATTTAAAATGGTTCTTTTATCTTGCAACAAAATTAGACAGGTAGCTAACTCAGTTGGACACCATTTCATTCATTATTTCAAAATCTTTAAATCATTTATTTTTGTTAAAATATTCCACTTCCTGATTTTTTTGTCATTAAAATAGATGTGTGATTGGTCTGAAGTCTTGATCCCAGTGTCTTATGTTTTTTTTATTGTTGTTGAAATAGATGTGTGATTTATTAGAAGGCTTGATCCCAGTTTCTCTGGAGGAAAGGAAAAACTTGAGTCCAAAACACTTGGAGCATTTGTTTATCTTTGGGCTGATGTGGAGTCAGGGGGCGCTAATGGAGCTAGCTGATCGTGCCAAGATGCAGGAGTTTATGCTCAAGCATAAATCTAAGCTCAGCTATGCAAAAATTACCGGAGATGAAACAATATTTGAATTTTTGGTTGGCACAGATGGTGAGAGGTTTCTCTTATCAAAAGTTTTCAACCTTGATTTAATTGATTTTTTACAAGCTTTTTAAAACATGATTCCTTAATATGTAATAGTGTTACAATATTGTATATTTATTTTCTTATTATTGATGCATATAATAAGTTTGTAATTAAAATGTCTTTCATTAAATTTTAAATTCTAATTTGAGTTTTTAAAAACAAGATTAAAAATGTGTGCACGCTGTAGGTCAGTGGGTACACTGGCGCCACCGTGTGGAGCAGTACATCTACCCCCCAGACTCTGTTCCTCTCTTCACATCAATCCTTGTGCCCAATGTTGACAACGTGAGGACAGATTTTCTCATTGAAATTATCAGCAAGCAGCAGAAGGTATCTGGCTCAAATAGTGTATGATAAACATATCCCAATACACATACATTTATATAAACCTTGCAATAAGTATGATAAACATATCCCAACACACATACATTTATATAATCCTTGCAATCTTTGACATTTAGATCTTAAAGACAAAAATTGACATGCTTCTATTTATCCAACCCTTTACTCAGGGTGTGCTATTGATTGGGGAGCAGGGTACAGCCAAAACTGTCATGATCCAAGCTGTTATGGCAAAAGCTAATCCAGAAAATATGATCGGGAAAAGTTTCAATTTTTCTTCTGCTACAACACCAGGCATGTTCCAGGTAAGAAAATTATTAACCAAGTTTTTCTGACTGGAGGTTATTAACCAAGTTTTTCTGACTGAAGGTTATTAACCAAGTTTTTCTGACTGCAGGTTATTAACCAAGTTTTTCTGACTGAAGGTTATTAACCAAGTTTTTCTGACTGCAGGTTATTAACCAAGTTTTTCTGACTGCAGGTTATTAGCCAAGTTTTTCTGACTGAAGGTTATTAACCAAGTTTTTCTGACTGAAGGTTATTAACCAAGTTTTTCTGACTGAAGGTTATTAACCAAGTTTTTCTGACTGAAGGTTATTAACCAAGTTTTTCTGACTGAAGGTTATTAACCAAGTTTTTCTGACTGCAGGTTATTAACCAAGTTTTTCTGACTGCAGGTTATTAACCAAGTTTTTCTGACTAGAGGTTATTAACCAAGTTTTTCTGACTGGAGGTTATTAACCAAGTTTTTCTGACTGAAGGTTATTAACCAAGTTTTTCTGACTGAAGGTTATTAACCAAGTTTTTCTGACTGCAGGTTATTAACCAAGTTTTTCTGACTGCAGGTTATTAACCAAGTTTTTCTGACTGAAGGTTATTAACCAAGTTTTTCTGACTGAAGGTTATTAACCAAGTTTTTCTGACTGAAGGTTATTAACCAAGTTTTTCTGACTGCAGGTTATTAACCAAGTTTTTCTGACTGAAGGTTATTAACCAAGTTTTTCTGACTGCAGGTTATTAACCAAGTTTTTCTGACTGAAGGTTATTAACCAAGTTTTTCTGACTGCAGGTTATTAACCAAGTTTTTCTGACTGGAGGTTATTAACCAAGTTTTTCTGACTGAAGGTTATTAACCAAGTTTTTCTGACTGAAGGTTATTAACCAAGTTTTTCTGACTGAAGGTTATTAACCAAGTTTTTCTGACTGCAGGTTATTAACCAAGTTTTTCTGACTGAAGGTTATTAACCAAGTTTTTCTGACTGGAGGTTATTAACCAAGTTTTTCTGACTGAAGGTTATTAACCAAGTTTTTCTGACTGAAGGTTATTAACCAAGTTTTTCTGACTGAAGGTTATTAACCAAGTTTTTCTGACTGCAGGTTATTAACAAAGTTTTTCTGACTGGAGGTTATTAACCAAGTTTTTCTGACTGCAGGTTATTAACCAAGTTTTTCTGACTGAAGGTTATTAACCAAGTTTTTCTGACTGAAGGTTATTAACCAAGTTTTTCTGACTGCAGGTTATTAACCAAGTTTTTCTGACTGAAGGTTATTAACCAAGTTTTTCTGACTGCAGGTTATTAACCAAGTTTTTCTGACTGAAGGTTATTAACCAAGTTTTTCTGACTGAAGGTTATTAACCAAGTTTTTCTGACTGAAGGTTATTAACCAAGTTTTTCTGACTGAAGGTTATTAACCAAGTTTTTCTGACTGAAGGTTATTAACCAAGTTTTTCTGACTGGAGGTTATTAACCAAGTTTTTCTGACTGCAGGTTATTAACCAAGTTTTTCTGACTGCAGGTTATTAACCAAGTTTTTCTGACTGCAGGTTATTAACCAAGTTTTTCTGACTGAAGGTTATTAACCAAGTTTTTCTGACTGCAGGTTATTAACCAAGTTTTTCTGACTGCAGGTTATTAACCAAGTTTTTCTGACTGCAGGTTATTAACCAAGTTTTTCTGACTGAAGGTTATTAACCAAGTTTTTCTGACTGCAGGTTATTAACCAAGTTTTTCTGACTGAAGGTTATTAACCAAGTTTTTCTGACTGCAGGTTATTAACCAAGTTTTTCTGACTGCAGGTTATTAACCAAGTTTTTCTGACTGCAGGTTATTAACCAAGTTTTTCTGACTGAAGGTTATTAACCAAGTTTTTCTGACTGAAGGTTATTAACCAAGTTTTTCTGACTGCAGGTTATTAACCAAGTTTTTCTGACTGAAGGTTATTAACCAAGTTTTTCTGACTGCAGGTTATTAACCAAGTTTTTCTGACTTCAGGTTATTAACCAAGTTTTTCTGACTGAAGGTTATTAACCAAGTTTTTCTGACTGCAGGTTATTAACCAAGTTTTTCTGACTGAAGGTTATTAACCAAGTTTTTCTGACTGAAGGTTATTAACCAAGTTTTTCTGACTGGAGGTTATTTAGTAAGCTCTTAGTTGAATGAGTAAAAACAAAATTCTGAAAGAATTAGAGGTTAAGATTTTGATGAGCTGTTTTTATTTCTAGAGAACGATTGAGAGCTTTGTGGAGAAAAGAGTAGGTACAACCTATGGACCACCGGGTGGAAAGAAAATGATAGTTTTTGTAGATGATATCAATATGCCTATCATTAATGAATGGGGAGATCAGGTTAGTGTTAGAATCTAGTTTAGACAACAAATATCTAGGTTACATAGCTGTCTTACAATTGATCCAAATAATTTTTCATCAGCTTTACAAGCAGACATATATCTTATGTCATTAAATGGCATGCTATTCATTAAATATTACTTTTTTGTTTATTTTTATCAATATTAATTATGATTATTTCCTAAAAAATGAACAATTTGTTCAATAATTATCCTAAATCTAATATAATTTATCTTGAATAATTATTTGACTAGTGCCTTGATAACAAACTCTTAAGACACATATTAATTGTCTCATTGCAAAATTGACTTAATCAGACATTTTTAATAGTTTTGGTTTTTTGCATAAAGATTATTCATATTAGCTAAAATATCATTAACATCTGATGAAAGATTTATTAAACATAATCACAGAAGTAAAGCATCTAAAATTTCAGGGGCTGAAAATCTTGGTTGCAAAGTGAATCGTAGCACTAATTCCATTTGTCTGTTTGCTAGTTTAAGGCTGTTGTTGGATTATAGGGCACACATTAGTTTTATTTATTTTGGCCGACCTAAGTTAAATCATTTCACCAAAAATGATGCATACACATTTTTTTAATGTAAGAAAACCAATTATTTCCTGGCAGTCTCTTAATGTATGTGTAGTAACCAGTTTTTTAATAATACCTTGAGAGTATGTATTTACACTTGGTTTATACAAGCAAATATAACGTAAATTTATTGGGTTGGATAAACACAGCTTGGCTTTCTAATTGGCAAGTGTTATACTATCACACTTTGTTGTGTTTTAATGTATACTGGCAAATACCAGTAAGACAGCAAGGTCGTTAGATCAATGAAATAACACCATTATTTCAATGTGTTTTAAATTTTGTGACCAATGAGATTGTGTTTTAAATATCAGGTGACCAATGAGATTGTGTTTTAAATATCAGGTGACCAATGAGATAACACGTCAGATGATGGAGATGAAAGGGATGTACAGTTTAGACAAGCCTGGAGATTTTCTTGACATAATTGATATATCTTTCATGGCTGCCATGATACACCCTGGTGGAGGTCGCAATGACATTCCTGAAAGACTGAAAAGACAATTCTGCATTTTTAATTGTACTCTACCCTCTAATAATTCAATAGATAAAATTTTTGGTTAGTGAAATTATTACTTCTGTTACAATGCATTAATTGTTATGTAATTTAAAAAAAAAAGATTTTACATCATTACACCCTTATTCTTAGGGAATAAGGGAGGTAAAAATATTTGAATATTCTATTTTTAGTGGCAATGATAATCCTTAGAATGATTTTAATCAACAGGAATTATTGGTGAAGGATATTTTTGTGAAACCAGATTTGAATTATGTGTCACAGAATTGATCCACAAACTTGTTCCTTGTACCAGAATATTGTGGCAAAAAACAAAGGTATTTTTCTCAGCTGATTTTTTTATTTCACTGCTGGCTTCTTTGTACCTAATATTTATTTATACTTTATTTGTTATTACGGACATAAGTAAATGATATAATAATTTGTGCAATAGATACAATGTGAAATAAAATACACCTTTCTTGTGATATCAGGTAAAAATGTTGCCAACACCAGCAAAGTTTCACTACATTTTTAACTTAAGAGATCTGTCTCGCATCTGGCAAGGAATGTTGTACATAGAGGGCGCTGAGTGCAACAGTGAGAGGGTCACAATCAACCTGTGGAAACATGAAGTTTGTCGTGTCATTGAAGACAGGTGCTAAAGTTGGTTTTATCAGTTCATTATTTAACTCATATCATCTATGTTTGCACACTACGTAAAAATGAAAAATATTTTACAATTTCTTACTTCATGTATGGCTTAGTAAATTAGTTTTTAGGCTCAACTTACTTACTTAATAACTTTTTTTTTAAATTGATTAGATGGAGAATTTGTTTGTTATGTAAGTTTAGGGTTATGGAGAGAGAGAGAGAGATGTCTGATTTTATTAAAGATGTTATTGTAGCTTACACACCTTTTACAATTACCTTTAATGAACCTCTGATGATACTCTTAGATTTAAAAAAAATTGCTGCAAATAATATTTTTATTTATTTTTGTATTAAAAAAAACAACAGATTTGTGAATGAGGCAGATAAAGCTTGGTTTCAAAAGACAATCACCACAGTGATCGAAGAGGAACTGGGCCCTGAGATGAGCCAGCTGCTCCTGCCCACACCTCACTTTGTTGATTTCATGAGAGATGCTCTAGAGGTCTCAGTCCATGATGAGGGCTTGCAGGAAGCAGGCAATGAGGATGCTGGGATCATCATTCCAAAAGTTTATGAAATGGTCAGTGCTTTCAACATTTTTTGCAATTCTACTAAATAACAAGTAGTTGTTTGTGAATCATGTTAAGCATTTTAGATTTAGTTCACAGTTTATTAGTTTTCTATTTATAAATCAGTTTATATCATGCAATTATTTGTTTCTGCTTAATAGAATTTCTTTAAGTCTTAATTTATTCTCTAGATTTTTTAACTTTTGAAATGAATATTTTAGGTTGAAGACTACAGTGTACTCCAAAAACGCCTGCTGTCTTTTATGAAAGATTACAATGATCAAATTCGAGGGTCAAACCTGGAATTAGTGTTTTTTAAAGATGCCATGATACATCTTATGAAAGTAAGTCTACATAAATGTATAGTAAATGTGAGTAAAGTTCCTTTCAAACTTGATCTATTTAGCAGAATAGCTCTTTTGTTTGTTTAAGCATGGTCTATGACATGATTGGTTGGTCAGTACTTACTTTTATGTCCAGCTATCTTTACTCCCTCATACTAAATGCAAGAACCCTTAAGAGTTGGGTGGACTCAATTAACTTTATTGGTTTTATTCTTCTGATCTTGATGTTTTTTAAAATTTTCTCCTACATGATCATTTAATGTTTTTCGTAACTCTTGATTTGTCTTGAAAAGATTTCTCTTGTTCAAAGGCTAAAATTTGAAAGTTTTTATGAAACAGATTTACTCTTCATTTGTCCTGAAAAGATTTCTCTTGTTCAAAGGCTAAAATTTGAAAGTTTTTATGAAACAGATCTCTCGTATTATAAGAACTCCCAGAGGTGCTGCATTACTGGTGGGTGTGGGTGGCTCAGGTAAACAATCTCTAACCAAGCTGGCAACATTTGTAGCAAACTACCACGTACATCAGATAGTCATCACTAAGTAAGATTTATTACAATTTTTACAACTACAAACTTTTTAATTTAGTATTTTTCTTACTAACTACTTTTTATTTATTACTTGTTGACATTTTATTGTTTGAGGTTAAATTTTTATTATTATTTCTTACTACATGAAGATAAAGCTTTATGTAATGTTGTGTGCTAGAGAAAGTGGTTTCATTTTATACTTTCTCACTTGCGTCTTGAACCAATATGAAATCTTTTGCAATCAATTTCTTACTTTTTCTATGTTCATCAGTACATATTTAATAAATATGTCATCAAAATTTTAAAAAATACATTCAAGTATTTATTGAGCACATACATAGTACCAAATAAGCCTAATATGTGTCTTGTGAAACAAATTTTAGAACCTACAACGTAAACAATTTAATGGATGACTTAAAACATTTGTACCGGGTGGCTGGTTGCCGTGGAGAGGGCATCACCTTCTTGTTTACAGACAATGAGATCAAAGATGAAAGTTATTTAGAGTACATCAACAATATACTCAGCTCTGGGGAGGTAATTCAATTTTTTAGACTTTGAAAGCATGCACACAGTGGTTGTGGAAGAGAGGGGGGTGTTAGGAGGGGCTCAACTCCCAACTGACCCAACTAAATGACAACTGTTTCACAATAAGTTACAGCTATTCGCCATGGCATGTACATGATCAACTGTTTCACATTAAGTTACAGCTATTGGCCATGGCATGTACATGTTGATAACCATGCTGTTAGTTTTAAAAATGTTTATATCCTACAAAATGTTATATATATATTATATATATATATTTTATATATATGTATATATATATATATGTATATATATATATGTATATATATATGTATATATATATATGTATATATATATATATGTATATATATATATGTATATATATATATATGTATATATATATATATATATATATATATATATATATATATATATATATATATATATATATATATATATATATATATATATATATATATATATGTATATGTATATATATATATGTATATGTATATGTATATATATATATATATGTATATGTATATATATATGTATATATATATATATATATATATATATATATATATATATATATATATATATATATATATATATATATATATATATATAATGTGCAAACAATTGACGATTTGTTACTATTTTCCTGGGAATAATGTATGTTATAAGCTGAAGTTATAGATTGATTGATTTCTGATGCGATCATTGCCATTCCCCGCAGATTTCTAACTTGTTTGCCAAAGATGAGATTGATGAAATCACTGGGGAGCTGGTGATGGTCATGAAGAAGGAGTTCCCCAAACGCCCTCCAACACAAGACCTCTTGTATGAATACTTCATGTCACGAGCTCGCAATAATTTACATATTGTTCTGTGTTTTTCTCCTGTGAGTAAAACATGCAGTAAGATTTTTTTAACTTCTAGAAAGTGTTGCCATAGTAACACACTGATTTGTAAACTCTTGCTGGCCCCAGGTTGGGAGTAAATTCCGTATGCGTGCTATGAAGTTTCCTGGACTTATATCTGGCTGTACTATGGACTGGTTCAGTAAATGGCCGCGGGAAGCGCTGGTTGCTGTGTCCTCTTATTTCCTGGAATACTTCAGCATGGAAGCAAGTGTAGAAGCTAAAGCAAACCTCATTGAATTAATGGGATTCGTCCATGACTCAGTGGCCAGCGTGTGTGTGGAGTACTTTCAAAGGTTGGGATGTTTTTAGTTGTGGTTTTCTTGCATAACTTATGTTTAAATCATGCTAAAAACTGAGTTCATTTGTGAAATATCTTATGTATCAAACCATATGCAGACATGTATTATTTTCAATGACAGATGAATAAATAAAATATGTTTAGTATTTAAACACTTACTTAGTAAGATACTGTAAGTTAAAAAATATGAGGGTAAGTTGATACTTTTTTTGTTTTGTTTAGATTTCGGCGGCAGGCGCATGTAACACCTAAATCCTACTTATCATTTTTGGATGGTTATAAATCCCTGTATAAACTAAAGGTATGTATGCAACAATTTGCCAGGACATGATATAGGATATGATGTAGGGCTTGATATAGGGCTTTATATAGGACATGAAATGTTTACCAAACTTTGAAGACAGTATGGTCCTTGTTGCCATTTCAGGTTGAAACTCTCCAAGAACTTGAGAGGAAGATGAATGTGGGCTTAGAAAAACTTGTGGAAGCTTCTGAGTCTGTTGATCTACTGAGTCAGGAGCTGGTGGTCAAAGAAAAGGATCTTGAAGTGGCTAATGTAGCTGCTGACAAGGTTAGTTTTAGTTTCCTTGAAACTTTAGGAACTCAACATGAAGCCTTTAAAATCCATGATCAATAAGACAATGCAAAATTTATTGGAAATCTTTTTTTTTTAAAATATTGCCAATTTTATAGTTGTGATGTATTTTTTTTACATAGATTCATATTAGTAAAATAGCAAGCTATTATTCTTTCCTGCACTACAACCATGAAGGTTGACTCTACTTTATCTGCCCCAAAGGAATACTTGCTAAACTGTACTAGATTAAAATTTCCAGATTGTAATGGAGGTTACAGTAATGGCAGAAGCAGCTGAGAAAGTGAAAGCCTCCGTGCAGAAAGTCAAGGACAGAGCCCAGCATATTGTGGATGACATTGCAGCAGACAAAGTCATAGCTGAAACCAAGCTAGAAGCTGCCAAACCTGCCCTCCAAGCTGCTGAAGATGCTCTCAAGGTTAGAGTTGTCTCCTCTATGCTTGTTGTGTATGAGAATTTCTACTCTCCCCTTTATTTAATGTCATGCATTATTTCTTTATGTGCTTTAATTGGTTTAAACTATTTCTTCAGACAATCAAACCAGCAGATATTGCAACTGTAAAGAAACTGGGGAAGCCCCCTCACCTGATCATGAGGATCATGGATGTTGTCTTGATCTTGTTCAGAAAAAAAATTGATGTCTTGGAATTGGACAGTGAACGGCCATGTCCAAAACCTGCATGGCAGGATGGTCTCAAGGTAAACTGGGAAATGACATCAGTTTTATAATGTCACTAAATGACAAGTTGCATCAGTTTTATAATGTCACCTCACTAAATGACAAGTGACATCAGTTTTATAATGTCACCTCACTAAATGACAAGTGGCATCAGTTTTATAATGTCACCTCACTAAATGACAAGTGACATCAGTTTAATAATGTCACCTCACTAAATGACAAGTGACATCAGTTTTATAATATCACCTCACTAAATGACAAGTGACATCAGTTTTATAATATCACCTCACTAAATGACAAGTGACATCAGTTTTATAATGTCACCTCACTAAATGACAAATGGCATCAGTTTTATAATGTCACTAAATGACAAGTGACATCAGTTTTATAATATCACCTCACTAAATGACAAGTGACATCAGTTTTATGTCACCTCACTAAATGACAAGTGACATCAGTTTAATATTATAACCTCACTAAATGACAAGTGACATGATTTTTATAATGTCACCTCACTAATACACATATTACATCTGGTTAAAAAAATCTAAAATACTTTCAGAATCTTTCAGTGAAAACTTAATTAAAACTGAAACAAACTCTTATGGATTAGTTCTTGTGAAGTTCTTAATTCTAACTAAGGTACAGTGATTGAATATTGTTGCATTCATTAGTTAATGGGTCAAATGAGCTTCCTTCAACAACTGGTTGATTTCCCTAAAGACAACATCACAGGAGAGATGGTAGAACTGATGGAGCCGTACACACGTATGGAGGATTACAATTATGAGTCAGCTCTCAAGGTATTTGTTCTATTTCTTATCTACTGCCTTTCTTTTCTACAGCCTTTGCTTATTTTAAACCTTTCTTTTTCACAGCCTTTCATTTTTAGAGTCTTTGTTTGAATTCCATTTATTAGTCCAAAAATAAACTTATTTTGATTAGTTGCTATGTAAAGCTAGCATATATCAAATGAAGTAAAGCTAGCATATATCAAGTGAAGTAAAGCTAGCATATATCAAATGAAGTAAAGCTAGCATATATCAAGTGAAGTAATTCTAGCATATATCAAGTGAAGTAAAGCTAGCATATATCAAGTGAAGTAAAGCTAGCATATATCAAGTGAAGTAACTCTAGCATATATCAAGTGAAGTAACTCTTCTCTAACCAGGCATGTGGTAATGTGGCTGGTCTGCTGTCTTGGACACTTGCTATGGCTTTTTTCTATGGTATCAATAGAGAGGTGTTACCACTCAAGGTCAGTTCAAATATAGAGGTGTTACCACTCAAGGTAAGTCCAAATATAGAGGTGTCACCACTCAAGGTCAGTTCAAATATAGAGGTGTTACCACTCAAGGTCAGTTCAAATATAGAGAGGTGTTACCACTCAAGGTCAGTTCAAATATAGAGGTGTTACCACTCAAGGTCAGTTCAAATATAGAGAGGTGTTACCACTCAAGGTCAGTTCAAATATAGAGAGGTGTTACCACTCAAGGTCAGTTCAAATATAGAGAGGTGTTACCACTCAAGGTCAGTTCAAATATAGAGAGGTGTTACCACTCAAGGTAAGTTCCAAATATAGAGGTGTTACCACTCAAGGTCAGTTCAAATATAAAGGTGTTACCACTCAAGGTCAGTTCAAATATAGAGAGGTGTTACCACTCAAGGTCAGTCCAAATATAGAGGTGTTACCACTCAAGGTCAGTTCAAATATAGAGAGGTGTTACCATTCAATGTAAGTTCCAAATATGGAGGTGTTACCATTCAATGTAAGTTCCAAATATAGAGGTGTTACCACTCAAGGTCAGTTCAAATATAGAGGTGTTACCACTCAAGGTCAGTTCAAATATGGAGGTGTTACCATTCAATGTAAGTTCCAAATATAGAGGTGTTACCACTCAAGGTAAGCTGCACAGTTCTAAATATAATCAGATCCATAAATTTTCTTAGATTGTTAAACGTAATAGTTTTTAATGAAGAGTTTTTTAAGCAGCATTTGCTTTGAAATTTCTAAGGCTAACCTAATCAAGCAAGAAGCTAGGCTTCAGTCTGCATCTGTTGAACTGGCAGCAGCTCAAGCTACACTGGATGAAAAACAAGCTGAGCTAAATATAGTTCAAGCAAAGTACAATGGGGCAATGGAAAAGAAAAAGGTAGTTTCTTATGAAAAAAAGTATAGTAAAGTACATTGAACTTGATACAGTTGAGAGGCTAACTTACACGGAAAAAATATAAAGTGACATTCCTTTTCAGTTTGTTTGCTGTAAAGGAGTTGTCTTAAAGACTATTTAATAGTAAAGTTCAATTCTTTGTAGCCATCTTGTTCTTTAATAAATCCTACAGCTCTAACACATTTTATGTTCTTTTATGTGACGGTAATTATTGGGAAGATTTAAATAAATTCTTTGCCCAAATCTAGGCATTGCTAGATGATGCTATGGCAATTTAAAGTAAATTTTTTTCTCAAATCTAGGCATTGCTAGATGATGCTATGGTAATTTAAAGTAAATTTTTTGCACAAATATTGATTTAAAACTAAATTCTTGGCACAAATCTAGGCATTGCTAGATGACGCTATGGCATGTCGTAGAAGAATGGATGCTGCTACAACTCTAATTGGTGGACTTGCTGGCGAACAGACTCGATGGTCAGCTCAGAGCACAGAATTCAGAGATCAGATTATCAAGTAAGTTTCTGGTCAGACAGAATTCAGAGATCAGATTATCAAGTAAGTTTCTGGTCAGACAGAATTCAGAGATCAGATTATCAAGTAAGTTTCTGGTCAGCATAGAATTCAGAGATCAGATTATCAAGTAAGTTTCTGGTCAGCACAGAATTCAGAGATCAGATTATCAAGTAAGTTTCTGGTCAGCATAGAATTCAGAGATCAGATTATCAAGTAAGTTTCTGGTCAGCACACAATTCAGAGATCAGATTATCAAGTAAGTTTCTGGTCAGCTCAGAATTTAGAGATCAGATTATCAAGTAAAATTTTCAGATCAAATGATATGAAACTATTTTTATCTTACCTACAAGCATTTCAAACATAATTTTATAATAGTTGTTCTGTTTGCCTACCAAAGATTTAAAGCACTGATTTTGTCTGGCAGTTTGCTGATGTTCTATGTACTAAAATAGAATGCAATGTTTCTTTCAGCCTGACTGGAGATGTGCTAGTCTTCACTGGCTTTTTATCTTACTCTGGTCCGTTTAATCAATCTTTCCGTGCTAAGCTTATTCAAATATGGTGCCTTGAAATGACCAATAAAAAAATACCTTTCACAAAGAATATGAACATAGTAGAAGCATTAGTGGACACAACCACAGTAAGTTGAACACATACTTGAAACTTTGATACAGATGTTTGATGTCAACACTTCATTGATTTCACAAGCTTTTACTTAGCTCCTAATCTTTGTTTGTCTGTGGGCAAATATTGACACATTACTGATGCTGAGATTCTGTTCTAACTTTACAGATAAATTAATTTCCAGTGACATCATTGGAAGATTAAGTTTCAAATCAAACTACATATTTAAAATTAATCATTCAAATTTTAGCCCTTAAAATTTAAAACTTACTATATTAAAAAAAAGGGGAGATGACAATGAAGTAGCAGTACTCACCAATGATGTGGGTGAACTGTGTCCACAAGACTGAGAAAAATAATAATGAGCCGACAGTTGTTTTAGTTGTGTTGATTAAAAGAATGAATGAATTCCTAATTTTTTAAAGACTGAAATAGCAGCTCAGATATAATCGTATATCTTTATAATAGCTAATTATTTAAAAGTATAAAATAAATTGTTTAGAAATCATTGCAAAACAAGCTATTATTTTTAAATTCACTAAAAAATAAGGAAACGAGCATTCACTTTCTTTAACTATTAGAGTAAATATTGAAAAAAAATATGCTTTTTTACTATTATACTTCAATACTTATGTATATTTTCTTATTTTTTAGTGCATTTAAAAGATTAATTTAACAATTTTAAACGTAAAATGTTGCTATCTCTATGTTATCTCCTATTGTTTTTTTTTACCTTATCTGTTTTTTAATAGGTACAATGTTTTTTATTAGCTTTATTCTAATAGCACTTTTTGTTATCTAGTTTATGATCCAATTATTTAAAGTAAAGTTGAGATCAGTGAGTTTTGAAAATTTCCTTGGCTTGCCTGTCCTTCAGATTGGAGAATGGAATGTTGAAGGACTACCAAATGATGAATTATCCATTCAAAATGGCATCATCACAACAATGGCTTCACGCTATCCATTACTTATTGATCCACAAAGTCAAGGAAAATCATGGATAAAAAATAGAGAAAAAAAGAGAAATTTGCAGGTATTTTGGATTAAGGAAATATAAAAACCACAGGACAACACAGTCACATATTGTCATGGTCCTAGTGAATGGTATATGTTTAATGTTTTCTGCTCCCATTGGGTGGTATATGTTTAATGTTTTCTGCTCCCATTGGGTGGTATATGTTTAATGTTTTCTGCTCCCATTGGGTGGTATATGTTTAATGTTTTCTGCTCCCATTGGGTGGTATATGTTTAATGTTTTCTGCTCCCATTGGGTGGTATATGTTTAATGTTTTCTGCTCCCATTGGGTGGTATATGTTTAATGTTTTCTGCTCCCATTGGGTGGTATATGTTTAATGTTTTCTGCTCCCATTGGGTGGTATATGTTTAATGTTTTCTGCTGCCATTGGGCAGTATATATTGGATGTGTTATTTAAAGTTAATGCAATTTATTTTCACTCAAATAAATGTAAAATATTACCACTAAGACTGTTTACAAACAGCCCAGCATACCTTATTCATCAATTATGTGCCACATCAGTTATGTATCCATCAGAACTTAGGGACATTCTGTTACCATGGACTTTATCCAAACCTGAGACATTTAAGTTAGCAGTTGTGCCCTGTTACATCTGATCATCTTTGATAAGGAAATGTTGCTCTTTATATGAATGGTAAAACAACCTTAAAGCTTAAAATAATTGACAAAACAAATTGACTCTGTAGGTAACTTCCCTGAACCACAAGTATTTCCGTCAACACCTAGAAGATGCTCTCTCTCTAGGCAGGCCTCTGCTCATTGAAGATGTTGAAGAAGAACTTGACCCTTCACTGGACAATATTTTGGAAAAGAATTTTATTAAATCAGGTTCTATGTTCAAGGTACTTGACTAAACTTTACAAAAACAAAATAGTTATCCGTAGAACTAGAACAAAATTTAACCTTTATATTACTAACAATCACTTTTCGTTTGTTAAACTTTAAAAAAATTAAGAAAAATAAATTTTGCTAGTTATTCTAAAGCTTTACAAATTTAACTGCTTTAACTTCAAACCTTTAAAGGTATCTGTTGAATCAAACTTTTCCATCAAAGGATTTTTTATTTTCCAATTATGTCGAAGCTTGTTTAGGTTATGAAGAAAAAAATGTAGATAGCATGGTTTTCTTCAATTTCTTTGTGGTTAGGGTGATACACAAATTCTCAAATATTTAGTTTAATAAAGATTTAAATATTTAAAATTTATCCTTCATTAGAGAGTTTATTTTCTCTAAAACCAAATTTTTTAAATGTCCTCCAACAAATGACCAGGTGAAAATAGGTGATAAGGAATGTGACATCATGAATACATTTTACCTGTACATCACCACCAAGCTTGCCAACCCTTTGTACACACCTGAGGTAATTACCATTTATACATAACTGAGGTAATTACCATTTATACATAACTGAGGTAATTACCATTTATACATAACTGAATAATTACCATTTATACATAACTGAGTAATTGCCATTTATACATAACTGAGTAATTACCATTTATATATAACTGAGTAATTACCATTTATACATAGCTGAGTAACTACCATTTATACATCTTGTTTGAGAAGAGTATCAATGTTTGCTTAGTGACTAATCATATTACTAAGAAGTAGAGTTTCTTTCAGGAGCTAGTGCTAGGTTTTTGACTTAAAGGTTACAATATTTAAACCAAATATTCAATCAGCGCTAGAACTTCAATCATTGACTTGACATCTATTTAGATCAGCGCTAGAACTTCAATCATTGACTTGACATCTATTTAGATCAGTGCTAGGACTTCAATCATTGACTTGACATCTATTTAGATCAGTGCTAGAACTTCAATCATTGACTTGACATCTATCTAGATCAGTGCTAGAACTTCAATCATTGACTTGACATCTATCTAGATCAGTGCTAGAACTTCAATCATTGACTTGACATCTATCTAGATCAGTGCTAGGACTTCAATCATTGACTTGACATCTATTTAGATCAGTGCTAGAACTTCAATCATTGACTTGACATCTATCTAGATCAGTGCTAGGACTTCAATCATTGACTTGACATCTATCTAGATCAGTGCTAGGACTTCAGTCATTGACTTGACATCTATCTAGATCAGTGCTAGAACTTCAATCATTGACTTGACATCTATCTAGATCAGTGCTAGGACTTCAATCATTGACTTGACATCTATCTAGATCAGTGCTAGGACTTCAATCATTGACTTGACATCTATTTAGATCAGTGCTAGGACTTCAATCATTGACTTGACATCTATTTAGATCAGTGCTAGAACTTCAATCATTGACTTGACATCTATCTAGATCAGTGCTAGAACTTCAATCATTGACTTGACATCTATCTAGATCAGTGCTAGAACTTCAATCATTGACTTCACTGTCACCCAGAAGGGGCTTGAGGACCAGCTCTTGGGTCGGGTCCTTGTTACAGAGAAATATGTAAGTGACACGTATGCTGTAGAAATATGTAAGTGACACGTATGCTGTAGAAATATGTAAGTGACACGTATGCTGTAGGAATATGTAAGTGACACGTATGCTGTAGGAATATGTAAGTGACACGTATGCTGTAGGAATATGTAAGTGACACGTATGCTGTAGGAATATGTCAGTGACACGTATGATGTAGAAATATGTAAGTCAAACGTATGCTGTAGAATTACGTAAGTGACACATATGCTGTTAGTGACACATATGCTGTAGAAATATGTTAGTCACACGAATGCTGTAGAAATATGTAAGTCACACGTATGCCGAAAAAATAAAAGGAAAACTATGCAGTGTCTTTATTAGATAAGTAGCAAGTATTAAACATATTAATTTGCTGTAACATTGAGATGTGTAAGTAAAATTTCTCTAATGTTGAGATGTGTCAGTAAAGTTTCTCTAATGTTGAGATGTGTAAGTAAAATTTCTCTAAGGTTGAGATGTGTCTGTAAAATTTCTCTGATGTTGAGATGTGTCTGTAAAATTTCTCTAATGTTGAGATGTGTAAGTAAAATTTCTCTAATGTTGAGATGTGTCTGTAAAATTTCTCTAATGTTGAGATGTGTCAGTAAAGTTTCTCTAAGGTTGAGATGTGTAAGTAAAATTTCTCTAGTGTTGAGATGTGTCTGTAAAATTTCTCTAATGTTGAGATGTGTCTGTAAAATTTCTCTAATGTTGAGATGTGTAAGTAAAATTTCTCTAATGTTGAGATGTGTCTGTAAAATTTCTCTGATGTTGAGATGTGTCAGTAAAGTTTCTCTAAGGTTGAGATGTGTAAGTAAAATTTCTCTAGTGTTGAGATGTGTCAGTAAAATGTCTTTAATGTTGAGATGTGTCAGTAAAATTTCTCTAATGTTGAGATGTGTCAGTAAAATTTCTCTAACAGGAACTTGAAGTGGAGAGAACTAGGCTTACTATTGATGTGGTTAATAACAAAAGAAGAATCAAAGATTTGGAGGAGAATCTTTTGTTGCTGCTAACTAGTATTGAGGTAAACATTTCTTTATTGTTTTTCTTATCTCATGTTTCTCTTCAAGGTATAGAATGTTTTTTTTTTCGTTTTTTTTTCAATATAGATCAAATAGCTGTATTGTAAATATACTGCCACATGTTTTAGAACTGTTGAAAAAAGCCATGTCAATTTTTTTTTTTATAAAAATTCAGGGATCTCTTGTTGATGATGTGAATCTGATCGAAGTTTTGCAAACAACCAAAAAAACTTCAGCAGAAGTCAATGAAAAACTAGCCTTTGCAGCAGAGACAAGTGTGGAGATCAACACGGCTAGAGAAGAGTTTAGGCCAGGTGTGAGCAATAGTTTGCCAGAAGTCATTGGGACAACTCCCTTGTTGCATTGCAGATACTTTTTACATTTTTAGCTTCAATGTAGGGTTAAAAGTAGAAGTAAAGTTCCCTTTTCAAACCTGACGGTCTATAGGGTAAGTGAAGTAGAGTTCACTTGTTTCTGTGACGTCAGCATATGAAGAGATAGTGTGCCCAGCCGCCTTTACTTTCCCTAACGTGAGTTAAGTACCCATCAGAGTTGGGTGGACTCAGGGGACGGTCTACCGACTTGAACCCGGATTTGAACTCTATACTTATGGGTTATTAGTCCAGCTCTCTACCACTAGATCACTCTGTCCCATAATGTAGGGTTGCCTAGTTATTATTTATTAGTATACATTTTAAAAAATGTTTTGCAAATGAATAATGTTTAGTATGTTTTCCATTTATTGATTCCATATAGAGCATTTAAATTTTTAAAAATCTGTAACAGAATGTCAAATGTTTGTTTTAACAGTGGCCATACGAGGTAGCATCCTATATTTCTTACTATGTGATATGGTTATGGTGAACCACATGTATTCCACATCTCTCAACCAGTTTTTGGTTTTGTTTGATGCTTCAATGTCTAAGTACTTTATTCAATGTTTAATAAACTTTTAACCTTAAATATAATATTTAATCCTTATTATAATTTTTCCTTAATAAAAATGAAAAAATATTAACATTAAATTTAATATTTAATTATTATTATAATTTTTCCTTAAGAAAAATTAAAAGAAATGAGTAAAATAAATTTTTAGCTGAGCATAAAATATTATTTTTTTGTCAGATCCAAACCTCATGTAAACACTCAAAAAAGAATTGCCAACATCATTGAATATTTAACATATGAAGTATGGAGCTATGTCGTTCGTTCTCTTTTCAATCAAGACAGACAACTGTTCACTATTTTGTTGGCTATTAGAATTGATTTAGCAAAAGGAGCAATCAAAATGAATGAATTCCAAGTTTTTATTAAAGGTAAAAATCAAATCTTACATTTATTGTTTTACTTTCTACTTGAAACGTTAGGTCTATAAAGGTTATTTATGCTCATTATCAATCATGTAGGCCTATCTTTACTGTAAAAAACATTTGCTCTTATATAATTTTTGTAATATCAATTAATTCAAATTTATTTTAACATACCAGATGTTGATAGTTTAATATAGTATGAATACAAGGGAAAAATTTGAGAAAATATAGGCCTATAAAAATTCCACAAAAATTTTAACATTGCAATTCTCTTATTCTATATACACTAGGGTTATTCTTAGCATATATTGATATAATTATGTGTCAATCTCAGGACAGACATGCAGGCCTAGCCCTCCCCCTCCCATTGCATATATACTATATAGCTGCACCCCCTTACTCCCAACCCTAAAACTGAAAGACTAGACTAAACTACAGCTTTTACTGTAGTTTGATGAATGTAATCTGTTTTTTAATGGTTAAAAATCTGCTCTTTTACTGATACTTTGTGGATACTTTTGTTTAGGTGGCGCTGCTTTAGATTTAAATACTGTTACCCCAAAACCTGCTAGATGGATATCAGACATAACATGGCTGAACTTGGTCAAACTGAGTGAATTATCAGACTTTAAAAACATTCTTGATCAGGTCATCATCTATTACATTTGAAAACTTTGCGTTCTTTGTTGACGTTTGTTCAGTTTTTTCTCTCCCATTTTTAGTCACTCAACAAACATTGATACTCTTCTTAAACAAAATTTTTTAAATGTTACATAACAACTCTAATATCTTAAGTATCAAAAATTTATACCATACAACTAAGTTATCTAGAAATAAAGTGACTTATAAATAGGATATGAGCACTGTACCTAAAGAAATAAAAGCTCCTATAACTTCCTATAACAGATTCTATAACATTGCAATCTTAATTTTTATGTTAGCTGTAATAATAAACATTAGAAACTTTTATTTTTTGGTTAGCCATAATGATAAACAATGGAAACTTTTATTTGTAGGTTAGCCATAATGATAAACAATGGAAACTTTTATTTGTAGGTTAGCCATAATGATAAACAATGGAAACTTTTATTTGTAGGTTAGCCATAATGATAAACAATGGAAACTTTTATTTGTAGGTTAGCCATAATGATAAACAATGGAAACTTTTATTTGTAGGTTAGCCATAATGATAAACAATGGAAACTTTTATTTGTAGGTTAGCCATAATGATAAACAATGGAAACTTTTATTTGTAGGTTAGCCATAATGATAAACAATGGAAACTTTTATTTGTAGGTTAGCCATAATGATAAACAATGGAAACTTTTATTTGTAGGTTAGCCATAATGATAAACAATGGAAACTTTTATTTGTAGGTTAGCCATAATGATAAACAATGGAAACTTTTATTTGTAGGTTAGCCATAATGATAAACAATGGAAACTTTTATTTGTAGGTTAGCCATAATGATAAACAATGGAAACTTTTATTTGTAGGTTAGCCATAATGATAAACAATGGAAACTTTTATTTGTAGGTTAGCCATAATGATAAACAATGGAAACTTTTATTTGTAGGTTAGCCATAATGATAAACAATGGAAACTTTTATTTGTAGGTTAGCCATAATGATAAACAATGGAAACTTTTATTTGTAGGTTAGCCATAATGATAAACAATGGAAACTTTTATTTGTAGGTTAGCCATAATGATAAACAATGGAAACTTTTATTTGTAGGTTAGCCATAATGATAAACAATGGAAACTTTTATTTGTAGGTTAGCCATAATGATAAACAATGGAAACTTTTATTTGTAGGTTAGCCATAATGATAAACAATGGAAACTTTTATTTGTAGGTTAGCCATAATGATAAACAATGGAAACTTTTATTTGTAGGTTAGCCATAATGATAAACAATGGAAACTTTTATTTGTAGGTTAGCCATAATGATAAACAATGGAAACTTTTATTTGTAGGTTAGCCATAATGATAAACAATGGAAACTTTTATTTGTAGGTTAGCCATAATGATAAACAATGGAAACTTTTATTTGTAGGTTAGCCATAATGATAAACAATGGAAACTTTTATTTGTAGGTTAGCCATAATGATAAACAATGGAAACTTTTATTTGTAGGTTAGCCATAATGATAAACAATGGAAACTTTTATTTGTAGGTTAGCCATAATGATAAACAATGGAAACTTTTATTTGTAGGTTAGCCA
This sequence comes from Physella acuta, assembly GCF_028476545.2. Taxonomy (NCBI): domain Eukaryota; kingdom Metazoa; phylum Mollusca; class Gastropoda; family Physidae; genus Physella; species Physella acuta. The sequence goes on from NW_026732408.1 coordinate 297,455, forward strand.
TAATGATAAACAATGGAAACTTTTATTTGTAGGTTAGCCATAATGATAAACAATGGAAACTTTTATTTGTAGGTTAGCCATAATGATAAACAATGGAAACTTTTATTTGTAGGTTAGCCATAATGATAAACAATGGAAACTTTTATTTGTAGGTTAGCCATAATGATAAACAATGGAAACTTTTATTTGTAGGTTAGCCATAATGATAAACAATGGAAACTTTTATTTGTAGGTTAGCCATAATGATAAACAATGGAAACTTTTATTTGTAGGTTAGCCATAATGATAAACAATGGAAACTTTTATTTGTAGGTTAGCCATAATGATAAACAATGGAAACTTTTATTTGTAGGTTAGCCATAATGATAAACAATGGAAACTTTTATTTGTAGGTTAGCCATAATGATAAACAATGGAAACTTTTATTTGTAGGTTAGCCATAATGATAAACAATGGAAACTTTTATTTGTAGGTTAGCCATAATGATAAACAATGGAAACACTGGTTTGACAAGCCTGCACCTGAAGAGGAAGTAATTCCGGAGAACTACAGCACATTGTTAAATCCTTTCCCCAGACTCCTGCTCATCAGGTAGATATCAGTTGGCTTTGTGTGTCTAGTTTTGTCTTGGCTTTATAATCTCAGTCTATCTTTGATATAAGAGTTGTCTTGGCTTTATAAGTGTGTGCTCAGTCTATCTTTGATATAAGAGTTGTCTTGGCTTTATAAGTGTGTGCTCAGTCCATCTTTGAAATTAGAGTTGATAAGTTATTTCACAGTCACACAATTGACTGTTGTCACTCCACTGTTTGATATGCCTAATAGCACATTTTGTTTTGAAAGAAATTCTTCTTTTTCTTCATTTTTCTTAATTGTTATGGCGTCAGGGATTTCATTAGATGGACAATGACTTGCAAGAAATTAAAATGTTCCATAATTAGAACACACTAGAACATTGGCTTTTGTAGGGTGGTTAAGTCAATGACATACAGTGAGGGTAGGTGAGTCTACACATTTGTAATTGACTTGCAGGTCCTTTTGTCCAGACCGTACATCTGTAGAAGCCAGGGCGTACGTGTCCAACTCTCTGGGCAGCAAGTACACAGAGTCTCTGATCCTGGACCTGGAGAAGATGTTTGAAGAGAGCAGCCCACAGATCCCTCTGGTTGCACTGCTCTCTATGGGGTCAGATCCAACCAATGAAATTGAGATCCAAGCCAAGAGGTTAGAGATAGGTATGTATCACATGACCAGCCCCAAGTATCACAACATGACCAGCCCCAAGTATCACAACATGACCAGCCCCAAGTATCACAACATGACCAGCCCCAAGTATCACAACATGACCAGCCCCAAGTATCACAACATGACCAGCCCCAAGTATCACAACATGACCAGCCCCAAGTATCACAACATGACCAACCCCAAGTATCACAACATGACCAGCCCCAAGTATCACAACATGACCAGCCCCAAGTATCACAACATGACCAGCCCCATATGACCAGCCCCAAGTATCACAACATGACCAGCCCCAAGTATCACAACATGACCAGCCCCAAGTATCACAACATGACCAGCCCCAAGTATCACAACATGACCAGCCCCAAGTATCACAACATGACCAGCCCCAAGTATCACAACATGACCAGCCCCATATGACCAGCCCCAAGTATCACAACATGACCAGCCCCAAGTATCACAACATGACCAGCCCCAAGTATCACAACATGACCAGCCCCACATGACCAGCCCCAAGTATCACAACATGACCAGCCCCAAGTATCACAACATGACCAGCCCCAAGTATCACAACATGACCAGCCCCAAGTATCACAACATGACCAGCCCCAAGTATCACAACATGACCAGCCCAAGTATCACAACATGACCAGCCCCAAGTATCACAACATGACCAACCCCAAGTATCACAACATGACCAGCCCCAAGTATCACAACATGACCAGCCCCAAGTATCACAACATGACCAGCCCCAAGTATCACAACATGACCAGCCCCACATGACCAGCCCCAAGTATCACAACATGACTAGCCCCAAGTATCACAACATGACCAGCCCCAAGTATCACAACATGACCAGCCCCAAGTATCACAACATGACCAGCCCCAAGTATCACAACATGACCAGCCCCAAGTATCACAACATGACCAGCCCCACATGACCAGCCCCAAGTATCACAACATGACCAGCCCCATATGACCAGCCCCAAGTATCACAACATGACCAGCCCCACATGACCAGCCCCAAGTATCACAACATGACCAGCCCCAAGTATCACAACATGACCAGCCCCACATGACCAGCCCCAAGTATCACAACATGACCAGCCCCAAGTATCACAACATGACCAGCCCCAAGTATCACGACATGACCAGCCCCAAGTATCACAACATGACCAGCTCCAAGTATCACAACATGACCAGCCCCAAGTATCACAACATGACCAGCCCCAAGTATCACAACATGACCAGCCCCAAGTATCACAACATGACCAGCCCCAAGTATCACAACATGACCAGCCCCAAGTATCACAACATGACCAGCCCCACATGACCAGCCCCAAGTATCACAACATGACCAGCCCCATATGACCAGCCCCAAGTATCACAACATGACCAGCCCCACATGACCAGCCCCAAATATCACAACATGACCAGCCCCAAGTATCACAACATGACCAGCCCCACATGACCAGCCCCAAGTATCACAACATGACCAGCCCCAAGTATCACAACATGACCAGCCCCAAGTATCACAACATGACCAGCCCCAAGTATCACAACATGACCAGCTCCAAGTATCACAACATGACCAGCCCCAAGTATCACAACATGACCAGCCCCAAGTATCACAACATGACCAGCCCCAAGTATCACAACATGACCAGCCCCAAGTATCACAACATGACCAGCCCCAAGTATCACAACATGACCAGCCCCAAGTATCACAACATGACCAGCCCCAAGTATCACAACATGACCAGCCCCAAGTATCACAACATGACCAGCCCCAAGTATCACAACATGACCAGCTCCAAGTATCACAACATGACCAGCCCCAAGTATCACAACATGACCAGCCCCAAGTATCACAACATGACCAGCCCCAAGTATCACAACATGACCAGCCCCAAGTATCACAACATGACCAGCCCCAAGTATCACAACATGACCAGCCCCAAGTATCACAACATGACCAGCCCCAAGTATCACAACATGACCAGCCCCAAGTATCACAACATGACCAGCCCCAAGTATCACAACATGACCAGCTCCAAGTATCACAACATGACCAGCCCCAAGTATCACAACATGACCAGCCCCATGTATCACAACATGACCAGCCCCAAGTATCACAACATGACCAGCCCCAAGTATCACCCTTGTTAAACATTAAATTGTGTTTAACTGTTTGTGAATATTCCCAGCATTCCATGCAGTCTCAATGGGTCAAGGTCAGGAAGTTCATGCTAGAAAACTAATAGCACGATTTATGGAGCAAGTAAGCCATTCAGCTGAGTCTTCTAATTTGTTGAGATTGTATTTCTTTATTATTTGTATTATTTTAATAATGGTCACATTTGTTTTTGACTGCAGTCATATGTAGGAGGGACAATCAAAAAGACTGTACACAATGTTGTTTTATTTCCCCTGGTTTCAAATTTTAAAAGCAGTTTGTCTGGTCATTTGACTATGAATGGGCTCAGTGGCATAATGCACTACACTTTGTCACCAGGGTGGATGGGCTCTGCTACAGAACTGCCACCTGTGTTTGATGTACCTGGAAGAAGTTTTAACTACCGTGCTGGAGTCAGAGAGGGTTCACAACAATTTCCGTTTGTGGATCACATCTGAAGTCCACAACTCTTTTTCTATTGGATTATTACAAGTAACAATTTTTACTAGTAACTTTTTACAAGTAACCTTTTACAAGTAAAATTTTTTACTAGTAACTTTTTACAAGTAACCTTTTACAAGTAAAATTTTTTACTAGTAACTTTTTACAAGTAACCTTTACAAATAACATTTTTTACAAATAACCTTAAACAAGTAACAATTTTTACAGGTAACTTTTTACAGGTAACCTTTTACAAGTAACAATTTTTAGAAATAACTTTTTTTACAAATAACATTATACAAGTAACAATTTTTACTATTAACCTTTTACATGTAACAATTTCTTAGGAATAATTTTGTAACTTGTAAAATGTATGTGAGCCTACAATTGTCGCATGTAGAGAACTAAATGAACTATGTTTGAAGTAATATTACATGAGTGTTACTTTGTATGCAGATTGCCATCAAGTTTACAAATGACCCACCACAGGGCATCAAGGCTGGACTAAAGAGGACGTACTCATCTCTGACTCAGGAATTTATTGACATTTTTAACTTGCCTCAGTGGAACCCCCTTCTGTACACTGTCTCATTCCTACACACAGTAGTCCAGGTACACTGATGTCATTACATACTTGATACATAGTTCTATCTAATATTTTATGAAGTTGGGAAGTTCATGCATTCAAGTTTCGTTCAATCTTTTAAAAAAGCTAACAATATGAAATGAAATTACACTTTATTTAATAATAATATTTAAAATGGTAGAATCTGTGATGTTTTCACAAAGTCTTAATTTAAAAGTATTTATTTTCTTGTAAAAATACTAGCACAATACTAGCCTACTACATAATCCTTCTTGCTTAGGAAAGACGTAAATATGGTCCACTTGGTTGGAATATACCTTACGAGTTTAATTCTTCTGACTGGGGTGCAAGTGTTCAGTTTATACAGAACCATTTGGATGACATGGATCTGAAGAGGGTAAATATAAAGTCTAGTGTAATGTTGACATTTTTGGCACTTTCATGAAATAAAATTGATGATATTCCAATGAGAGTAATGATTGAAATGAAACAAAATTGATGATATTCCAATGAGAATGATAATGAAACAAAATTGATGATATTCTAATGAGAGTGATGATTGAAACAAATAAAAAAATTGTTTCAGGGCATCTCCTGGCCAACTGTGCGCTACATGATTGGTGAAGTCCAGTATGGTGGGAGAGTCACAGATGATTTTGACAAACGTTTGTTGAATACATTTGCAAAGGTTATTTCATTTAGATTATTCATGTGTACAATATCAAATATGCTTATAAATTAGCTAACAACACTTTGAACTATCTAGAAAATCTAATTTTTTTAAAAATGCTTTTCATCACAAAAAGCCAGACCTCACCAAAAAATGATCATATCTCAGCCTACAACACAGCTGCATTTTTTTTTTAAACATCGATTTTTAAAACATAGATTATTTTAAACAATTTCTATTACAGTTTATTAAAACAGATTTCTAAAACAGGAACAATGAGCTAAAATTCCATTTCTAACATTACTTTTTTTAAATGCAAAAGTGACATCACACTATCGAACCCCACCTACAAAATTACAGACCCCTCCCCCCCACCAGTGTGATGTCATTTATGGAAGATTTATAACATCTACAAGTTTTAGAAGGTTAACTCTATTAAAACATAATTTTTTGACCATCAGAGCACTTTTGGTAACTTGTCCCTTTCTTGTGTTTTCATTAGGTTTGGTTTGGAGAGTTTATGTTTAATGATAGTTTTCAATTTTATAAAAACTACAAAATTGCAAGAACTCGTTCATTGATTGAAATAATGGAGTTCATAGAAGCTCTGCCACCAGTGGATTCACCCGAGGCTCTAGGACTTCATCCTAATGCTGATATCACGTAAGTTGTTGATCTCTCTGTCTTTAGTTCACTGCTTCATGGCTGGACACTTGTCTTTTAACTGATCAACACAGCTAAAAACATCAACTTTCTTAATTCAGGTACCAGACCAACACAGCTAAAAACATCAACTTTCCTAATTCAGGTACCAGACCAACACAGCTAAAAACATCAACTTTCCTAATTCAGGTACCAGACCAACACAGCTAAAAACATTTTGGACACCATTATGAGCATGCAACCAAAAGATTCCAGTGGAGGATCAGGAGAGTCAAGAGAATCTGTTGTTTACAATTTGGCTGAGGAAATGTTGTCCAAATTACCACCTGACTATATACCCTGGGATGTGAGTTATTACCTGACTGTATACCCTGTGATTTGAGTTACCACATGACCGTATACCCTGTGATGTGAATTACCACCCAACTACATACCCTGGGATTTAAGTTACATTCTAAATGTCGTCTTTATGATCAACAGGTCAAAGCACAGCTCAAGAAAATGGGCATCTTACAGCCACTGAATATATTCCTACGCCAGGAGATTGACAGGATGCAGAGAGTGATTACCCTTGTACGCAACACCTTGACTGACCTTAAGCTGGCTATTGATGGGACTATTATAATGAGCGAGGTCAAATATGTCTTTACAGCTCAGCTTGTTTGTGTAAATAATTAATATGGACCAAGCAGATTGCTAGGTCCATGTAAACCAAAGTAGTTAAGTCAATGTAAAAAAACCCAGCAAGGTCCACGTAAAACAGACAGCGAGGTCCATGTAAAACAGACAGCTAGGTCCTTGTAAAACAGACAGCTAGGTCCATGTAAAACAGACAGCTAGGTCCATGTAAAACAGACAGCTAGGTCCATGTAAAACAGACAGCTAGTTCCATGTAAAACAAACAGCTAGGTTCATGTAAAACAGACAGCTAGGTCCATGTAAAACAGACAGCTAGGTCCAAGTAAATTAAAATAGTTAAGTCAATGTAATTACCTTTTTTTGACTGGAAAATGTGAACTGATTGTTTTACAGAATTTGAGGGATGCCCTGGACAATTTGTTTGATGCTCGCGTACCCAAACAGTGGATCAGGTACTCTTGGCAGAGCTCTACCATAGGCTTCTGGTACACTGAACTGCTAGAACGGAATCAACAATTTTCTACCTGGATCTACCAAGGGAGGCCGGTCACTTTCTGGATGACTGGTTTCTTTAACCCACAAGGTTGCTGGCTTATTTTTACTGGAAGATGGGTCCCTAATGTTTAAAAAGTTTTATTTTGTATTGTTATTTGAATGCCTGTGATTCAATTAACACATTTTTGTTCATGGTTGGACAAAGACTATGGAATCAAATCCAAAAAGAAAAGCAGGCTGAAATAGGAGTCAATGGCCTATACAACACATAACAATTTGACTAATAATACTTGTGTTGTACAAAATCCCTCCCAACACTAGAATTAAGAATGGAGAAGAGTAAGAAATATGAAGAAATTGTAAACAAAAAAATATTCTAGCCAAAAAATTGTTTTTAAAGCTCAACATAGTCTACATTTTTTTACACCTTTTTAAAGAGTAAAATTTCTCTCAGGATTTTTGACTGCTATGAGACAAGAAGTAACCAGAGCACACAAAGGTTGGGCTTTAGATACAGTCACCTTACACAACGATATCACCAAATACTTTAAAGATGACATCAATGTGGCCCCTCCTGTAAGTTCAATAGTGGTAGTCTGTACTGAATATATCACTGTATTATTGTTATTTGTATCAAATATATCACTGTATTATTGTTAGTCTGTACTTAATATATCACTATTATTGGTAGTCTGTACTGTATAATACACTGTATTATTGGTAGTCTGTACTGAATATATCACTGTATTATTGGTAGTCTGTACTGTATAATACACTGTATTATTACCTTACACAAAGAAAATATTTATGATGTAAAACCAAATATGTGCATAAATATGTTTACATGCAAGCTTTGGTTTTTGTATCCTGACCTGTAAACTTAACTGAGATTTGAACATAATTTATTTAAACTCATCTCTGTCTCTTTACAAAATTTAAACATGATAACAAAAAGACAAAAATTAAATTATTAATCCATTATTTATGGAATATTAATAAAGATAATTTCAATCAAATAAAGATGTATCTACTACTTGGTTGTAAGATGTGAAGAGAAATATAATAGATAACAGATAATAGATAACTTAAAATAGAGATAATAAACTACCATATTTGTTTACAGGAAGGAGTGTATGTATATGGTTTGTACTTGGAAGGTGCTCAGTGGGACAGAAGAAACAATAAATTGGCTGAATCCAATCCTAAAGTCCTATTTGTTACTCTGCCAGTCATTCATATGTATGCTGTTAATTCTACAGCACCAAAAGTAAGTGAATCATTTTCCTGTTTTCAGACACTTTAACTACATAAAAACATTGATAACCAGTTTGTGAATTCAGACAGTTTTTTTTACTACATTAAAACATTGATCAATTTTTAAATTAAAAAAAAAACAATACCAATGTTAAGAAATTGATTGCTCTGCTAAACAAAACCTGATTTGACTGTCACCAACAGGACCTGAAGCTGTACCAGTGTCCAGTCTACAAAAAACCCTGCAGGACGGACCTGACATTTGTTACAGTTGTTTTAATGAAGACCACTCACAGCCCAGAACATTGGATCTTGAGGGGCGTGGCTGCACTGTGTGATATAAAATAGAGGGGCCTGGCTGCACTGTGTGATATCAAATAGAGGGGCGTGGCTGCACTGTGTGATATCAAATAGAGGGGCGTGGCTGCACTGTGTGATATCAAATAGAGGGGCCTGGCTGCACTGTGTGATATCAAATAGAGGGGCGTGGCTGCACTGTGTGATATCAAATAGAGGGGCGTGGCTGCACTGTGTGATATCAAATAGAGGGGCGTGGCTGCACTGTGTGATATCAAAGAGAGGGGTGTGGCTACACTGTGTGATATCAAATAGAGGGGCGTGGCTGCACTGTGTGACATCAAATAGGGGGGTGTGGCTACACTGTGTGACATCAAATAGAGGGGTGTGGCTACTCTGTGATATCAAATAGAGGGGTGTGGCTACACTGTGTGATATCAAATAGAGGGGCGTGGCTACACTGTGTGATATCAAATAAAGGGGCGTGGCTGTACTGTGTGATATCAAATAGAGGGGTGTGGCTGTACTGTGTGATATCAAATAGAGGGGTGTGGCTACACTGTGTAATATCAAATAAAGGGGTGTGGCTGCACTGTGTGATATCAAATAGAGGGGTGTGGCTACACTGTGTAATATCAAATAAAGGGGTGTGGCTGCACTGTGTGATATCAAATAGGGGGGGCGTGGTTGCAATGTGTGATATCAAATAGGGGGGCGTGGCTGCACTGTGTGATATTACAAGTAGATTCTTCATTACTTTAGCTTTTTGTTTTACTTTAAATGTGATACTTCTGAGTAAATCTAATTTGTAAAAATTGAGTCTCCATGTTTTGACATTACATGACATGTAAAATTAAACCTCATATGTAGTCATCAGCTAGAATTGTGGCTGAAGAACTATTAGATTGGAGATTTTTAAAAATAATAGATCTGTATATGATAATTTAATTTATAAATATTTTTCATTGTATACAATATTTGATTTAAATTATATTTTATTGTATACAATATTAATATCAAATTCTGTTACAGGTTTAAAATTTATGTGTTTTATTTTGTGAACAGAACAGTTTTCATACATCATTCATACTTAGTAAAATATAGTTTCCTTTAGTTTTATGCAAATGAAATTTTAAAGCACTAAATTAAATAATTTTTTGGATATGTATTCAAACTACTTTTTACATTTTGTAATAAATCAGTAATTGAAGTTTTTTTTTGTAAATATCATAAAACATTAAGTAATGTTCATAATGATTTTATTATTTTGGTTAAGTCATTTTGCTAATTTTTTTTTCTCTTTTTTGTTGTTTCATTATAATAATAAAAATTACAAAAATATTTACAAAAAAGTGTCTTTTTACAAGCTTCTATATACTCCCCAAGATATGCTTGTTTGTGGTAATTCTTGTAACTTAATTTCGACCAACATCTAATGCAGCGATTTAATTCAAATTTTCCAGATACCCTCTTCTTGAGGGCAATGAACATTCAATTAGTCATTAAAATCTGATTAAGCTAAGGGGAGCTTGACTACTCAGTTATTTAGTAGAGGTTTTTCTGTACCTTGAAATCAGAAAGTTACAATGCCAGATTGTATTACTCTCAACATTTGGTTAGTTATCCACCTCAAGTGTGTGGTTAATGTAGTGAGGTTAAGGTTAGTGAGATTTGGTTAAGGTTAGTGAGATGTGGTTAATGTAGTGAGGTTAAGGTTAGTGAGATGTGGTTAATGTGGTGAGGTTAAGGTTAGTGAGATGTGGTTAATATAGTGAGGCAAGGTTAGTGAGATGTGGTTAATGTGGTGTGTTTAAAGTTAGTGGGATGTGGTTAATGTAGTGAGGTTAAGGTTAGTGAGATGTGGTTAATGTGGTGAGGTTAAGGTTAGTGAGATGTGGTTAATGGGCTGAGGTTAAGGTTAGTGAGATGTGGTTAATGTAGTGAAGTGAAGGTTAGTTAGATGTGGTTAATGTAGTGAGGTTAAGGTTAGTGAGATGTGGTTAATGTGGTGAGGTTAAGGTTAGTGAGATGTGGTTAATGTAGTGAGGTTAAGGTTATTGAGATGTGGTTAATGTGGTGAGGTTAAGGTTAGTGAGATGTGGTTAATGTGGTGAGGTTAAGGTTAGTGAAGGTTAGTGAGATGTGGTTAATGTGGTGAGGTTAAGGTTAGTGAGATGTGGTTAATGTAGTGAAGTGAAGGTTAGTGAGATGTGGTTAATGTAGTGAGGTTAAGGTTAGTGAGATGTGGTTAATGTGGTGAGGTTAAGGTTAGTGAGATGTGGTTAATATAGTGAGGTAAGGTTAGTGAGATGTGGTTAATGTGGTGTGTTTAAAGTTAGTGAGATGTGGTTAATGTAGTTAGGTTAAGGTTAGTGAGATGTGGTTAATATAGTGAGGTAAGGTTAGTGAGATGTGGTGTGTTTAAGGTTAGTGAGATGTGGTTAATGTGATGAGGTTAAGGTTAGTGAGATGTGGTTAATGGGCTGAGGTTAAGGTTAGTGAGATGTGGTTAATGGGCTGAGGTTAAGGTTAGTGAGATGTGGTTAATGTAGTGAAGTGAAGGTTAGTGAGATGTGTAGTGAAGTTAAGGTTAGTGAGATGTGGTTAATGGGTTGAGGTTAAGGTTAGTGATATGTGGTTAATGTAGTGAACTTAAGGTTAGTGAGATACAGAAATAGATGAACTCTACTTCATCAGCCATACTGACCACTATTGTCAAAGAGATACGATCAAGTTTTGATCAAGTTAAGTATTTTTATAAATATAAAAATCAATAAATCAAAACAAGTTGAATAGATATTTCTTTAGTTTATTGGGAAAAACCTTGTGTTATAAATGTTATGTGCTGCTCTATAAGCTCTAGGTTTAAAAGAAAATTTTATTTGTATAGTAATCAATCATATACATATATAAAACCTTTTCTAAAATTGTATGCCAACATTGTGTTAACAATAGCAATCATGTAGAAACAGAAAGCTACATCACATAAAACTCACACTTTTTGTATTCCACTGGATGTTTTATACTAACTAGGTGTCAAATAGCTAGTGCTAATCAATAAAACGGTTGACTGAGTAACTGCCACAGAGCTAAATGCTGATCAAATAAAAGTTAACAGCAGAAATATTATGTGCAAGGATTATTTATAGAACTAATATCATGTTGAGATTCTTCACATAAGGTAACATGTCATGATCCAAAATATGTGCAATACATCAGAAATTGATTCAACTTGTATAGTACCATCCACCATAGGTTTCATACATTTTTAAAAATTCATTTATTTATTTTAAAAGTCAAATCATTGAAAGGCTAAATCATCTTTAATGGAACTAAACATCACAAAAATGATTATCTTGCCTACCACAGATTTTTTTTTAAAAAAAGGTGTTATTGTGATGATAAGTAATAATAGAATAATAACTTTAGAAATGCAATAACCAGAGAAATGTACTTTATAGCAATTGAAAGACAAGTGTACTAAATGACACAAATGTATCTCCCTTCGCCCAGCAAAAAGTGTGTAGAGCTACAAGTTCTTGAGTATCAGACGAGTACAAGTGTTTATAATGAGGATTCATTGAGCAATGGAGTAAACAAAACAGTTTTAACTTTACACATATGATATATACAAATAATCTCAAGTAAATATTTTGTATAAACTACCACAAAACAAGTTAAGCTTAGTTTTTTTTCTGTATTATGATAGAATTATCAAGTAACTTACACTTTTCAGGGTATCTTAGATTTTTAAAAATTTTGAATAAAAAAAAATAAGTGGAAAATTTATTAGCTCAATGCTAATTATCACACTTTTTCACTGGTAAATTTGTTTTCATTTTTACACATTTTGAAAAAGAATTTACAAAGTAAAAATTTAATGTGTTGATAAATTCATAAAATCCAAAACAAGACTCATGAGGATTACAATTTCTGACATGCAAAACAAATGGCAGCATCCAACTATCTCAAGAAATATTCGGTCATGCTTTGAAAATGATGTATGTAGATTTTATCTGACTAATCATTAGATAACAGCTCTTTTGTCGTGCGCTCTTTTGACGGGTCACCAATTATTTGTAAACTGCCATCATGAAAATATCACTGAACAAAACAAGTTCATTGCTACAGTGCTAGGTGTAATCACACTTCTCAAAGATTCTAACCTTGATAATGCCATATTTGCTAAAAGTATTTTAACACAGATATTTCCAATAACATGTTTCTGTTGATTCAATAACTATTTTAGGTTCTTTTTTTTTTTGTTTACAGACCAACATTACTCCTGTTGCTGATCTTTAAAAATATATTAGTGCAAAGCTTAGCTTTAACCTCAGTTCACTTAATACATTTAAATATATTTTTAACTAAGCATTTTTATTTCTTTTTTTCTAATCAAAACAAAAAATATAGCCAAAAAAAAAACAACTGAGTATTTTTGTTAACTTGTTTTTGAAAATTTGATTTATAAAATTGGTTTTTGGTTAGCAAACAGCCTTAATACTGATCATTGCGTAAATTAGATTTTAAAATTTAAACCCTTTTTAATATAAGTGGTATTTATTTATTTAAAAACAATTTATGTTGAATAATTTTAGACATGAGAAATATAAATGTACAGCTAGATCAATCACAAAATTTTTTGATTATTGATAAAATTATAGTGGGAATATTTGTGTTTGATATAAGAAAATATTACACAGATAAAAGATCTGCTTCACATAAGAATTTCATATAAAAAAACTTTGATTAAGAATTCTGGGTAAAATCCAAAAGTTGAAACAGATCACATGACTGAGATCAGCTGAGTTCACACTGAGAAAAAAAAGCAGGCGTCTGATGACGATAGCATACCAATACAAATTTTTTTTCAACTCTAGCAGAAATAAAGTGACTTAGAGTTTAGCATTATAAATAAAGTATTATAGACTAGCATTAGAAGACAGCATATTAAAATGCTTTGAGAATTCAAAGTGATTACATAAAAAAGTGTGTTATAGACTAGCATTAGAAGATAGCATATTAAAATGCTTTGAGAATTCAAAGTGATTACATAAAAAAGGAATTTGACTAAACTGAGATAGTGAAAGATAATCATTTGGTAGAAAATGCAGAAATTAAATGGACAATAATTGTTTTTAGTTTATGAACAGATTTACAGAAACAAATTTAAATTGACAAAAACTTTAAAATGAGATTAGTATATATTATGAGATTTCAATTGTAAATAATAAAATTTTCAAGAAAGAATTAGTTTTGTACAGTAAAATTGTTACTAGTGGCTGAATTAAGTAGGCTTGTAAAACATCTGGCCAGCAAGAATTCTTCGAATGATTTCCTTGCGCAACAACCTTTTCTCTTTCTTGACTTTAGCCAGCACACCACGGTTTTCCATAGCTCTACGTGACAAATAAGGAAGCACTTCTTCCACAGGCCCAAATGGAACATATTTATAAACCGAGTAGCCAGCTTGACCTACAGAACAGGAGTCAACATTTTTAAAATACAGATTATATAAATGTTAAGACAGGTGGAAATTCAACAGGAAATGCCTAAAAACTTTCTTTTATATAAATATAAGATTTTTCTATTTTATACCATGACAGTTTAATACCTGAACATTATTTAAATTTAAATAAAATTAAAAGATAATAATTGTGTAGCTCATTTATGTATCAGCTATACTGGCAGATCTTTAATCAAATTTGTTTCCTCTACATTACTGAAGCTAATACTGGAACAATATTTACCAAGAGGGAAACTAATCTGGTCACACATGCCAAAAAGTTGCCCAAAACAAATCAGCCGATCACCTGGTCCAACACCATATTCTTTCATCCTGAAGGTAAAAAAAGTTTATGTGGTAGTTTGACAAGTCAAATTGTTATGGTTAATTTAAAAAATAACAAATGGTCAATTTTTAAAAAGGTCTATCAAAATATTCAAGTAAAAAAAATATACTATATACTTTTGTATTGTGTATCGGACTGTGTCTTCATTGTGACTAGCAATCATGACAGCAATCTTGCCAACAGGACGTAGATGGATCTGTCTCATGACCTCTTCAACTATGCTGTGCATCATCTGTGTGGTCGCCTCATACGATGGATTGATTGGATCTTCATAACCCACCAAACTAGCTCGCTCACGCTCCTGCAAACATTTGACAATATTTTTTAGTAAAATAAGAATTGATTTCAAAGTTGAAATGAGAGTACCTTAGTAAAACAAAGTTACTATAATTTTCAAACAAGCACTAATGACCTGCTCCATATAAGCTCCTCTGACTAGTTTGGCACCAAAATAAAAGTCCTCTCGTCTAGCTAAGTCTAGATCCACCAAAATGTCATTATAGGCTTCCTGTTGAAAAAGTTTTAAAGATTAAAAAAAAATATAGCACATGCATCAATGGAAGTTTTAAAGCTAATAGAATGGACTCAATTGTATCCCCACTATTGTAACTTACCTTAGTATAAGCTTGGTAGGTGTTGAAGATGACACTTCTGTCTTTGTTAAACTTCCTCATCATCTCAACAGTTAACCTCCTGATGGCAGGCTGGAAGTAGCTTTGTTCAGCATCAATCATAACCCTGACGTCTTTTTCCTTGGCGTACTAGAGAGAAATCACAACTACATTCAAACTTAGGCAAACTTATTTCAGGTATTTTGCTCTGGAGGGTGGGGTGGGGTGGGGGGGGGGGGGGGGGGAAAGAAAGAGGAGGTGCCTGAAAAAAACACTGGCAGCTACTCAAGGTTTAAACGACAATTAAAAATAATTTTTTTTTAATCTCATATTAACTATCACTGAGAATTTTCTTTAGTGGTACAGTCAGATATGTCCGTATTCGCGCCCAAACTATGTATAGTACATTTAATTATGCATAGTAAAACAAGTCGTGCTGGTAAAGAGATTTTAAAGTTACCGCCAGAAGAGGGAGTTAATTAGTTTTATTTTCATTAGTTTCTTGTTTCTTTAGCTGCTCTTTTTCTACGACGCTTTATAAGTTACGTTTTTTTTTCTAAATTACTGGCAATATAATTAGTGAAATTAAAACAAATTTATATGTCTCTGCTGTTTAATATGGATTTATTTATAACTAACCAGTGATAAGGAACAAGACAAGAAAGAAGCTCCAGTAACTACGTTGTATTTCTTTTTTAGCATTTTAAATAATGTTTTTCAAAAATGTAGAAGTTGCATTTTGTTTAGGTTTGTCTAGGATTATTTAAGTTATTTTTTTTACTGTTAGTACATTGTTAAGCTGTTGAACCCCATACTTGATAAGCCTAGACCTTTTTCCTGTTTGATGCTTTTGATTTATGTTTTTAACATAAGTAGCTATTTTTTTTAAATGTTGCGTGATTAAAAAAATGTGCTGTTTTTTTAGTCTAGATGCAAGAGGAGTAAAATCATGTTTACATACAAACTGTAATGAGTTTTAAAAAACCCAGAATATCTGTGATATTTACGTCTTACAGGGAAAGTTTGCATGAACCCAACTTCTCACCTTTGCTAGTGTGTTGATCCTCCTGAGCATACCCTTCATCTGATATTCTTCCTCTTCTGTAATTCTCTCAACTAAAGGCTGAAGTTTACCAGTCTGTGGTTGGGTGAAAAAACAAGTCACATAAGGGACAGAACTATGCAATTTAATATTAGAGTTGCTTTACTTTGCAACTATTTTTCTAACAAAAAACCAAACAATTTTGCTTACCTTTAAATTTGGTACAACTAGAAGTTTAGAGAGGGACCTGTTGATTTCCAAAAGGTTGTCCCAGTCCAGCAAGTCTATCTCATGTCTGAAAGAAAAATTCAATTGAATAAAAAAGGAGCTCTGGAACTTTTCTTCCCACCCCTTCCCCAAGAGAACTTATTTGATTTTTTTTAGTAATGGTAATTAGAGATCATTATTGGGTAATTTTTGATAAAACTGGATTATAGCATTGACTCTTCATTTTATTTTTAGCCATTTATTATTTTGATACACCCAAGTACAGCCCATCTCTAAACTGGTAAACTAAGTTAGACAAAACTCATATCCAATCCAAAATTAACACAATGAACTATTTTCTACCAAATTCAATGCAACACTAAACAACGATTCACTTCTTGTAATGCCAAAATTAAGCTGGATTTTTAAAATTGGTTTATTCTTTATTTTAATATACAGCTAAGACTATTGTATTTCACACCTTTTAATGCTCACTATATTCGTTACAAAATTATGTTGAGCCAACTGGCCTGTACATTGACATGAATATAGTGGACTGAAACCCAAGTGTACTAACCCTGCTACTGATATATCTTTAACTGAAACCCAGTTTCTTTTGTTTCCGTCTTTTAGCTGAACCCCAATCTCTCTGAGCCTGTTGTCAAAATCTTCCAGTCCAAAGCGTAATGTATCTTTATCAATCTGCCCCTGGGTCGTGTGGAGTAATTTGAAGAAATGTTTGACTGTAGTCAGCACCTCAGACATCTGAAGCTGATGAACAAAATAAATGTAAGAAAAACAGTGGCAGCTACCAAATATTAAAAGACAATCAATGATAGATAAATGTTGCTACAAGTCTGTAACTATTTTATATGCCATTTTGAACAGTCAAATATTTTATAATTGTACTGATAATAAACTGAGCAAGTAAAATGATTTACCAACAGAGCTGGTTTTCCTAAAGCAGTAAGTTTGATTGCAGCAAAGCCAGATTTTTCTGTTGCATCTAAAAGGAAAAAACTGTGTTTAGCTAATGTTTATGGTAAACATTTGTTAAGGCTACATAAAGTGGGAAAAATATATAAGATTCTTACGTGACACTGCGTCAATACAGTTAAGGAAAATCTGCATGTTCTTGTCGCACTGTTCCTCCCCTTCATAGAAGTAAGTTCTGGCACTCGTCACCTTTTCTCTCCTGTCTCCAAACTCCTCATGGGCCCTGAACCTGCTTTCTTCCACTACATCAAACATACAACACTCAGCAAGTTTATAAAGGGGTTTAAAGACAGAAGATATTTTTTTAATCATATATTCATTAGACAGCTTTGCCTAATTGTCATTCTGATTAATACAATGTAAATTGATTTATAAAATACTATACCTTGATGAAGCCATTACTGATTATATTGTAAGTGTGAACTTATTTCAAAATGCCTTGAAGATTTTCCCGGTAATAAAACAATAGACAAATGAATCTTTGTACTTAAAGTTGTAATACTTGCTAACTAATATTTAAGGAACAACATTGAAATGCACATTAATAATACAATAAACACTGTGCTATTTATAGAAACTTACACGGGTTCTCCACTTCATTACTCTGTGGCAAACAGCCTCTGTAAACAAACATAATGGACCTCATTAGGAAACATTTAACTGATAACTTAGTTCAAACAGCCTCTGTAAACAAACATAATGGATCTCATTAGGAAACATTTAACAGTTGTTCCTTAATGTTGGTTACACTGAAGTGGCTGGGGTCCCAGCACCTGAAGGGTCCCAGAGGGTGGGTGGAGTTACCTGGTTGGGTATCTTCTGTGTCTGACTTCAGCCCAACCGGTATTCTTGAAGCCTATGACTTATGGCAGTGCATGGCATATGTGTGCATAGTTCCCCTACACCAACCAGTTACTCCGCCTTACACTAACCAGTTACTCCCCTTACACCAGCCACTCACTCCCCCTTACACCAGCCACTCACTCCCCCTTACATCAGCCACTCACTCCCCTTACATCAGCCACTCACTCCCCTTACATCAGCCACTTACTCCCCTTACACCAGCCACTTACTCCCCTTACACCAGCCACTTACTCCCCTTACACCAACCACTCACTCCCCTTACATCAGCCACTTACTCCCCTTACATCAGCCACTCACTCCCCTTACACCAGCCACTTACTTCCCTTACACCAGCCACTTACTCCCCCTTACACCAGCCACTTACTCCCCCTTACACCAACCAGTTACTCCCCCTTACACCAACCAGTTACTCCCCTTACACCAACCAGTTACTCCTTCTTACACCAACCACTTACTCCCCTTCCACCAGCCACTTACTCCCCTTCCACCAGCCACTTACTCCCCCTTACACCAACCACTTACTCCCCTTACACCAACCAGTTACTCCCCCTTACACCAGCCACTTACTCCCCTTACATCAGCCACTTACTCCCCTTACACCAACCACTTACTCCCCTTACACCAACCACTTACTCCCCTTACATCAGCCACTTACTCCCCTTACATCAGCCACTTACTCCCCTTACACCAACCACTTACTCCCCCTTACACCAACCACTTACTCCCCCTTACACCAACCAGTTACTCCCCCTTACACCAGCCAGTTACTCCCCCTTACACCAACCAGTTACTCCCCCTTACACCAACCACTTACTCCCCCTTACACCAACCAATTACTCCCCCTTACACCAACCACTTACTCCCCTTACACCAACCAGTTACTCCCCCTTACACCAACCTCTTACTCCCCTTCCACCAACCAGTTACTCCCCCTTACACCAACCACTTACTCCCCTTACACCAACCACTTACTCCCCTTACATCAGCCACTTACTCCCCTTACACCAACCACTTACTCCCCTTACACCAACCAGTTACTCCCCCTTACACCAACCAGTTACTCCCCCTTACACCAACCACTTACTCCCCTTACACCAACCAGTTACTCCCCCTTACACCAACCAGTTACTCCCCCTTACACCAACCACTTACTCCCCCTTACACCAGCCAGTTACTCCCCCTTACACCAACCAGTTATTCCCCCTTACACCAACCACTTACTCCCCTTACACCAACCAGTTACTCCCCCTTACACCAACCACTTACTCCCCTTCCACCAGCCACTTACTCCCCCTTACACCAACCACTTACACCAACCAGTTACTCCCCCTTACACCAACCACTTACTCCCCTTACATCAGCCACTTACTCCCCTTACACCAACCACTTACTCCCCTTACACCAACCACTTACTCCCCTAACACCAACCACTTACTCCCCTTACACCAACCAGTTACTCCCCCTTAAACCAACCAGTTACTCCCCTTACACCAACCACTTACTCCCCCTTACACCAGCCACTTACTCCATCTCAGCCTGTACAGCCTTCTCACTCGACAAATCCTCCTCGGCGCTGTAGTCCAGGATGGACTTGACCCCAAACTGTCGGTTCCTCATCACCAGAGGTTTGATCTCATCCTGGTCCTGCCCCGCCACAAAATGTCCGTAAAACGTCTGCTTCATCATCCCCACAAACAAACTTTTGCCCAGAACTTTTCTTGTCCATTGTAAAATCTGAAGCAAACAGATGGTGTAATTTAAAAGAATCTTTGCCTAGAGGTTCGTGCCTAGAGAAATTATAACAAAGTTTGAAGAATAAAACAAAACATTTGTTGTATTCAGGAGAAACAAAAATTGTGGCAACAATCAACAGAATGAGTCTGGCTAGCCGGCTCTTCATCTTAGTCGTGGATTGTAAACTACACACAAAATATGAATGATAAACTTTAAGGGAAACCACTTACTGTGGTCATTTCTATGCTTAACCCGTTGTTATTCTGATATTACACGATGCCGATGCCCCCCCCCCCCCCCGACAAAATAGAAAAAAAGTATTATTTATATAGAAAGAACATACTTTAATAGGTCCCCCGTCCCCTAGTGAAGCGCCCAAACTTGTGCTTTTAGAGTGTATGACGTCATGAGTAGTTGCACAAGTACAGCTTTAAGCCGAGAGAGAAAAAGATAAGACAACAATCAAATGTAGATGGGGTTGACACGTTAGAGAAAACATCGTGTCCTGTGCTGTATTCAATGTGTAATTACTAATTGAATGATTAGCACGCGAGAGAGCATCCTGTCCTGAGGAGTGTGTCATTTTCTTAGATCAGAGAACACGTCCAGTTGTCATTGAATGCCTCACGTGCACTGGGACATCGCGAGCTCAGGACGTGTTCTATAAAATACCTTAGATCGGCGAGTGTGTCAAAGCACGACACGAACCTAACCTACATGTTTTAGCTGTACATAATATGCTAAAGTGCGTGGGTAAGGTCAAGGTTATGATAAGTTCACCCAGCTGACTGATCAAAAAACAATTTGAACAATGGTCCCGCATGGCTATTGGTGACAGACATTGTAAACAGCTTAGGATTAAATTGATTTAATCACTACCCTCTCTCGGTACTCGAAAAACGGTGAAATTTGTTGACGTACTGATACTTTTCAAACAAATATAAAACACATTCAAACATGTGTTACAGATATAAAAATACCAGATTACGACAGATAAAGACTTAAACTTTATTGACATATAATTTTTATTCTTATAGGACAACTAGAAGTAGTGAATTTTTTTTTTTGAAAACCGCAAAAACTGACCCTAAAACGATCTGATTTTGTCAGTGTGGACGATAAACTATTATGAAGGGTTCGGTGAATGCGTATCTGAAACTGGTGGTTCGGTACCTCTAAGAACCACTGGTCTATGCAGTTCTACAAGCTCACTGGGCATAATGATAATTTCAATGATATCAAAGCACAACATCCGGAAATCTAACGGAAACCTACCGGAAATCTACCTGGTATTTGAACTGCTGTCAACAAGTCCATACAGAAACATAACGACAAGCTCTATGTTACGTGCACTCACATATATGTACAAACTGTCAACACATGAATGTGTACATAATATAAGTACTGATATACATACTAAAATGTGAACACACTCAAAGGTGAATGATACACATAGATCTACTATTGAATTCTAACCCGACACATCCCTCAATCATGTGATACCACCTCTCCTTACCATGAAGCTTTGCTCTTTGAGTCTTTAATACAATTTACGAAAAATTCAAATTTCAGGGTTGTGACGTCATGTATGGACGACCACCCTAGTCCGGCAGAAAAACGTCAAGATCAAGCAAAGATAGTGTGTACAAAACGTTGAGTGATCATATATATGTTATGTTGAGTGATAGTATCTGTCATATTGAGTGATATTATCTGTCTTATTCTGTGATTATATTTATAATTATATCATGCTGTGTGATCTTATCTATATCATGTTGTGTGATCTTATCTATATCATGTTGTGTGATCTTATCTATATCATGTTGTGTGATCTTATCTATATCATGTTGTGTGATCTTATCTATATCAAGCAGATATCAGCTGCAGATAGCTATTAAGACAACTATATTTAGTTAAGACAGCATCAGACAGCTATATTAAGACAGCTGCAGACAGCTATATTAAGACAGCTGCAGACAGCTATTAAGACAGCTGCACACAGCTATAAAAATAGCTGCAGAGACCTATTAATACAGCTACAGACAGCTATATTTCATTAAGACAGCATCAGACAGCTATATTTAGTTCAGACAGCATCAGACAGCTATATTTAGTTCAGACAGCATCAGACAGCTATATTTAGTTCAGACAGCTATATTTAGTTCAGACAGCTATATTTAGTTCAGACAGCTATATTTAGTTCAGACAGCTATATTTAGTTCAGACAGCTATATTTAGTTCAGACAGCTATATTTAGTTCAGACAGCTATATTTAGTTCAGACAGCTATATTTAGTTCAGACAGCTATATTTAGTTCAGACAGCTATATTTAGTTCAGACAGCTATATTTAGTTCAGACAGCTATATTTAGTTCAGACAGCTATATTTAGTTCAGACAGCTATATTTAGTTCAGACAGCTATATTTAGTTCAGACAGCTATATTTAGTTCAGACAGCTATATTTAGTTCAGACAGCTATATTTAGTTCAGACAGCTATATTTAGTTCAGACAGCTATATTTAGTTCAGACAGCATCAGACAGCTATATTAAACTTCCCTGGCACAGCTTACAATGGTATTTATTTTATCCCAGTATGAATTCATCTTGTTAGCCATACATAAGCTTTTTGATTATACCAGAAATATTCATACAGCACAGCTGTTGGGAAAGCCACAAAGATCCTTGCAACAAACAATTCAAACCCCTAAAAATAATCATGGAAACAAAGGAGTAAAAAGTGTCACTTTTGTTTGTTAAATTAGTATAATGCAATATCTGAAATCTTTTTTACCATTCAACAAACATTGCCAGTGAATGTTAGGTGAACATTCTATAGCAGTATGAAATTTTTTATTACCATCACATACATATTTATGTATTTGGTATAGCAGAGAAGGTTGAATCAACCCCATAGCCAGTATAACAGAGAAAGATAATCAACCCCATAGCCAGAATAATTATAACCACCCTCCATCCCTCAAAAAGGTCAAAGAATGTATATTTTATAACCTTTATAATAACAAAAAGGTTACAAATGCATTAAAATATGAAAACAAATAAGCATTTTTCCAAGCAGAAGTAAAAACAGTAGCTAAACCATACAGAAAATTACAGATATAATATTCTAATTTCTAATTAACATGTGTATTTACTTTCACATTTTCAGTGCACCCAGTTTGACAACTGTTTATTCAAACTACATGTAAAAAAATGAATACATTTTTAGCGCAATTTCCATACTGGGGGATTGCGATTATTAACTCCTCATTTCTGGATGGATGGATGTGTGTCCGCAGCGTGTCCGCAGCTTTAAGACGTATCTCCTCCTCAACGAAGCAATATCGAGGACTAGTTCCAAAGCAAATATGTTAAGCAAGTTCCGAGGATGAACATAGGCCAAAAAAATTCCCGGAATTCCTTCCTGGATTTCCCGGAAAAGCCAAAAACCTCAAAAAAATACAGTTTTTGGCCCATATCTCGGCAACCAGACCACTTAGCGACTTGAAACATTTACCAATCGATTCCTGCCATAATTTAGAACAATATTGCCGAAGAAAGTTTTCAAAAATATCCTTTTGTTCGGTCACAAAAAAATTAATTTCTTCTAATTTGTATTGGCTAAGATTACTAAGAATATACAAATATTTCTAGAAGAGCGAAGCGGTGAAGTTCCAAACCAAGCACACCGACTGAGGCAGTCGCTAGTGAGAGGTAACGTCTACTTGTAACACGCTGCCATTGGCCAGACTCGCGCAGATCTCGCGAGGGGGCGGGGACTAGCTCTGCTCGTCTGGTTTTTAATTTAAACTGAGCATCGTGTAGGTTCGAAAGGATTTTACCATAGCGAATGAGCGGAGGTTCGAAAGGATTTTTACTTAGGTCTGTGAATTCTAAAAAATTAATTAAGGAAATTGCGCTTAAATTGTCACTAGACTTTTTATTAACTTGTTTTTTCTTTTATGCATTACTACACCATTTATCTGACCACCATAAAACTTTGAGACATCATTGAGTTTGTCACATTGAAGAATTCTGACATACAAAATTACTGAATTTTGGCGAAGTGTCACCCTGGCAGCAGCAGGGGGGGGGGGGGGCCTTAAGTTCCACTAAATAGGAATCCTGCACAGGGGTCAGGGTATTAGTTAAATCAACTGTCAACATGCACTTGTGGTCATTTTAAAAAGGGCCCTACATTGTTACAACTGGGCCACTACAGTCAATCACTATATGGAACAGGGAGGGCCCCTGTGGTATTAAAACTAGCTATATTGCCATAAAAAGTATTGAGTGCACTATAGCAAATAATTCTGGCAAAAAATAATTTCATATCGGAGGGGTGTAGTCTAAATGGTAGTGTGTGGTGGCCACTCTGAATCCCCTCATGGTTACAATTCCTGTGGAGCACAGACGTCCCTGCTTTGGTGTTGTGCCCCTGATACCTGGGTAGTATCTGAGTGTTATGATGTATGTTTCACTGGGGAAATCGGTGTGCATGGTTGATGGTGCGGCCGTATATTGAACGAGTGAATGTGTGATGCCATAGGAAAGTTAGAGAGTTGGTTGCTATGAGTTTATGTGTGAGCAGTTGAATCCTTATCATCCGTGTGAGAGGACGTGTGTTTGTTGACAGGACTCAAGTTGAGAGATAGGGTTTAGGAAGATAGACATCTATAGATACAAGATTAAAAGATTCGTACAAGGATTTATTGGTTCATCTTATTCCTGATCGTTTATCGTTGATCTGTCTGAATGTAATACAGCCTTAGTGGTTCTCAAGGTATAATACTCTCTCCCTGGTATTGGAGAGGAGTCAAATGGTAGTTGGCTGAGTCAAGTAAATCAAACCCTCTCACAGCAACTTAATAACCGTAACACTGAGGGTTTTTCTAGCTCACCCTTTTCATTAACCACACCTGGGGCATCTGGGCAGTAGTGTGGACAAACCCCAACAACTGAGATCCCATTAATGTAGTGCCAAACATTCAACATCATCATCTTTTCCTTTCACTCGCTCCAATGCCCAGGGCAACCCGGGCAGTGTCTCATCTGGTCTCATACTTAATACATGGTGGATCTTCTAGAGCCATCTTCTATTTTTAATTACTTCTGAAACGGCTGTGCCAACATTGTTAACATCTAAATAACTCGAGTTCTTATCAACCAATAAATTTGGTAACAAGCAATATCTGATTGCACTCACTGATATTGCATGCTGATATTGTAACTGTAACTCACACAGTAAATGCACTATATTATATTGAATTAACTTCCTCTCTTCTTAGATGGCAGGGATGTGTACTTGGTCAGCTAGTATTATTATTATTATAATAAAGGTTTTCATCATTTTTTTTTCCAAATCATACACTGTTCAATGTTAAATTGTAAAAATATAAATATCGTATGGTGATACTTACTGTTCTCAAGTTAACACCCTAGCTCATCATTGAACTTATATTTGGGATCCATTAATTGGACATTCTACAGAGGTAGTCAGATGTGCTACTTGATTCAATGGTCAAACTGCACAAGGTGCCTAGGCCAACGCCCTGGTGACCAGGAGCACCCCGGGCTCCCCCATGAGCACCATGGTGTATACATTTGTGTTAAGGAGTGCTATACACTATGGATACGATGGGCTACAATAATTGTTGATAAATCAACCAGACTGGCTCT
Organism: Physella acuta; assembly: GCF_028476545.2. Lineage (NCBI taxonomy): Eukaryota > Metazoa > Mollusca > Gastropoda > Physidae > Physella > Physella acuta. Next base: position 322,901 of record NW_026732408.1, read on the forward strand.
TCCATCAACGCTATGACACCTACATTATTTTTTAAACACACCTTACATTATAAGGACACCATGGGCCACTACATTCAATAACTAAATTTAACTAGGAAATGTCCCGGCACCCCTGCGGTAGTGTTACCAGTTGCTACCATGAGTGCCCGCCCTGCTATGCCCAGTTGATCGCTGATGTGTGTTCTTCCTCACTATTTTGGGGTGATTAATGTAGTCAAGGAATTCTTGATGGTAGTGTGGATAAACCTGGCCTCAACAACTATTATCTTAGAAATATAGGTTAGTGACTGCATTCTTTACATTTAAATAACTGTTTTACTATACAAGGTCTTAGAAACACTTTTAAAATGAAGTTGACAAATCATCAGAATGTCTAGCAACAGAAAAATCGGAAGTTTTAACAATGTCTTTGACTTTGAAATCTGCATCAAACATCACAGCAAATTTTTAAAATTTTCGCAGATAGCTTTGCATACTACCACCACCCTGCGTAAGTATCTTTCTTCTTCTTCGTTCTAAACTTTTAGTGTTGGGAGGGATCGAGCCTTATCTGCCAGAGAGTTTAAAATCGAGACTTTTTTTTTTCGATTCGAATTTATCAACCATGAGCTTTGCCAACTCGACCATGCTTCCATCACAATTAAGGATTACGTCTCAACTGGTTATGCGCCATTGAGGCCATTGACTCCAATTTCAGCCTGCTTTTCTTTTTGGATTTGCTTCCATAGCCTTTGTCCAACCAAGAACAAACTACAAGGCAGCAGTTGTTTGATTTTGGAGTTGTCTCTCCTAGAAGAGTGGCTGTCCCCAGCTAACGAGCCTCATCTGCCCTAGGCGTAAGTTACTAAGTATCGAGTGGTGGTAAAATACGTCTAGTCTAGAGAATAGAGATAGACCTCTAACTAAATATTACTAGATCTAGATCTAAATAAATAAAGTAAAAAAAAAAGTTAAAAAGTATCCTACCTGTTTCTGGTTATTTACCAAGAAATTCACTGAGCACAAGTTAAAGACAACAAGAGCTCGAAGTAATTCTGATGTTCGTTTACTTTTATATGCCTCTCTGGCATTTTCGAAAGTCAAATCTATTTCAGGGTGTTGGTGATTACCAGTCAAACTTTTCCATTTTCTGGGTAGAGCTTCAAAATCTGCCCGTGGGTCGGTATTCTGTGGCTTTTCTTCTTGGCAGGCTTGTGTTGATTTGCGTTTATTGGCGAAGATAACACACTGATGTGACGACGATAGACTGTGTGAGCCCAGTAATAATTTGTTTCCCACTTTACGACTTAAAATGTTACCGGCGAAAATGCACTTCGTTGCCATTGCATCACGGTCACCAACCACGATCACAAATCAAGTAAACAACACTTCTGACCTATTTTTTGCCAATGTGTTGAGGGGAGAAAAAAAAAGCATGATAGAGGTCATGTGACCCGCGTTTATCAACATTAATGAAAAGGTAAAAGTAGCATAAAGTGCAAGTTGGCGGACCATTAATTAAGAGCCCAAAAACCAGGACCATAAATGAAATAAAAAATTTAAGTTCAAACTTTTCGAACATTGTTTTTTGTTTGCATTGATTGAGAGATTTTTTTTAAGTTTTACTAGTCTAGATCTAGAAATGTTGAGTTTTCGGTTAGACAAAGCTAAGTGAGAAAATACAGAAAGCATTGGCGTTACTACATCGGGTGTCACCTAGTGTGATAACTGGGTTGTTAAACCACCCCTCAAACAATTTTGCACTTGGTCAATGATACTCAACCTATTAATATTATAAAATCCTTACCCTCCCTCCCCCCCCCCCCTCACAAAAATAAACAAACCATTTTTTGCTTGATATTTTACGTTTGAATATGAATATGGTTGCGTGCAACACATATGATGGCCTTGTGTTTTCCTGAAGACATTGGAAAACCTTACTTTAATTTTAAATGTAGATCTAGGCCCTATGCTTCTGTATTAGAGTCTGATCACTGTTTTCAAGTTTTTCTGACCTTAAAAATGTGTAGTAGGGCTAGCCATACCAATCCATTTTGGGTAAAGGGGTCGTCCATAAACGAAGGGGGAGGGGGTCCGTAATTTTGTGACGGTGTGTGATGAGGGGGAGTTCAGATGGTGCGACGTCACACTTTTGCATTATAAAAAGCAATGTTAGAAAACGAATTTTAGCCGTTATTTCGCGTTTTAGAAAACTGTTTTAATAAATTCTAATAGAAATTGATTAAAATACTCTATTTTGACAGAGTTCAGACAAGATTTTTGGAAAAATATCGATGTTTTAAGTAAAATTCAACTGCAATTTTGAGGGGGGTTGTAGACTGAGGTGTGACGTCATTTTAGGGGTGGGGGGTTTGTCTTTTTGTGACGATGTGCGACGGAGGGGAGGGGGGGGGGGAGGTAAAAATCGTCAAAAAAAGCGTGACCTCATTTATGGATGACCCCCAAAGTCACAGGTGATTTGTTAATACAAATCAGGTAAGCTTAACTTAAAATTCTTTACCAGAACAAAAGATTGGTGTACATGCTTTAACCCTTTTGCTGTGCATGTTAGAAAGCAGCTACACAAAAACCTCAAAAAAATTTAACTAATAATGGAGGAGGTATCAGTCAAAAAGGTGCTCCAAAAAACACTTTAAAAATATATTAATAAGATAACTTTTTAAATATAGTAATCTCAATTTATATACTGGTATCTCAATTACCTTTAACTGGAATATTTTTATTACATCTAGCATTATGAAGAAAAAATTCTTATAAAACATAATAAACTGTTGACTTTTGATTTAAAATTATTATCTTACATAAACTGGTACAGTTCACACAGATGTAAAAGGTTGATACTTTTATTTTAGCCATAATAAAACTTGACATCCGTGACACATTGTGTTGCCCCTAAACATCAGGTTGTATCAGTTATAAATAGAAGAAAACTTAGTATTAATTGTTTTTACAAATTTATTGCGCTTTTGTCAGCCGATATTTACATATATATATATCTATAAATAAAGGGGATGGATTTTACCACTTAAATTATTCTTATACGGTAGTAAAATGAGCATAATATTACAATACACTAATTTCACTATGGTGTTATGAAAATAACTGTTGGAAACAAAAAAGGAACAGAATAATATGGACTAGAAGCAGAAATTTTGTTTAAAAAGTCACATGATCACAAAACAACCATATTAAAACATGCAGCAATGATTAGGTAAAATTTCATTTGTAATGTAAAAACAAATAATGCAACAAACTATATGATAAACAAGGTATTGGTATGCAAGAAACATGAAATGTGTTTACATTGAATGGTTGAGAAACAAGGTATTGGTATGTAAGAAACATAAAACATATTATCTGGTTTATTTACATTTCAAATGTTGACAGTTTTAGAAATAAACAAAATTACTTTATTTAATATCAAACAACAAGAAAATATCATTGGAATAGTGCTTGTGAGGCTTGAGGTTTTGTTCTAGAAACAAGTAGCTCAAAGATTTGATTTCTTCTATGCTCAAAATAGAAAACTATTAGTTCATTAATTAATTAAAAAAACATTTATTAATACATGTTTTTTAAATTAATTAATGAACTAATAGTTTTCCATTTTAAGCATAGAAGAAATCAAATATTTTGTTAAAAAGGTTTTTATTTTATTACAACAATTTGTTGACTATTCTCTCTTCCATGAGTAAGACACATTGCTTTAGTAAGATTGAATGAATTAAAATATACTATACTATTAATTAGCATTAAAATGAATGGAATGTCATAATTAGCTGTCAGTTAAATGATAGTACAGGGAATCTAAAAATAGCTTAAACATTAAATCACCCCACATACAAAAGTTTCTATAAAGCAAAATGTTTATGGATCGCTTCTGCTCATAGAAACTTTGCACAAACTTTCTGAAAAAAAATTTTCCCACTGATTTATTTTAAGTAAAAATAAAAAAGTAAAACACTGCCATTTACTTATAAAGATTATAGATTGAAAAAAATGTTTGTCAAATGCTGCAAAAAGTTCAACAGAAAAGTCATACAAATAGCAAGATCTAATCAGGTACAGATTTATTTTCTTCAGCTTATACTGTTATACTGTTATCAATCTAAAGTGTAAAGGGGTCATCCATAAATGACGTCACACTCGTAGGGGGGAGGGGGATCCGTAATTTTGTGACAATGTGTGATGAGGGGGAGGGGGGGGGGGGGGGGGGGTTGCGAAGTCACATTTTTGCATTATAAAAAAACAATGTTAGAAAACGAATTTTAGATATTATTTCGCGTTTTAGATAACTGTTTTAATAAATTGTAATAGTTTAGACAAGATTTTGGAAAAAATTTCGATGTTTTAAAAAAATTCAACTGCAATTTTGAGGAGGGTTGTAGGTTGAGGCGTGACGTCATTTTAGGGGGGGGGGGGTCTGGCTTTTTGTGACAACGTGTGACGGAGGGGAGGGGGGAGGTAAAAATCATTTTAAAAAGTGTGACGTTATTTATGAATGACCCCAAACATCGTCTACTTGATTCTACCAGTATCAACAACAATGTCCCAGCCAGCATGAAAACTTGGCTAAATCAGAGACTTCTATGGGGTATCTGAACATTTAATCTTAAAGTTGGTTCAAATAACTAATAGAAAATAAAACTTGTTGCTTAAAGAAATAAAATATTTTTTAAAAGTCTACCTCTATTACACAATGTGAATCAAAGGAAATTGACACAACCATGTTAAAAACAAAATTATCGCTTATAAAACTAAATTACAAAGATGTTTTATTAATGTGTGAATGAAACAAAGCTAATCCACCATCTTTAACATGTGTGAGTGACATCTACTTGTTTTGTTATCACAGTTTTGGAATATATGTTGAATTTAAGGGTTTGCGGCCAAATTTTAATGGACCAGTTTATAAGTACTGTTGCACAAGTGTAAACATCAGGTTGTATCAAGTAATGTTGCACAAGTGTAAACATCAGGTTGTATCAAGTAATGTTGCACAACTGCAAACATCAGGTTGTATCAAGTAATGTTGCACTAGTGTAAAGATCAGGTTGTATCAAGTAATGTTGCACAAGTGTAAACATCAGGTTGTATCAAGTAATGTTGCACAAGTGTAAACATCAGGTTGTATCAAGTAATGTTGCACAACTGCAAACATCAGGTTGTATCAAGTAATGTTGCACAAGTGTAAACATCAGGTTGTATCAAGTAATGTTGCACAAGTGTAAACATCTGTATCAAGTAATGTTGCACAAGTGTAAACATCTGTATCAAGTAATGTTGCACAAGTGTAAACATCAGGTTGTATCAAGTAATGTTGCACAAGTGTAAACATAAGGTTGTATCAAGTAATGTTGCACCAATTGACACAAGTATCAAGATATTTCAAAGCCAGAATGTGAATGAATGGCGTATTTCAGTTTTTCTCTGAGCACAGATTTCTTGGAGTAGTTGGGAAGTTTGAGAAGGTTGAAGCATGTTGACGATGTGGGTAGACGTCCACCAGCATCTTTCTTCTTGATGTTAAAAAATCCCTTCAGTACTGAGCCTACTGTGTCCCCAGTATCCTACAGTGGTAAAAAAAAAACATTTGCCAAAATCTATTATTTTTTTTACTCATTTGAAGAATTTGAAGAAAAGATGAATTTAAAAAAAGGATATGAAAATTTGAAAAGAAACACAAAATAATGACCAACCAATTTTCTACCAAAACGAAAATGTTTTTTGTGCTATTTACCTGGTCATCACTAACTTCTACACAGCGAATAGAAAATGGCGGCTCCATGTGGGCAAACCCAAGTAAAGGTGGTTTGGAACAACTTGTAACAAACTGTTGGGGTTTAAATAGTTGGATGGGACATTCAAATGAAGAATTGTTGAATTAAAACATAACTAAAAATTTGTACCTTCTACATTTTGTTATAAAAACATTACCTTTAAGAAGAGACCCTTTTCTTCAATACTCAGATCATTCTCTACAATGTCCCAAAGCCAGTTAATCACCTTGTGGTTGTTGTGGTAGCCACCATAGTACTGTGTGTGACGCCTGGTTGAGCAATTGTACATACAGTATATACATGTGGTACTTGATAATATCTGTATAACATACATGTTATGGTAAAATAAAAAAAAACTTACCTCAGGTCCTCCATGTCTAAACAATCTCCATCTCCTGAGATGAGCTTTTGTAATTCAGGGGAGGAAAACATGCTGAGCCAGTCTGGAGTGACAACAGATTTAAATCCCCTGACAAAAGCCAAGGATTGTTCCTTGATTTGTCTGTACATGTGGAAGTGGGCCATCAGATGGACATATCTGATTCTGTGTTCAAGAAAGTTCATTAGTTTAAACAGTGGTATGATGCTACTTTTTGCTTTAAGTAATGTAGAAATTAAATAACAAAGAAGTTCTGTTAAACGAAAGTATGAAAAAAGGTACTTGTTCTCATTGGTGACTTGTATAGCTTTCCCTCCTGGTACTAGTTCATGAGTGACAATACGACCTAAAATATCCTCATCACAAGAGAAGGTTAATTCGAGACTGCTGACATCCCCATCATAGTGCTAAAAATAGATGGGCCAGTAACCATGAGCACCAGTGGTGTTTTCTTGTCAAATAAAAAGTGAGAGATTTTGTTGTTAAAATGGCAATAAAGCATAACTTTTTAACTTGCCTTGATGTATGAAAGAGATTTAGCCAGTTCCATGTCAAGAGAAGGTAACTCATCAAGAAAACTGTATGTTGCACTCTGAAGGTGGCCACGTATCTGTATCAGGAAGAACGGTGCGAACGGTACGTCCACTATGATACCCTAAAAATAGAAAATGTACTTGCATTTTACTAAGTATTTACAATAAGCCTTCAAAGCTACTGGTGCATTTATAAATGAATAACCTGAAAAGCAGCTAGAAGAGTAAAGTTGAGAGGATAAAATCTCCCAGCTGAATGCCTTTAAACAAAATTAAAGCTACAAACCTCGTAGACAGCTTTTGCCAACATTTTCCCCACAAACTCAAACAAAGCCAAGTGGCTGTCTTGTATGTGTGAGGTGGATGATGGGTACAGCTTCTGTTCACTGGTTACCTAAGGATCAATCACAACTCTATTAAAAAACTGTCCTCATCTTTACAACACAATCAATAACTCCAATATTTTTTTTTTGTATTTTTATAAAACTATCTTAATCTATACAATAAAAACACAATAGATGAGGGCGAGTGTTAGTTAAATATTTTATTGGTTTATATCTTCTTTGTTTTTTACATGCATCTTTTCAACAGAAACTAAAATCTTGTTATTGCAAACATATCAATTGTTAATTTTTAACTTACACCTTGATCTAGCAAATGTTACGCAAAAAACATTTGAAAAACCATATGGTGATACAGCTATAAAAAACTAAATTGTTGTTTAACTATAAATTATGTTATTTCTTTGACTCAGTGGAACAAATTAGTAAATCTGGAATTATAAAAAAGTCTTACTTTAAACAAGTTAAGATGTGGATCAAAAACTTTGCTGATAGTTTCTTCGAGAAATTCTTTAAAAACACCATCTTGATCAATACCAGCTTCATCAAGACCCTGGGTGTACAAACACAACAATTGTTCAAGGATTCAGAAGGGGTGCACAAACACAACAATTGTTCAAGGATTCAGAAGGGGTGTACAAACACAACAATTGCTCAAGGATTCAGAAGGGGTGTACAAACACAACAATTGTTCAAGGATTCAGAAGGGGTGTACAAACACAACAATTGCTCAAGGATTCAGAAGGGGTGTACAAACACAACAATTGTTCAAGGATTCAGAAGGAAAATGTCAACAGTCAATGGCTCAAAAAGTTTAGGAAGTATTAATTTGAAGGTTTGCAATTTGTGAAGTTAACAGGTTACTAAATGTAGAGAAATGTTTTGTTGACAAAGTACCCATTGTTATGATGTGTGACATTTTAATAGAAGTAAGGAATATATGCTGCATTGTTTTATACAATATATTTAGGTTCTTAAGTCTATTTCATATTTTAGTTAAGCATTGGCATTATCACTTGCCTTCAACAAATAATAAATCAAGTATAAAAATCTTAATAACAGCTTTAGTACAAATAACCATAAATGTGTGTTAGCTATGATATGATTGACTTACTTTAGGTGCATTTAAATTTAAATTGTTTTTATAATCGTTTCATTTTGTTTTTACTATTTAGATATTTGTAACTTAAAACAAATATATTAAAAAACACTTTGTACTATATTTATTTTTTCCAATTATTCTTCATCAACACCCATCAATACTGAAAAAAAGTTTGCTTTATACCAACTGAATGTCACTAACATTCCCTTATTACTGAATCACTCAATAGTAATTGTATTATCTACCCTAACTTGCCAAAATAATATTTGAAACATTTGTCAGGAATTCTAGTTGACCTGATAAGTCAAGTGCCTGCAACTACCTAGTTATGTAACCTTTTGTTATTGAATACAACACAATCTTTAGTTTTTAATGACTCATTTGATAACTTATTGTAATGGAAATGGAATATTCTTTCACTGGCATAGGCAAGTAATTTTTCTGGGAAGAAATTGCTGCATTAGAAATGGGTGAAATTGACAAGCAAGATTTACCAGCAAACCCTATCTGATACAGACATCCAGAAATTGTGATCTAAGTAAAAGCTTGTATAAATGGACCAAATCATGGAATTGATAACCTGGTGTAGTATGTCAAATGACCAATCACTTCATTTAAAAACTGATTAAGTAAAATGACCAACCACTTCATTTAAAAACTGATGTAAGTAAATGACCAACCACTTCATTTAAAAACTGATGTAAGTAAATGACCAACCACTTCATTTAAAAACTGATGTAAGTAAATGCTTGTAAAAAAATGACCAACCACTTCATTTAAAAACTGATCTAAGTAAATGCTTGTGAAAAATGACCCACCATTTCATTGATAAACTTCACCCTAATGACACCTTTAAGAGCCCGGCTTGGTAGTTGTGCCAGTTGCCTGTACCCATCCTGTAAACAAAACAATAGTTTGGGCACAAATAAAGTTAAGTGTTCAACTTTTAAATACTCTATTAAACTATGCATCAAGACAATGCTACTAAGCCTTCTTTTTTTAAAAGTAAACTTTATTATTTTTTAAAATAAAGTTTTGGTATTCTTAGAGTAGCTGTTTGATCTTTTTAAAGCAGCCTTTTAATCCTGTGAGTGTACCTCGACTATTCGACTCCGATGTACAGTGATAAGTGTGGACTGGGCTGTAGTGCAAGATGACTCAGTCAGCCCCAGCATTTCCTTTTCTCTCATGACATTTTTCCTGAAGAGAATCACTCGCTGGGGGCAAAAATGTTGTTACTTTGTAATATGGTAACAGAATACAATCCAACACATACAAGGAAATACACAAAACTACATTATGACTTTTTTTGTTAATGCATGTTTTTACTTAAACCGGCAATGCACCCTAACTATGTGTAAAATATTTAAATAAAAGTTTTACTGGTAATGAGATTTTTAATATACTGGCGATGGCTTGAAACAATTCATTGTAAAAAAATAATTTCTTTGTTCTATCACTTAAGTTACATTTCTTTTACTTTCCGAGAGTTAAAAATTTTGTTCTGAAATTACTGGTTATATTAACATTGATATTATTATTCATGAATAGGGCATAGATAATAATGTAACTAATACAATAGGTTCCAATGTCTTAAGTTGTGTTTTTTTTTAACATATTAAACATTTTAATTGAAAAATGAAGTTTAATGATATTTTCACTTATTTATTAGTAAATAATTAAGTTATGAAGACTCATGAAATAAACTAAGATTGATTTCCTGGGTAATGATTTTAATTTTGTTATATATGAAGATATTTTAATATAAAAAAAAGTATTGTTAGAAAAAGAGTTGCCATTTTGCAGGTTAATGATTTCATTACTTACTGTTTATATTACTTAGTTATTGTACTTACTTCGTTAAATGGAATGATGTGAGGTACTTTTTGCATAAGGAATAGTGCTGTCTTTTTCTCTTTCTCAAGTTCTGCCATAAAATGACTTGGTTTTACATCTCTAAAATTTATTTATTTAAAAAAGAAAATTATTTATGTGCATTTATTAATTTAATTACATAAAAAGTAAGTAAATTTAATACAGAAGCTTCAAGTTTATAACTAAAAAAAAGAATATCATGTTCTGCATGAAAGTGAAACAAATAGAGACTTGAAGAGCCCAGACCTAATTAACCAATGATTTGGACCAGTAAAACTTCTACGACTGTCCCTGTCATGTAGGATCATGAGCAGGGTGAGGGTGGAGGTGAAAACATCACAGGTAGGTGCTTGCTCAAGACCTAATGGGACAGTTGGGAAAAGGTGTTAGTCTCCAGCAGTTTAAAAATTGTGTCTACATACTATACTGTAAACATTTCTGAGTTCAGAGAGTAAATGAATTAACAAATTAAAATAGTTCAATTGGGTTAACTTACTAATTAGTCCTCCCCATATTACTTTAAAGGTGAACAAGTTGAGGAATTCACTCATCCGGACGTAATCCCCAACTTTAAAAACCTTCTGGTGTTCCAGCATCTCTGTGTCATCTAGAGTTCTATCAACAAGTTTTTTGGGTTGTGACAAGAATAGAATGAAATAGCAGCTGTGTCATCTAGAGTTCTATCAACAAGTTTTTTATGTATTGACAAGAATAGAATGAAATAGCAGCTTTGTCATCTAGAGTTCTATCGACAAGTTTTTTATGTATTGACAAGAATAGAATGAAATAGCAGCTTTGTCATCTAGAGTTCTATCAACAAGTTTTTTATGTATTGACAAGAATAGAATGAAATAGCAGCTATGTCATCTAGATTTCTATCAACAAGTTGTTTGGGTTGTGACAAGAATAGAATGAAATAGCAGCTGTGTCATCTAGAGTTCTATCAACAAGTTTTTTTATGTATTGACAAGAATAGAATGAAATAGCAGCTGTGTCATCTAGATTTCTATCAAGGGGTCATCCATAAATGACGTCACACTAGTAGGGGGGAGGGTCACACTTTTGCATTATAAAAAAGCAATGTTAGAGTTTTAGCCATTATTTTGCGTTTTAGAAAACTGCTTTAATAAATTGTAATAGAAATTGATTTAAATACTCTGTGTTGACAGAGTTCAGAAAAGATTTTGGAAAAATATAGAAGTTTTAAGAAAAATTCAACTGCAATTTTGAGGGGGGTTGTAGGCTGTGATGTAATTTTAGGAGGGGGGGGGAGGTCTGGCTTTTTGTGACAATGTGTGACAAAGGGGGGGGGGGGGGGGTAAAAATCATCAAAAAAGAGTGACGTCATTTATGGATGAACCCCAACAAGTTTTTTGGGTTGTGACAAGAATAGAATGAAATAACAGCATGAAATAATAATAAAAAACCCAACACATTTTCTATTTAAAAAAATTAAAAAAATAAAATAGTCTTACGTAATCATATGAGAAGCTGTTTCACAGAATAATGAGAGGAGGCTGAAGACTGGATGAATTGTAGAGTTTGGTGCCTGAGTCAGAAGTTCTATGAATGTCTTCAAACCACAGTGAGGACCAAGGTCACAGAGAAATCGCCACAATATTGGCAATAGTATATCATTGTACGCAAGCCCTGGAAATAATTTTAAAATTATATTGTGCAACAAATGGACATAAACAATGTGTGTATAACAGAGCTGAAAATTAGCGCTTTATAAAGGAAATATGGATTCATTTTTAAAAAGTTAATTACACATCAGATTTAGCCAAATTTTATGTCACAATGCAATTTCATTGTCTACACTTATGTGAAAAGTTTTGAAGAAAAAAGGTCTGTTAGAAGTGATCTTTTTTCAGTAATAGTGCAGTAATTCTTTACTTCACCTGAAATAGTGCAGTAATACTTTACTTCACCAGAAATAGTGCAGTAATACTTTACTTCACCAGAAATAGTGCAGTAATACTTTACTTTACCAGAAAACTTTCAAAATTTGAGCAAATCATGAGAATAAGATCTTATAGCTATGTTTAAAATTTTGTCTACCTAACTGAAACAGAACTCAAGCAGTTATCGGTATTTTAGAAACCAGAAATAGAGTAAAACATTTTGGGAGGTCACTCAAAAATTGAAAGCATAAGCATAAGAACTATAAGATCTTATACTTATATATATATAACTGACTGAAACAGTACTTAAGTTATATTGTTCACATGAGAATAGAAAAGTACCATTTACTAAAATTTTTGTGTTTTCATAGCTCAGACAGACAGACACAGAGAAATTTGCAAAACTACTTTTTGACTCAGGGAGCTGTAAAATGTCGAGAGTTATCAAAATCTTGATGTTTTGGACGATAACATTTTTTTTGTCTATACTTAATCTTCAAGATATTAATAACAACTGAGTTATAAATAAAGATTTCAATCAACTCACCTCCTAGTATGTCCATCTTTAATTGAGTTAAAGTGTTGATGATCTGTTGGTAGAGGGAGCATGGCAAGCAGGTGCTAAAAGCTATGCCGCTATCAAGTTTGATTTTTTGAGTTGTTGAAACTTTGCTTGATGAGGCTTTACCAAGGGCTTTCTTCAAAATATCTGTATTGTAAGTACAGCCCAAAGGTTTAAGATGTTGCAAAACACATATCAATCATGAAAATTGAACATACGTCTTATTTTATGTTTTAGGTAGTCCTACACCTATCAAAGGGAATATATTTTCCATAAGTGAACCCCCCAGGCTTTTATTTTTAGTCATACCAGCATATAGCTAAATTTATTTTTTACTTTTTCATTTGCTATCTTTTTGTGATATGTAAATATAGTAAAAGCATTTGTCCTTTAAAAATGTATTTTTATGTGAAATTTGTTTTCCACTTTTAGCCATTCATTTGAAAAGGAGTTGATAGTACATAATCTAAGACTAAAAATGTTTGCATCAAAATCCACCCACTGGCTTGTGATCTCTAAAATTGAGTTACTTGTTATTAATTTGTTCGTGTTCAACAAAATTTGCCAACCGTGAACTGAAAAGTTTACCCTCCACTGCCCTCTGATCAAGCAATTGAACTTTTAAAAAAATTGTGTTATCTCCACTTTTATTAATGATTGAATACAGTGGTTTTTAAATTGTCTATCTAATTAGATTCAAAATTTGATATTCTTGTATTGTCATCCAAGATCTATCACTGTGCCAAATTTCAGCTCAATAGGACAACAGGAATCTTGATTAAATTTAGATCCTAAGATTTGCTGAGTATACTATTGAAAATATAGTAATTTTTACATTTATAAATTGAATAATAATGATTCATTGTCTATATTAATTAGATTAAAAATTTGGACAATGGGAAGTAGGTTAAATTAATATTCCAAGATTTGCTGAGCCCCTCACACACACACAAGCATACTGAGCAAGCTAAATAAAAGCCTTTAAAAGGGACACCATATTTTTGTTGTTGACCCACTTTTGTTTTTTGATGGCGTCTGCTCTGTATCAAGGACTGGGCTGGTCTCTGTGTACTCCAGCAGTACAGCAAACATGAGGCGTATCATTTTGTCACTCCACAACAGCTGCAGCTGACGTACAACGTACGGCATTGATTCATGGAGGCTGTCAACAAGAAACATTACATTTCTTAAACATACAAAATCTTGACTCATGTCACATGGACTAGCTTGACGTAAGCCTAGAAAACTATGAAAATCTTTACGTCTATAACAATGACGTAAGCCTACCTGACATCTGTGTTTTGTGAAAACCATCCAAGCACTGGGTGCCAGTGTGTCAGGTTGGACTTCTTGTTTTGCACATACTTATGGCAGTTCTCCAAGAGACGAATCATCACAGACTATAAAATACAACAGCTCTCTCAGTTCATCAGTAAAATATAAATGTACTACATCCTGTAAAAACTCTGAATGCAGGAGAGTGCTAGTACACACAGATAAGAAACCAAAGCTCAACTGGACATTGCGGCCAACATACAATCAATTCAACTTTTCTTATCACCTCATGAACACTTCTAGAATGGTCACAATTTTTTCCTCACACTTCTCTAACATAGAGCTAGAATTGATAACCACTTACATTATTGGAATTAAAAGCTATGTAACCAGGAATATCTTACCATGAAATCAACAGTGTTTTCAACAAGTCCCTGTATGGAAAAATAAATTTTGAAGCCAAGTTATGAAAAAAACATTTTTTACCAAATAAGAAATATATGCACAATCAATTGAATGACAAATAGAAAAATAAATGTATCAGTATAATTATTTTAACAGCCAAATTATTTTAGTTAGATGTTCACTGATGATACCGGCAGTTCAATCTCAATCTCATACTTCATATCATGTATTGTGCATCAATTTTCTGTATACAATAATATATTAATATGATAGCAATAATAAAACATTATAAGCAATATAATTTAAGTTCATAATCTTTCATTTCACTTAATTACCTCCATCTCGACAAATCCCAACTGTATTAAGTTTGCTGTGAATGAAAACAAGTCAAAATATAACAAGGATTCAGTTTGATTAATTGAACATGAAATATGTATTCCCACCATTAGATGTGATCAAAATAGCTCACTAAAGTCAGCCCTCATAAATACATGGTAACACTCTAACACAACAGTTGAACTATTCAAAGTTTTTCTTTATGTCAAATATAAACAAAGACTAGCAGATTGTGCTAGTGTGTAGTTTATGGTGAGGAAGATGAGTGGTTAAAAGAGAGATGTGTATTTTAAGTGAATTTACCCATTAAACACAGTGCATAGTTTCCTTCAAGAGAGTTAAAGATAATTCTTGTACTCTGCTCACAAGTTAAAAGATCCAGACACCTCTTGAAAATTCTATGTGTCACCATAGTTGATATACACTGTGAAAGACATATTCAATTGTTACAGCTTTGTATTCTGTTCAATATGAAATTTGTTCTTTAAATTTTATTTTTTTTTCAAAAAATTCAAAATTACTGAGCATTTGATTAATTAGCCATTGTGTAAAGCCTGATTAAAAAATTTATGTTGGTCTACTTACATCTTGAGCGATAGTATTGATATGAATAATGACAGCTGGTACAGACAGCACATGAAGTAAAAATACACTCAGCAAATTTGGAGAGAAATTGGAGGCCACAAGTGGTCTGTGAATATATATCTTTACAAATTGGTTTGACACTAACAAATATAAGCTATATTCATAATACATCTGTTCTTCAGATAATTTATTTGGCATTTTGGAGTTTTAGATTTTCTGTATTAATATGGATTTCAAATTCTTCTTACCTCATAGATATAGTGATGATTGCACTGAGACAGGCTTTGTTAAAAGCTATTTTAGATCTACATAAGCCTCTCCTTAACAAGGCCTGAAATTTATGACCACAAATATTAGGTCAGTTGAAAGAAAAAGTGATGATACATTAAAAAATATGCAATTTTCTATCAAATGACCCTAAGATAGAGAGTGTTGTTATATGTGTCACTAACAGCCTATTCAGTCAAATAACAAGTTCAAATGTAATTTTATGACACTGGGGCATTATAAGAGATTTTCATCGTTAGATTGAATCAAACACTGAGTTGGCTTAACTTACATTAAAGCAAATACAAATCTCAAAATAAGTTACCAAATACTACTTTCTCGAATACATTACATTAATTCTTGTTCATGAGGGTATAAAAGTATGGAAAATAATTCTAGGAATTTTTCTTTATTTCAATACACTTATATTCTACAAACCAGCACCCACCTCTAGTGCAGGATACAGTCCACGACTATTTAAGTCTCCCATTACATTTTCACACAGTTTGGCAAATCCTTGGTGTAGTGCTGTAATAATCACATTTATAAGGATGAAATCAAATGTTAATTTAAAAAAAAAACTTTAATTATTTTAAAGTCACCTATGAAAAAAGTTAATACTTGCTGATTTAATATCATTAGAATAAACATTAAACAAAGACTTGTTCCCAACCTAAACTGTACACCTACTTTCTTTATCCTTGAAAGCCACCCAGTTTGTATGGGAGGTAAAGGTGACCAGCATACGCAACAAGACCATAACCGTACGGATGTCATTGTGGTTTTCTGGCTGCAAGCATAAAAGATAAAATTAAAAAAACAAAACTATTAAAATGTAGCATATGAATAAATATTTGTTCAGACAATTTTATATAACAGAAAAAGTACTTAATTTGCACTAAATATTGGGCTATGGCTTTCTTTAAAAATTGTATTACCCTTAGTGTGTAAAAATATTGACAGCATTTCCAGAGCAATGATTTAAGCTGTGCAATCCAAACAAGTGTGAGTTTCTTGTTGAATGATACAGACACATAGCAATGCTGAGGAAACAAAGAAATTAGTATTTGAAGAATTACATTAAGAATTAACAATCTTTAATCTAGAGAGACATCAACCATCTTTTAACTATCTTTTATTAAAGTATCATTTTTTATCCATCTATTTAATATCTAGTTAATTTTAAAATTTAATGAACTCATCAGAGATACAAGAACTATTGTGTGTAATAAATTATCACCTTAAGAACATCTGTTTCCATTGAAGCAAGGATATAGCGACAAAGATATTCAAATTTCTGAGGAAACAGTATATTTATTTTATGCATAAAGTTCTTTTTACTTTCTCGTATACAGAGTATAGAGAAAGTATTGTAATCGTGCACAAAAATCACTTGAAATTTTGACAGTTTTGACCGTATTACACCTCAGTCCTTCATCACATCCGAAGTATAGATGACTTATTTTAATCGGGCAAAAATTACCAATCCAGATTTATCAAAATTGTGGGGTTTTATGCGTAATCCAGTCTGAAAAACTGGGCTTTGCAATTCTGTCCGTATGTCTGTGTGTCTGTCGGTGTGTAAACACGATAACTTGAATACTGTTACAGCTAAGTTGATGAAATTTCATATATAAGTATTTTATCAAAATCGTAGATTCGTATCGACTTTTGAGCGATTTCCCATAACCGGAAGTGGTACTTTTTCTACTTTGAATTTTTCAAAAGCCTTTTACTTGAGTACTATTTCAGATAGATAAATGAAATTTCACTTGTAAGTAAAAGATCTAATTCTCTACCTTCTGTTAAATTTTGAGTAATTTCCATTGACCGGAAGTAGTAATTAACGCTACTTCCGATTACTGATAATATTGCGCACTATTGTGCACATTTTGTTTTGGCGTTCGCTTGGTGCGCAATTCTTTTTTCTACGAGATTCTATTCTATTTTTAAAAGTTTAAGTAATTAAAAATCATGTTTGTATTCTGAGTTATATAAGAATATTCGAGAAAGTTTAGGGGAGATCACTCCCGGTTTATTTTAAAATTCTCATAATTTATTGGATACTTCAGATAATTAGAGTAAATAAAGAAATAACACACAAAAACAGCAGCAAAGTTTGTTAAATACTCACCCTTCTGTCTTGGTCAGACTGTGCATTGTGCACAAATAAAAACTTCTTTGAGATTCTAAAGGTTTCAGAAGCTGTGGAAGGATAATATAGCACTTAGCATTATGCACAAATGGGAACTTCTTTGATTCTAACAAATAGTTGTATTTGGTCACTGCTGAAATGAATAATGGATACAGACAGGGACTAAAGGAAAATGTATGGATTAAATTAACTTAGATTCCAGTACATCAAAAAATGCAAACTACCTGCTTGTAAAGGTGGTTTGTACTCAGCATCACTTTCAGGTGGTGGTATCTTTAAGAAATTATCAACCTCTTCACTAAAAAAACAAATTCATAATTAGTTAAAAGATAATAAATGTTTAACTTCATACTAAAACTTTCCATTTATAACTTCCAAAACAAAATATTTACTTTCCAAAAATTGCTTTGACCAACCTACATGAAACTATATGTTATTTAGAAGGAAGATTTAATGTACATTACAAATTGACTAATGTAAATCTTTTATTTATAAAACATACTGGATGGATTTCTTGAGTTTTCTCCTTGTCAGAAATCCTCGCATAGAGGACTGCAGATTTTGGAAAAAAAAAATTCAAAATTTATAAAACTTCAGACTGTGACAAAAAAAAAAGATACTGAAATAATGGTACAACTTTAGACAACTTTAGACAACTTTAACAGAGAAACATAAAAGATCAAAGAAAGAAAAAAATAAAGTTTAAATAAAGCAATGATTGGTCTTTACCTGGATTCTAACAGCAGCATTTTCACGTGACCTATCCTGTGCTCTTCCTTCTCTGTCAGCTTTTTTTTGCTCCAGAAACTTTTCTTTTCCAGATGAACTTTTACTGAACATTATGAATGGTGTCTTTCTTATTACTGTTCAGTTAAAAAAACTTTAAAGAGGGTAAGTTCATAGTTTTCAATTGTAGAGCCATGAATTCTGTTCTGCAGATGGAGTTTGAAAATAACTTGCTCCTGTTGATGTTTGAGAGAGTAAATGAAATCAATTAGTTCTTAAGAAAACATGCCAGACCCATTCAGTATCACTTGGGTGTTGTTTTCTGACAGTCTGTCTGCTGTCACTACTGGGACTAGGTCAGGATAAGGGTGCAATTTAAGCCACTTCATATTTGGATTTTGAAATTGTAATGTGATACATTTACAAAATGATACTGAAAAATAATCATTAAACAGCAATTGTTTAGGAGTCATCAATTTATGGAACACAAATTTGATGAACACCATCATTACTCCCACCACCCAAGTTCAATGTGGATGTCTACACGAATATAACATTTCAATCAAAATGTAGCTCTACTCACAACTAATTAAATTAGTTCAATGCAAGTAGAGTGTATGTGTGCCTTGCAATGATAATGATTTAAAATATCACAATTTATTCTTTTCATATAGGCCTACACATCTATACTTAAAATTCTAAACATTGATTTTCAAAGGCGATATATCAGGCCGCACAAAATAAAGAAGTTGATAAAACATAAGCATGTCTAGCGACTGAAAAATCTGCTATTAAAAGTTATAACATCAGTTATAACATCAAAGTTCATTGTAAATCAGATGTGAAATAATTTTTGCTGACACCCTTGCATTTTACCCTCACCCAGCATAAGTATCGGGTGGGAGATAAGATACGAGACAAAAATATCACGTGACCATTGGTTTTCGCACCCTTCTCACAATTTAACCACCTCGCAATATACCAACACCACTTTGTAATTTTTTTTGTTTAAGTATGATATGATTGTCATATTACAATTTTTCAAATAGGCCTTGCCTAAACTTACAAAATACAACACAAATCTGTTACTTTTAACTTAATTTACTTAAAGTTAAAAAATATAAGCCACCTATGCCCTAAAACTACATACTACATAGAATATCAAAAAGTATCATACATGTGACAATGAACAGTTTAAACTACTAACTAGATCTACAAAATAGGCTACATTCTAGCTTCTTATTTACTAATTAATTGTCTAGTCTAAACTAATCTAAAGCTAATGACATGTTCTAAGTAGTAATTAGTGATTACAATTAGGCCCTAACTACACTAACTTGCATCTGCTGAAAACATTTCTAGTCTTTATTTTTTACTGAAAAGTTTTAATACAATTGTTTAAAATAGGCCCTAATTTAAATTAAAATTTAAAAGCCTTAACAATAATGATGAGTCAATGAGGCAACTTTTTGGTAATCTATCGTTTTATGTGCATAAAATTGTTCGAGGCTAATAATGTGCAAAAAAGTTGCCTCATTGTTAAAGGCTTTATCAGAAGTATATATATTCAATATAGTCTATATACTTCTGATAATATTGTGATATATTTTTGTCAAATCTTATAGATAACTGAATAATAACCAAAATCAACGGCTTAATATATCATATAGGCCAGAAATAAACCCTTAAACACTAACTGTGTTTGCAAGCAGGATTTGCTATATAAACAGCAGCCTTCTGTAAGTTAGAGTGGTTTCCCTTGAATCTCCAACTATAATTTTACACTTAAATAAGATGGCTGCTTAAAAAAATGAGCTTGGATGCATCTGATGAAAACATCGCTAGTCTTTATTTTTTTACTGAAAACTTTTAATACAATTTTGTTTAAAAACAGGTAGATTAATGAAACTTTGAAACATTTGTGTAATTTTCAAAACATAAATCCTCCTAAAAATGTGAAATAATGACTAAAATTTAATGAGTCACCTTTTTTTTCACATTACTAGTCTCTGCCCATTTTACGTACCTAAAAACTGATATAGTCTAGTGTCGATAGCATTAGGCCTAATAATACTTTAATATATATAATAATAAGTAATAACAATATGTAATAGCAACTTTTTTTGGTAATCTATCATTTTAGGTACGTAAAATCGCCCGCGGCTAGTAATGTACGAAAAAGTTACCTCATTGTCAAGGCTTTAATAGAAGTATATTGTGATATATTTGTGTCAAATATTATAGATTATAGATAAATGAATAATAAACCTAAATCAATGGCTAAGTAAATATATCAATAGCCTATAGGCAAGAAATTAAATTTAAACAGCAGTGTTTGCGAGCAGGATTTGCTAAATAAAAACCATCTGTAAGTTAGAGTGGCTTCCCCTGAATCTCACGCTATAAGTTTATATTAAAATAAACTTCAACAAGATGGCTGCTATAGTAAATGAGCAATGTTGCATCTGTTGGAAACATCGCTAGTCTTCATTTATTCCTACTGAAAAGTTTTAATTCAATTGTTTAAAAACAGGTAGGCCCCTACAGTAATGCCCTACATATTACTACATAATCTACATGATATTACATAAATGATAAAATAAATGAAATAGGGCAAACAGTTTTGTATTTTTCAAAACATAAATCCTCCTCAAAATGTGAAATAATTATTAAAATTTAAGGAGTCACCTGTTTTTCACATTATTAGTCGCGGGCGATTTTACGTACCTACCTAAAACGATAGATTACCCTTTTTTACTTTTTTTCATTACTCACTCAACTCACTGTCACTTCAGTAGCCACTAGCCAGTAGCCGCGGCCGATTTTACGCACCTAAGTCCTAAAAAGATAGATTACCACTGATTTGTATGCTTAAAATAATAAAACGTAGATGTATGCAGATCTAGATACTATAGTTAAAGTAAATTAACATTACAAGTTAAACGACAAAATATTAGATAAACAAAGATTAAGATGTAAACAAACACAGATACAAACTGGCTAAGTAACGGAAACTAAGTTATTTTTGCTAGGCACTTGCACAAAATCTTTTTATACTCGTGCGCCGTCAAAACGGTCAATGACAATACGGACCCGTCAAATCGACCCCGTCAAAAGGGCCAGCGACATATGGACCCCGTCATATAGGCTCACGACAAATAGGCTCCTTTCATTCAGGCATATAAAAGAGGTTATAGTGGTAGTGGGGGTAGGACAAAATAGTTACTTTTATACCACTAGTGGTAATTACGATTCATTTGTCTGGAGTCAATATGTCGGGAGTCATTTTGTCGGAAGTTAATATGTCGGGAACCCATTTGTCGGAGGCCAATATGTCGGGAACCCATTTGTCGGTAGCCAATATGTCGGGAGCCCTTTTGTCGGTAGCCAATATGTCGGGAGTCCATTTGTCCGGAGCGCATTTGTCGGGAGCCCTTGAGTCGAGAGCCAATATGTCGGGAGCCGCTTTGTTGGATGCCAATATGTCCTGAGCCTATTTGTCGGGAGCCAATATGTCGGGAGCGCTTTTGTCGGTAGCAACTATGTTGAGAGCCCATTTGTCCAGAGCCAATATGTCGGGAGCCTATATTTCGCGAGTCATCTGACGGGAACCAATAAGTCGGGGTCCTTTTGACGGGGCCGATTTGTCCCGGGTCGTTTTGACGGTGCACCTTTTATACTACTTACCCGCTCCTCTACCTATCGTCACAAAAGTCATCAAAGACCCCCCCCCCCCGGTCGTCGCACAAGTCTAATCCCTTCCCTTGTACTATAGTGTCATTTATGGTAGGAGATCGACAACAAGATGGTCCATAGCTACATCCAGTTAGTTTCATAATAGATATTAATAGTAAGAGCGCATGATTTGTTGACTATTCACGTCGACAGAACCAAAATTGTTCAGTTGAACAATTTTCTTAACTGGTTGCAATAAAATACATCATTCACCAAACAGAAATGGGGATGACACCACAATGAAATCAGTGCTTTTTATTTATTGCACAGCTAACGGCTAGGTACAGATTAGCACTCTTCTACAGTCAATACTAGTGACTCTGAAGGGTGGATGGGAAGGATTTTTTTTTTTTAAGATAAATAACACAGTAAAAAAACAACAACACCTAGGCCAATATGATGCTAATTTTATAGAGAAAACTCTCTTTTTATCTATATTTAGGTCTATATATATATATATATATATATATATATATATATATATATATATATATATATATATATATATAGGATATATATATATATATATATATATATATATATATATATATATATATATATATATATATATATATATATATATATGTGTGTGTGTGTGTGTGTGTGTGTGTGTTTTAATTTAATAACTTGACAAGTCATATTTCCTAAATCAAATGTGCATTTTCTCCCCTTTTTGAGCCGTCGCTTTGGATATTAGGACGAAGTGGCAAATGTTAAGTTATATTTCGGTTTTTATTTTCACCTCTAAAGGGAGAAAACAAAATGGTGCGATTTAAAAACAGGTGATTACATTTTTAAAAAAAAATAGATTGTGTAAACATTTTTTTTCTTATAATACTTTCTTGCTTTCAGTTAATTTAAAATTGAAGAATAAGTCGTCTGTACTTTTTTTTGGCTATGCGGATGCGAACAGTTCAGGGTAAAACTCCTTTTTAGCGTATTTTATTCCCCCGCTTCACGTTCACCTCCAGTTGAGCGTATTTTTAATTTTATTATAAAAACAACAGAAACACACCTATCTAGATCTAGGCCTAACTAATTATAATAGTTCTAATATACTAATATACATTGACATTAGTATTATTAGCCTATCCCTATAGTAATAGTTTAAAATGATTTAAGGCCATAGCCCTAACCCAGTGCATTAGCCACCCCCTTGTTCCTCCCCCTTCGTTGTTCTGCATTAGCGGTAGCTGATCAGCATTATAATTCAATAACTCATTGGGGTTAGCCTGTTTTAAGTGTTTTCAACTGTTTTGTAAGGAAGTGGCTATTCTTACCTGGGTCCAAATAGCCCCAGCCGCTATTCAGACCCGGCATTAAGTTTCGTATATACTTTAGTTACACTTTATTTATATTATTATTATTATATCACTAGGCCTATATAATAATATAATAACCTGTATTACAATTAGTAAATTAGGCTATGCTTTCTGGATCTATGTTTAGTTGATTTTCTTGTGGATTTGCTCGTATTTAATTGTGTGGAGAACGTCGTTCCTTCCAAATGTATAAAGTTACCGGTTGTGTGAACTCACAATGACTTTGATTTTGAATAGTTGTTTTTTTAAATTATTTTTTTAATAGATTCTATGTCTTTTCTAGATTTAGATATTTTAAACGCCGTTGCTCTTATGACCCCCCAATCACGTTTTCTAGACACGGTCTAGCTAAGGTCACTGTGAGTTCTCATTGGTTTAAAATACGTCATCGTAATACCAGAGGCGTAGCGACCCTTCCCGGCGCCCGGGGACATACTGTCAATTTGGCGCCCCCTTGGGAGCAAATTTTCGATTTGCACCCCCCCCTTGAACTTTTCATTTGCACCCCCCTCAAACTTTCAATTTGGCGCCCCCCCCCCCCCCCCAAGGTCGGCGCCCGGGGACATATGTTTCCCCCCCCCCCCCCCCCCCCAAGGTCGGCGCCCGGGGACATATGTTTCCCCCCCCCCCCCCTCGCTACGCTACTGAGTAATACCATTGCTTTCTGATATTGTCGTGATTTGTCATCGGTGTGCCCCCCCCCCCAACTCAGCGAAATGAAAAAAAAATGTTTTTGGGGTCATCGTGTGTTTGTATTATATATTGCTTCTATTATAGCGTACTACCACGCATGCAAAATATAAATGTTCAAGAAAGGGGCTGTAGTGTATAATGAGCTGTTTTATACATTTTTTTTTTTGGACTGCTAGGCCTTTAAAAACAAATTACGTTTAACAGAAGAAGAAAAAATAAAGCACATTTTTACATAAGGGCTCAACATTCGCTCGGTCAGAGAAGTTCACTATAGGCTTAGGCTAGAGTTAGAGCCACTGGCACTTTGCAATTAGGACAGGCCTATCCCTAACTAAGCCTATGAATATTAATATTTAAAAAAAAACACACCATGATTTCGAGTTGGAGCTGGTGGTCCTACGGACTACTCTAGTCCTCAATCCGGATTCATGTTTTTCAGGTTAATTATTTTGCATTTTTATCCATACCATCATATGTTGGTTGCAAATGTGTAAAACTGGCCAATCAATCATAACGAGACAAAGCAACCTTGTTACGCCTAGTTTTTTTTTGTTTCGGGCATACGTAAATTAATTTTTAAAATTTTTTATCGTAGGTACGCATTGTGTGAACTAATATTTCCTGATCAACCATCAGGAGCAGTTAACTTTGGCTCCAAGCTCTACCAAGAAGTCAATAGATGTATACTAGAGAATTATGGAGACTATGGAGTAGGAGCTCTACAGTTTTCTCTAGCTGGTAGGCCTAAAACAATTCGATAGAAAATTTCTTTCATTGAAAGAACAATTAACAAAATGTAGATAAAGTTTGATTATATATTGAAGAACTAGTACATGCACTTATTTTAATTTATATATGACTTTTTTCCCCAGTCAAATATATAAACATCGACACTAAAATAGCTATTATAAGAGGAGAAAGGAAACATTTTGACATGGTGAAGTCTACTCTACCAATGATTCGTAACATTGGACCTGATAAAGTTGTTTTCAAAACTCTTCACGTGGGAGGTAAGCTGATTTAAATTGATTCACTTATGACTGCTAAACTAACTGGCAAGTCATGGGGAAAATCCTAATAGCTTTGGGCTTTTTTTAAAAAAGTGAACTTGTTGGGTCATTTAAGGATAGTGTCGTAATATCACAGCTGAGGACTAACTCGCTAACTGTTCAACGGAATGAATTTATGTAATAAACCACTCAAGATTGGTGGGATGGCAAGAAAACAAAATCACAGACTGTCACTGAGGCAAGTCAAGTATAAAACAAACTTATCACCCAATACTTTGTTTTTAGAAGAAGCATCACAATTGATGATCAACTCACCCCCATTTTGTGAAAGGTGCTTGATCATACAATACCAAACTAAAGGATGGCATCATAATTCTTCTGATGCAGCAACATTTTATCTTGGCTAAAGAGGTCCATTATAACAAAGTGCTGGCCCATAATAGTCAGATAGCATTTCAGATTTTGGTGCACTTGCCGTTTATATTGAGATCAAAATAAAAATAACATTCATTAAGCAACAATCTGTCTTTAGATTCAATAGTGAAAGCGTGTGTCGCTCATAAACACATTTTAGCAACCAATGCTTTTACTATTATATCTAAAGAAAGAAAAAATTTTAAACTTTGTTTTTATATTAGTTTTAAAGGGTTGTTAGTACTATGTGCTTTATACATGTTTTACATATTCTCTTAGTAAATTTTAAAACTTTTTTTGTTTTGTTTTAGGGTCCGTAAGGGCTTGTCAAAAGTTTTTAATAAAATACCATCATAAAAACATGGCCCAAGCATATAGGAATTGCAAAACTGATGGTAAGTTGCTATACAAACTGTTAGTGTAAAAATTAGTTTAATAAAATCATAATTTACAATAATTCACAATATTGTTCCTGTAGACACAGCAAAAAAAAAACTACATACAAACTTTAAAAGATTAAACTTGAAAACTAAAATTTTATAATAAGTTAATTGGGTTCAATCATATTTTTAGCCAATTTTCATTCCCAACTCACAATAGGGTGTTGCAGTTGAGTCCAAACTGAGTCCTGTCGGTTTTTTTCTTTTTTTTAAATTCAAATCTGAATATTTTTATTAAATCTTTTTTTTAAAGTTAGGAAAGCTACTTTTGCTTTTGGCTTCAAAACAAACTCAAGTATTAGAATCAGAATTTAGATCTTGATAGACGTCACTTATTTGGGGTGAACCACAGCTCACCTGATAGGTGGGGATGAGGGTGGTGGCTAAGCTGCGTGGTGTCTCGTAAGGTCCCCATGAAGAGAATTATATATATACGAGCCGACCCGTGGCATATCACACACCGCTATTTAGTTTTATTTTCTACTTTTCAGTAATTCATAGTTACCTCCCCTAAGTTTAAAATAGTTTCAAACTAAGTTATCTGCCCCTAATAGGCGTCAGTAAACCGGGCTCTACGATTGTAAACATTTAGCGTGAACCACAGCTCACCAGACCATGAGGAGTGGGGGTGGTTGCGATATGCCTAGAAAGGAAGAGAGGGGACTGCTAGGCGCTCTTACAGCTTGGTGTTTTCTAACGTCTCCTAGAAGAGAATTATATATATATTACACTCAGAATGTTAGTCACTCTCTACTTCAATAACTACACTAACATCCTTGGTAGTCTACAATACACTAGTGAACCCTACTGTTACTCTACCTCCGTAATCTATCCTGTGTTAGGTACTTAAAATATATATATATATATATATATATATATATATATATATATATATATATATATATATATACATATATATATATAATTTTTTTTTAAATTGCATGTTATATAGCAAAATATTACTGCAACACCCTATTGTCTAATAATTAAAAATATAGTAAATATTGACCAATAGATTAGTAATTTAGTCCATCTAGATCCGTTAGTGTGTTGATTTTTCTTATATAATAGTGTTTCTTTAAAGTTACATTATAATCTTTAGCAAAATACTAGTACTAAAAAAAGAAAAAACTTGATTTTTTACTGTGTTCATATTAAATTATAAAAATATTTAGTAAGTTAAGAAAAAAAAAACCTTTGGTATTCCTAATAAAAGAATATCTTTAAAATAATAATATTAATAGTTTCAATTGAATATTCATCACAGAGCAGAGAGCCAGTGTTCTCAAAGTGATCATGGATGCTTGTGACAGCCTTGAAAATTTTGGATCCAAAGAAAAAGCTGTAAGACCAACTGCCCTTGATTCTTTAAAAAGTCAAGAGGACATGGAGTGATATAATTATAACCTTAATTCTGTAATTTACAATGTAAATACTTCTTTAAATATGTTGAAAATAAAAATGTTGATTAGTTAATTAGTGTTTCTTGGCTTTTTTTTTGTTTTTGTTGTATTAAAATTCGATGAAATAAAATGAATTGAAAACAAACACCACTCATAGCAAAAGTTATAGTAACGTTACATTATTTATCGTACATCTATCTATTAAAACCTGATGTAAAAGTTGCTTGTCATAATAAATATTTACACCCTATCTAGACTTAAAGTTTTTAAGATACTCAGTTCTACTTTTATTAACAATATCAGAATTCTATTTCTTGGGTGACTGCACCAAATTTTTTTTTGAAAGTTTGTTGTTTATTATTGTTGGTAAATTAATTTAATTTTTAAATAAAAACAATTCATCCTAATATTAAAATATAGTTGTGCAAGGTCAAAGCTTCCCTTTCCCCGATAAAAACGAAAAATGTATAGAAATTTTTTATGACCACTCAAATGGCACTTAAATGGTTAATAACTAATTAGGTCGTAACAATTAATTGAAATTTGAATAATAAATAAAATAATAGGTTATATAACATCATTGACTACCACCCCCAATATCTTTTTTTTTTGTGTTAATAGAATAACGAGCTGACCCGCGGCGTATCATACGCCGCTATTGCTATTTAGTTGTTTTATTTTCTACCTTTCAGTACTTCATAGTTCAAGAATTCGACACTACCCTCCCTTCCATCCTCAACAGTGAAAGTAGCCGTCCGTGACGACAGTTTACGGACGACAATGCAAGCAGAACTTTTTTTTAACCTCTCCTTGATTTCAAAAGTTTAAAAGCTAAATTATCTGCCCCTAATAGCCGTTACAAATTCGACCCGGCTCTAAAATTGTAAACATTCGGGGTGAACCTTAGCTCACCAGACTGTTAGCTAGGGGGGGTCCCTAGGGTGTCGTCCATAAATGACGTCACACTCACAGGGGGAGGGGGTCCGTAATTTTGTGATGGTGTGTGACGAGGGGGGTTCAGATGGTGCGACGTCACACTTTTGCATTATAAAAAAGCAATGTTAGAAAACGAATTTTAGACGTTATTTCTCGTTTTAGAAAACTATGTTGATAAATTGCAATAGGAATTGATTAAAATACTCTATTTTGACAGAGTTCAGACAAGATTTTGGAAAAGTATCGATCTTTTAAGAAAAATTCAACTGTTATTTTGAGGGGGGTTGTAGGCTGAGGTGTGACGTCATTTTAGGGGGGGGGGGGGGTCTGGCTTTAATGTTAACGGCTAAAACTCGTTTTCTAACATTGCTTTTTAAATATTTTTATAATTCAAAAGTGTGAAGTCACACCATCTAACCCCACCTCCCCATATCACACACCGTCACAAAATTACGGACCCCCTCCCCCCTACGAGTGTGTCATTTATGGACGACCCCTAATGCAAAAGTGTGACATCACACCATCTGAACTCTCCCTCCCCCTCATCACACACTGTCACAAAATTACGGACCCCACTCCCCCTACGAGTGTGACGTCATTTATGGACCATATTTTTACTATATATGTAAAGAAAATCATTTATTTTTCTATTTTTTAGTGCATCATTACATAAAAGCTTGTTATTAAAACGTTTTTACAAGCTTTTATTTAACTCACTTCCTCTGTCTGTCGTCAGTCGACAGTCTGTCGTCAGTCTAGATCGAAACGTAGGAGTGAAAATTCTACTTGACCGATACGATTCACAGTTGGCACGTGGGTCAAGACATGAAGACAATGCAATCTGAAACTAAATTTGACTTAATTGGATGCCTAATTAATTTTTTATGAATTAATTAAAATTTGGACCGAATTAGTAGGCATGTCAATCCAACCACACCACACGCGTCATCACTTTCAATAGCTGCGCCATCAGGTTTAATAGCTGCGCCATGACGTTCAATAGACGCGCAATGGTTTTTAGTCATGTAACACTATTGTAAATAAAACATGTAAAGTACTGAAAAAAAATTTCATAAAAACAAACGTTTTAATAACAAGCTTTTATGTAATGATGCACTAAAAAGTAGAAAATAAATTATACACTACTATTTAAATTACTATAAAGAAAAGCATGGGTCTCTTCTCAAATATTAGTAAAGGTATCCAATAGGTACTAAAGTACTAAAGTGACCCACGCTTTTCTTTATAGTAATTTAAATAGTAGTGTATAATTTATTTTCTACTTTTTAGTGCATCAGTACATAAAAGCTTGTTATTAAAACGTTTTTTATGAATTTTTTTTATGACTTTTTTTTTACGAAAAACCACTAAAAAGTAAAAATTTGAAACAGAAAAATAAAAACATTTACAATTTATTAAGTTTTAGGCATAGGCTAAATAATAATAATAAGCTTATTAAATAATGTTGATCTAGATCTAGGGCCTATATTTATTATTTACTTAAAATAAAATTAATATCAATTTTCTTAAGCTATTAGATTAGAGTTAGATCTAGATCTGTAACTTGATGATTTAAAAACTTTAGTGGCGATAATAAATAGGCATAACTTCAAGGTAGATAACTCTAAAATTGTTGAAAGTTCATTTGTCGCTAGATCTTGACATCTAGAATCTAGGTTTAGTACAACTTTTGACGATGTCCTCTCTAAGAACCAAACATCTCCCAGCTTTGCTGAGGGATTTAAAGAGGTATCGACAAATGAATAACATTTATTAATAGCGGTTAGCTAGTAGTTAAGACTTAACAATGAGGCAGCTTTTTCGCACATTAAATACTAGCCTCGCCCGATTTAACGCACCTAAACTGACCTAAACTACTAAAATAGTAACAAAATGGATAGTGATTTAAGTGATAGGCATAGGAATAGAATAGAACTAATAGAATTAAATAGAAGGCATAGGCCTAATTAATTAATTATTAATTATGGGGATCCGGACAAAAGGCCGACATAGGCCTATGTACTAATAGTACTAATCTATGTATGTAGTATGGGTAAAACTCCGTTTGTCCATTTTAGCGTATTTTATTCTCAGCTTCTCGTTTACCTCCAGTTGAGTTTATTTTAATATTTATTTTATTATAATAACAGAAACGTTAGGAAAACATTGGGCTCATTTCTTGTTTTGATTTAGATTAGTTTTGATAATTTACTTTTGTCAAAACTTGAGAAAAATCCTAGATCTAATTTGGAATATTGAATGCTATAAATAAACTTTTATGAACTAACGATGACCCCAAAACTGAGGCCAACCCCATTTCAAATAGCTAGGCTATTGCCCAAGCTATGACTTATGACGTATGCTAATAATTAAAGTCACTGTGAACTCACCGTGAACCCTAAACCGTATGGAGATTTTTCTCCCGCTGACGATCACACCCTATTTAATTGGAACAGTCCTAATGCTTTTTTATGTTTTTTTTTTTTACCTTTTCTAATTAAAACTCACATTCATATAAAAAAAAATAAGATCCAGCTCTAATCCTAGTGTTTTCCTAATGTTTTTGTGTGTTTCAGTTGTGTTTATAATAAAATACGCTCAACCAGAGGTTAACGTGAAGCGGCGAATAAAGTACGCTAAAATGGAGTTTTACCATAATATGTACTATGTGTCACTATGTATTATGTATGTTGTCAGAACAATTTCACAATTGAAATTTCATTTGATTGAAAATATTTGTTTTGCAGAACTCACATACTCTACTTCCAAAAATGGACTTCACAGTCAGGTGTGTTTTCAATATAAAATATTGCTTTTACTTTTGCAGATAATTACTTAAATACTTATGCTGTTCTCTTTTCATAGAACAATAAACCTTATTGCATAACTTTAAGTTAAGATTTGTTTTGGTGTAAAATTAATAATTTAGTATTTGTCTGTTTTTGTTTTATAATTTATTTCCATTGCATTTTAAATTAATTGAAGGACTGCATTACATTCTTCTTGTTCAAGTTTTTATAAGTTGCTTTAAAATGTTTTAAATATTAACAGTTGCACTAAAAACAATAGACAAGGTTCTCATAGCCAACCGTGGAGAAATAGCATGTCGTGTGATGAAAACTGCCAAAAGACTGGGTATTCGTAGTGTGGCAGTGTATAGTGAGGCAGACAGGCATTCAATGCATGTTGCAATGGTAAATTTTGGATGTTTATTATAAAAATAATTTCTTAAAGCCAGATTTTTTAGTTCAGTTTCAGAGTTCCTAATTACAAGGAAAATTAAAATTGATATCAAATATTTAAGGCTGATGAGGCTTATCACATAGGTCCACCTGCAGCATCTGAAAGCTACTTAAGGCAAGACAAAATTCTCAATGTTGCTAAACTATCAGGAGCCCAGGTATTTTAAAATTATTTTTTAACTGATTGTAGTTTTTGTTGTGGTATTTAGTTGTGTGGAGAAATGGTTTTCTCAAACAAAACTTCATAGTTGAGGATTGTAGTGGTCAGCTTAATCCAATACTATAAATGATGAGTACTTGTCATCAGTTTCTTAAAACACTATATGTTTGATGATTGACATTTAAAATAATGCTGAGTTATTTAGGAATTTGTTTTTACAACACATTGAATTATTAAACATTGCAGGCCATTCATCCTGGTTATGGTTTCTTGTCAGAAAATGTAGAATTTGCTGGTGCTTGTGAGAAAGAAAATATTATCTTTATTGGACCACCAGCTACAGCTATTCGTGATATGGGGATTAAAAGGTAGAATTTTTCAGTTTATTATTTATCTGAGATTTTTTCTTTATTGTAGATCATTCTTAGACATGCAGTTTATTTTTAAACAATTTAATGATTTAATACTTTAAAAAATATCTGTTGGATTGGTAGTACATCTTAAGACATTATGTAAACTGCTAGTTACAAAAATATTTGTTGTATTGACAGCACATCAAAACACATTATGTCAGCTGCTGGTGTGCCCATTATACAAGGTTACCATGGAGAAGACCAAACTCTTGATAAACTCAAATCAGAAGCTGCTAAAATAGGATATCCTGTGATGATTAAGGCAGTTAGAGGAGGAGGTGGTAAGGTAAGATTGTTACTTTATATTCATTTTGGTCAATAGTAGAAAGGGCTTGTTTAATAAATTTAAATTGTAAAACATTAGAAATAGATGAGCAGTTTTAATCTATTTCATATTTACTTTGCTGGTTTAGTCAAATATTTCAACTTCTTCAACATTTATGTTTTTTAGGGTATGAGAATAGCAATGAATGAATCAGAATTTGAAAGTCAATTGCAATCAGCCAAAACAGAAGCCATGAAATCTTTTGGAGATGAAATTATGTTGCTTGAAAAATTTGTGGAGAATCCAAGGTAGTTTTTATGCTATGTACCAAATTACAGCTCATGATTTTAATGGCAAGAATGTTAACAGATACATTTATTTTTAGACATGTGGAAGTGCAAGTTTTTGGTGATCACCATGGCAACTATGTGTACTTGTTTGAAAGAGACTGCAGTGTACAAAGAAGGCATCAAAAAATTATTGAAGAAGCTCCAGCTGTAAGTCTGTATTTCACATCCATGAATTTTTTATGTCAAAGAAATGTTGAATATCAGTTTAGTTATGTAGAAATCTTCTATGTCATATTATCCTCTGTTGTATACCTAAGGAATGAATCTATTTCAGCCAGGACTAACAGAAGAAGTGAGGAAACAAATTGGTGAGGCAGCAGTAAGAGCAGCTAAAGCAGTCAGTTATGTTGGGGCAGGTACACTCTACATTCTATCTTGTACCATTGGTTTTACACCCACCACCCCCTCTCCCATTGTAGTTATAGTTAATAAATACATTAAATAAGTCTACATTTTCATTACAAGAAATAAATAAGTTACATTTATGTTCTATGTCTAACTCTATTATTCTGTACTTCATTAAAATCTATTAACTTTTATAAGTTTTTCTTTTTGTGCTGATTTTATCCTAAGAATGGAGTAGTTTTTTTTATTGTTAGCAACAATTTTCCATGATGTGTAATATTCAATGAAAGGAACTGTGGAGTTTATCATGGACAAGAACCTGAAGTTTTATTTCATGGAGATGAATACCAGACTACAGGTGGAGCATCCAATAACAGAGATGATAACTGGCACTGATTTGGTGGAGTGGCAGCTGCGAGTAAGTTCATCATCCCGTGTTTCTTATGTCAGCTGCATTTGATCATTAGTCGAGTAAGTTGATCATCCCATGTTCCTTATGTCAGCTGCATTTGATCATTGGTCAAGTAAGTTCATCATCCCGTGTTTCTTATGTCAGCTGCATTTGATCATTAGTCAAGTAAGTTGATCATCCCATGTTCCTTATGTCAGCTGCATTTGATCATTGGTCAAGTAAGTTCATCATCCCATGTTCCTTATGTCAGCTGCATTTGATCATTGGTCAAGTAAGTTCATCATCCCATGTTCCTTATGTCAGCTGCAGTTGATCATTGGTTACGGTTCCTTCATAGCTTTTTACTGTTTGTTTCCTTCTGTTTACATAATACAGATTTAAGTAGTTATTTTAAAATAATTAAGCTATTTGATATTATAGTTGATCTTCAGATAAGTAGTTACAAATAAATACATCTGTTGGAACTGTAATTTTTGTATTAATCGACTCAAATTATCAGGTGGCTTCAGGAGAGAAGATACCCATGAAACAAGAAGAGATAAAAATTCGTGGTCATGCTTTTGAAGCTAGAATTTATGCAGAGGACCCTGACAATGGGTTTATGCCAGGTGCCGGGCCATTGTTACACCTGACTACACCTACACCTGGTAAAGACCTGAGGATTGAAACAGGTGTAAGACAAGGTATGATACTTTTACCTAATTCATTCAATTGTATTAAAGTAATGACTTGACATCGGATGAAACGAATGATTTTCTCTGAACAGGAGATGAAGTATCAGTACACTACGACCCAATGATTGCTAAATTAGTTGTCTGGTCTGATGACCGCCATACTGCTCTCAAGCGCACAGTCTCTGCCTTACAGGATTATCATGTTGAGTTGTTTTTAGTAATATTTATAACAAGTTATTTAACTCAGTTTTAGTAAAACTATTTTAAATTAGTTTTCTCTGGTAATTAAAAATTTTGTTTTGTCAAACTTCAGAATAATCTGTTTTTTTCGTCCCCAGATTGTTGGACTGAATACCAATATCCGTTTTCTTATGGCTCTGGCGTCTCACCCATCCTTCAAGGCTGGGGATGTGAACACAGACTTTATTCCACAGCACCAGAAGCAGCTCTTTCCTCCTCACAGTTTGAAGAGGTCCTCCTTGGCCCATGCTTCTCTTGCTATGGCAGCCAGACACAGGGCTAGTGTTGTTCAAGGTGCTGCAGCCTCCAAAGGTCAAAGTGAATTCTTTGATACACAAATTATCAGGATCTTTGATACACAAATTATCAGGATCTTTGATACACAAATTATCAGGATCTTTGATAAATAAATTATCAGGATCTTTGATACACAAATTATCAGGATCTTTGATACACAAATTATCAGGATCTTTGATAAATTATTGGGATCTTTGATAAACAAATTATCAGGATCATTGATAAATAAATTATTGGGATCTTTGATAAATAAATTATCAGGATCTTTGATAAATAAATTATCAGTATTATTGCTATAATAATGTTCAAGATCTTTAAAGTATAAATTATCAGAATCTTGGTTACATACATTATCAGGATCTTACAAAACTAGTTTTAAAATAACAGTCACATGCACTGTGTGAAAATCTTAAATGTAATATGCATTAATATTGTTATTCATTTTAATATTTTAATGTCATTTTTAGATAAATTTTCCCCGTTTGCACAGAATATCGGAATACGAATCAATTCTTCACCATCATACACAATCAACTTGCTTGATGGAGAAACTGGTGAGATGGCTAGATAGCTGATGTTTTTTATGATATGTTTTACCATGAAAGATCTTTATGTATCATTTAAATTGTTGTAAAATGCAAAAGATAAATAAAATAAATCACTAATGGCTAATAAGTAAATAAAGTATTTGTTAAAAAAATAGCAACAGATATTATTTGTTATATGAGCGAAAACAATATTTGCAATTTTAAAAGATGTAATAATAAATGTGAAAAGGTTGGGACACTGATAACTTGATAAGTGAACTTTATAAAGATAGTAGATATTATAATTATTAGTGAATCACTTTTCAGAGCATAAGATAAAGCTAGAGAAAAAATCTAAAGATAGCTGGCATGTGTCAGTAGACAATGGAGAACCTATGCTAGTCACTGACATCAGTCTGAGCAATGACAGTGATGACAAACTGACTGTCAGATGTTGTGTAGACAATGTAATATCTTCATCTTCTGTTGTCCTAATGGGCAGTTCTGTACACCTATTTACAGTGGTTAGTACCTACTTTATCAGTTTGTTGGTTTTTACCTTCAAGGAGGTTTTTTATCATGTTAAATCTTTATTACGAAAAGTAATGGACAATAATAGATTTATATTTTTTTATAGCAGTCCAAATATTATAGTGTGCAGAGATGCACTAATTCTTTTAATCATGAGTTATACAAGTTTGATACTAATTTCTAATTGTGTGTGTACAAATGTATGTTGTTTTCCCATCAGGATGGTATCCACAGTTTGACTCAGCCAACACCCAAGTATGTCAAGTCTGCTACAGGTGCTGGCAGTATTTTTGATCCCGTTGCTCCAATGCCAGGTGTTATAGAAAAGGTGGCAGTAGAGCCAGGAGCTAAAGTACAAAAAGGGGATCCTCTGGTCGTGATGATTGCTATGAAGATGGAGGTAAGGTTTAAATTGGTACTTGCTAAGTAATATACACAATTCTTTTTTCTAAGTTTTTTTTTAATAACATAAAACTACCTTTAAAGGTTTTGTTACTTAAAATGTGCATATTATTATTACTACCAATAAATTTTAGTGTAATACAACAACAATCAACTGGTCAATACATTCTATTTGTCTGCAGTATGTGATACGAGCAGCAAAAGATGGAGTTGTGGAGAAAGTCTTTCACAAGCCTGGTGACACTGTACCCAAAGGAAAAGTTCTGGTGCATTTAAAAGAAGAGTAAAAGTTTTTAGGGAAATTGAATGTGTAGTGTACATATATTACCTTAGGCTTGTTTGAGAATTTAATAAAACAGAGTATTTAATTCAGGAAATCAACAACAAAAAAAGAATTTCAGCTTTTTAGAATAAATACTCTTCGCTTTAAATGATTAAGAAATACTTTGAAATATGTGCCGAACTGTTTGTTAATTGATAGCATGTAAATTTATGTCAATTTTTACCTCAGAAATTGATATCTACTTTTGAAAAATGTTTTTTCTGGTAAAGCATTTTAAACTAAAATACGATGTATAAACTTTTTGCTATTGTGGGAAGTCTAATGAAATGAAAAGGTTATTCTATATTCCACATGTGAACTTAAACTTTTGAAGATTATTTTATATCATGAACTAGACATTAGTGATTTGACCCTTCTTCTTCTTCTTCTTCGTTCCTAATTATTAGTGTTGAAGGGGATCGAGATTTATCTGCCAGTGGGTTTGAACTTGAGACTTTGTTAGAATTTATCAACCGTGAACTTTTTGCCGACTCGACCACGCCTCCAACACAATTAAGCGTTACGTGTCAACTGGTTATGCGCCATTGAGGCCATTGACTCCAATTTCAGCCTCCTATTTGACCCTAATATGTAAAACATTTTCATGGTAATAAGTTGTTAATTAAGCAGCTGATTTAAAGTACTCAAATTATGTTACTAATTATATGTTGTTTATTTGAACAAAATACATTCAGTTGATATGCTAAGTGACTGTATTAAGTGTAAAAAAAATAAATGTAATACAACTACTACTCTTGTTATTTAACTATAAAACATAATCATTACTCTGTGTCTCCTGTCTCATGAAGAGATATCCAAGGTCCTTACACTGCCATGCTGTTTCCAGGCCTTGCTGTTCTTGTTCTTGACTTCAAGCTTCAGGTTTTTTTCTTAATTTTTTTTAACCGTGCTTGCTGAGGGTTAGTGAACAATTCTTATAGATGAAAACAGTACCTTCTGGTTATCAGATGGTCTGGTGAAATTTGCTACTTGTTTTCTACACAGTTTCCATCACACTCACCCACCTTGGCCAACACACTGCTACTTTCGCACTCGGTAATCCTTTTAACACACCAAGGGAGTTTACCATAAATGAAGTCACGGGGGGGGGGGGGGCAAAGTTACATAATTTTTAAGACTGAACTCCACCAATTGAAACGTTACTATAAGACATGAGTAAATTGAAAGGATTGATCAGTGCAAACAATTGTGAAATCTTACAGATGTTTTCAGTAGAATCAAACAGGTGACAGTAGCTAGATCCAGAGGTGTAGCGAAGAGGGGGGGGGGGGGGTGCGGACTGCACCAGGTGACACCTAGGCATAAATAGCAAAATATATATATAGAAAAACAATGAACGTTCCAGTTAAATATGTGATTATTTAGTTAAATAGACTTTTAAGAGCAAAGTTGACAAATCCCGACAAGAGGGGGGAGGGGGGTGACATCAAATTTAATTTTAATTTATTAAAATTTTTAATTTACTACAAAGGCAATGATTTTTCCACTTGTATGATTAACTGTTAGAATTAGGCCCTCAATGCTTTTTCTAGGTAGATTAATGTAGATGGATGCCACTCAACTAAAGGAAGGGGGGGGGGGGGGTTGTCATCAAATACACCGTCCACTGAAGTGATTTGGGGTGAACCCACATTGGATATTTACAAATAATAATAAACCGGGAGTGATCTCCCCTAAACTTTTCGGATATTTTTATATAACACTACGGGGGATGGCAAATCGGGATATAGACAATATTTTAAATCCATTTTTAATTACTTAAACTTTTTAAAATAGAATAGAATCTCGTAGAAAAAAAGAATTACACACCAAGTGAACGCCAAATAAAATGTGTATAATAATGCGGATTATTATTAGTACTTTATAAATTCACATGCGATTTTTGAGAAAAAGGAAATAGCCCAAATTCTTACTTCGGAAATTACTCAAAATTTGATAGAAGGCAGAGAATTAGATCTTTTATTTACATGTGAAATTTCATTTATCTATCTAAAATAGTACTGAAGTTACAGGCTTTTAAAAAATTGAAAGTAGAAAAAGTTCCACTTCCGGTTATCGGAAATCGCTCAAAAGTTGATACGTATCTACAAATTTAATATAATACTTATATTGAAATTTCATCAACCTAGCTATAGCGGTACTCAAATTATCGTGTTTTCAGACAGACACACATACACACACAGACATGGTTGCAAAAAATGTTTTTTCCGACTCAGGGAGGAGTAAAACGGCGAGTTTTGCGAAATTCTCGATTTTTTGTTGTTGCACGATTACTAAACTTTCTCTATACTTCGTACACACGAGAAAGTAAAAAGCGAACAACATATAAATATAAATAGAACTGGTTGGCTTGCCACATTGACATATTCTGGCACTTTTCTTCGCTATTATAATAGATTGACGACAGAAGCCTGTTGTTGTTTATAACACATTTAATGGGTCTAACTACATCACGATGGAAACACACCGAGAGGGCGGAAGGAAGTATATAAGGGACATCACTCAAGATAACAATATTATAAATATAACTAATACAGAAGAGTGAGTTCCCTTGACCTCACAATTATTTCAATCTATTACATCCCTTTACCCTTAGAACACAATAACACATCTCTCAATAGAACAATTGATAGTATCCTAAAATCACCAATTATATTGTAACATGAACACTATGGTAGATTACATCCTTACAAACAATGCACAATATGCTACAACATAATCAAAATACAAAACAATAATGTCAAAGTCCTTTTGACCTTTAGAATCATAGGTCTAACTTATTTGGGACCTTGATTGTCCTGCTTGACCTTCTCAGTGGCTTCTGATTTGGTGACTCAAGATTCTGACCATCTGGATTCTCTATCTCAGGAGGTCTAGGATTTAAATCATTAACTCCAGAATTTACATTTTCTGACTCCAGACAACTTGGTTCACTCATATCAACAGAACTTGGTTGTGGAACAAACTGAGTTGGTGTGAACTGATCAGACTTGGTGGGATTGACAGATTCACCCTTATTATCTGCACAAGTTATTTTTAACTGGTCTGCATGTCTACGGACAATAAGTCCATCATTTGTTTTTACTTTATAAGACACAGGTCCTGTACATTGAACAATTTGACCTGGAATCCATTTTTCCTTTCTCCCATAATTTCTTAGATACACATTATCATTAACTGCAAATTCTCTTTCAATGGATGATTTGTCATGATTTACTTTTTGTGTATGTTGATGTTGGGAAACAGACCTTTGAACAGTTGGATGTAGTAGGTCAAGATGAGTTTTAATTTTCCTACCACATAGCAATTCACATGGTGCAACACCTGTTGTTATATGAGGAGTTGTGCGGTATTTGGTTAAGAACCTGTTTACTCTTTCTCTAAGAGAAAACTTGTTACCGGTATTCATTTTTACCATAGCGGTTTTGAATATGCCTACCGCTCTTTCAGCTAAACCATTCCCAGCAGGATGATAGGGGGATGTGGTTATATGCTCAATACCATTTGCCACACAAAACAGTTTAAACTCATGAGCTGTGAAACTAGGCCCATTATCTGAAACAATTTGATCTGGTAATCCATGAGTTGAAAATATTTCCTTAAGTTCTATAATGGTATCATTTGCAGTGATTGTGTTCATGATTTTAACTTCTAACCATTTAGAATGTGAATCAATAACAATTAAGAACATTTTGTTCATGAAAGGTCCTGCGAAATCTATATGTATACGTTTCCATGGTTCAATTGGCCAGTCCCAGTTTTGCAAAGGTGCTGTAGCTGGTTGATTTGAATGTTGTGCACAGCTTGAACAAAGTTTTACATATTTTTCAATATCAGCATCCATATGTGGCCACCAGAACCATGATCTTGCTAGACTCTTCATTTTGGAAGAACCAAGATGAGTATCATGTAAAGTTCTTAAAACTTCTTTTTGTAACATTTTGGGGATAATTACTCTTGACCCCCATAGTATACATCCATCTTCTAGACTTAACTCTGTTTTTCTTATTTTATATGGCTTTAAGTCCTCATTCACTGACTCTTCAGGCCAACCATTCTTACAGTACTCATATACTTTTATTAAGCACTCATCTTTTTGTGTTCCTCTCTTAATATCATTCACATTTATATTGGAGTTATCCATGATAGTGAAGAGAACAAATACATCTTCTGGTACATAGTTCAGGCTTTGGTTTTTTAAAGGTAATCTACTAAGACTATCTGCACTATTCTCAGATCCAGGTTTGTATTTCAATTCATACTTGTATGCAGTTAGTGTGATAGCCCATCTTTGAATTCTTGGTGAGGCATGCTCAGGTAGGGTTTTGTTTTCTCCAAATAAACCTAGCAATGGTTTATGATCTGTAAAGATGGTGAACTTCCTACCAAACAGAAACTTATGAAATTTCTTAACACCAAAAATGATGCCTAAGCCTTCCCTATCTAACTGAGAATAATTTTTCTCAGCCTGGTTCAAAGATCTACTGGCAAAAGCAATGGGTCTGTCACCCTTCTCATCCATGTGGGACAAGACTGCTCCTACACCATCTGGTGAAGCATCACATGTTAATATAAGTCTTTTCCCTGGGTCATAGTGAGTTAGTAAGGTGTCAGCAGACAAAGCCTCTTTTGCTGTATTAAAAGCAGCTTCTTGTTGTTTACCCCAGTGCCAAGTTGCATTTTTCTGTAGCAGCTTGTACAGTGGTGATAGTTTACCAGACAGATTTCCTATGAACTTTGCATAGTAATTTATCAAGCCCAAAAAAGCTCTTAGTTGTTGGGTATTTTCAGGTTTGGGTGCTTCTTTAATGGCTTTTGTTTTCTCAGGTTGAGGTCTGATGCCTTGTTTGCTTAATATATAACCAAGAAAACTAATTTCTGTCAGCATGAATTGACATTTATCTTTGTTTATCTTTAAACCTTTTTCACCAACAATTTTCAAGACTTTATCTAGTGTTTTAAGATGTTCAGTGTCATTCTTACCAGTTATGTACACATTGTCAAAGTACACACAAACATTTGGAATATCCTTAAAAATACTGTCCATGACCGCTTGGAAAATTCCAGGGCTAGATGATATGCCCAAAACATAGTCTTTCATATTGGTAGAGTCCTTTATGTGTGTTTATTGTCGTATAGACTTTTGAATCTGGATGCAGTTCTAGTTGAGTGTAAGCATGACTAAAGTCTAATTCAGTGAATTTGTCTCCTCCTGCCAAATTCAAAGAAATTTCCTCAATGTTAGGTATAGGGTACCTATTTAGCTCTATTTGCTTATTCAGTGTAGTTTTATAATCTCCACAAATTCTTATAGAACCATCCTTCTTTAACACTGGCACAATGGGTGTCGCCCAATCGGAATAGTCTACCTTCTTTATGATGCCATTAGATTCCAATCTACTTAGCTCATTTTCAATTTTATTCCTCATTGCATAAGGTGGAACTCTAGCTTTGCAGTATCTTGGATTTGTATCTTTAATGCTTAACTTCACTGTTCTATCATTTAGTAATCCATGATTACCAAAAACACATTTATTTTCAGATATTACTTTATCTAGTGAAGTAAGACTAGATTCTTTTACATTCTTCAATGAACAAATACTCTCCCAATTTAACTTAAGATCACTTAACCAGTTCCTACCTAGTAATGGCGGTCCATTTCCTTCAACCACAAGAAGAGGAAGTTTAACACTTTGACCATTATAACTTACATGAACCATACACTCTCCTATTACCGGAACATTGTCACCAGTGTATGTTGTTAGACACTTGTGACACGGCTGTAGAGACACTGATCCTCCTGTGACAGCGTCAAAATCTTTCTTTGTTATGACTGTTAGAGATGCTCCAGTGTCAAGTTGGAAGCTGATGCTCTTACCGTTGATATTAACTTGTACATTGATGGGAGCATGACTTATTGATTTAACAGAGAACAGGTTGAAATCCGGCTGCAAATCAATTTGAGCATTTTCACAGGTAGAGTGGTTCATTGGTTGGGTTAGGTAGTCTTGGTGAGAGTTAACATAGTGCTGCCTTTGGTTGCGGTACTGTCTTGACTGGCTAGATTTAGCAACAGACGAAGACTTTGCAAAGCAGGCCTTGGCAATGTGACCTTGCTTATCGCACTTATAACAAGTTGCTAACTTGAACTTGCACCGATGAGATGCATGGGGACCTTTGCATCGATGACATTTTTGATAATTATTACTAGATTTAGATCTAGGATTTGAACGAGCAGGCTGTTTAGCATAAGTTGGAATGCTCTGATGGGGTTGATGTTTATTGACTAACCTGCTGTTTACTGCATGGATCTCTGAAGGTGCTAAAGATCTCGCCGCATCTGATGACTGCTGG
Organism: Physella acuta; assembly: GCF_028476545.2. Taxonomy (NCBI): domain Eukaryota; kingdom Metazoa; phylum Mollusca; class Gastropoda; family Physidae; genus Physella; species Physella acuta. The sequence goes on from NW_026732408.1 coordinate 365,634, forward strand.
AATGACATTGCAAGTTGTATTGCTTTTTCCAATTTTAGATCTGACTCGAGCAGCAACTTTCTTTGAATATCAGGGCTGTTTACACCTGTCACAAACTTTTCACATAGTCTGTCAGACAGCGTGTCTCCGAATTCACAAAATTCACTTAAATGACGTAAAGCAGCAACATATTCTGTTATTGACTCGTTTGGTTGACGAGTCCTACTGTCAAATCTAGCTCTACATAAAAACTTTGATGGGGTAGGCGCATGGTGGTCTGTTAGCAATTTGCTCAGCTCGTTAAAGCTCTTGGTAGTTAGACTGGCTGGTGCGCATAAGTCTTTTAGTAGCCTAAATTGTTGAGGCCCTATGACTGTTAACAAAACAGCTCTCTTTTTGGCTTCTATCGTCACGTCGTTAGCTTCTAGGTAAAAGCTTAACCTCTCTAGGTAATCTTGAATGATTTCATCATTCGCATCAAATTGTTTTATTTGGCCATACAGCGCCATAATTCTAGAAATAATTAGCTAATAAGCTCTAGCAAACCTCTTTTTTGCGTAAGTAGGTGCTCTTTCTAGTAGATGTTTATCCTTCGTCGCCAGTTATAATAGATTGACGACAGAAGCCTGTTGTTGTTTATAACACATTTAATGGGTCTAACTACATCACGATGGAAACACACCGAGAGGGCGGAAGGAAGTATATAAGGGACATCACTCAAGATAACAATATTATAAATATAACTAATACAGAAGAGTGAGTTCCCTTGACCTCACAATTATTTCAATCTATTACAGCTATGAAAAGAATTTCGAAACGTTTTGAAACAATTAATTCACGCCTTAAATCAGTTTAATCTTGAAATTTTGTATATTATGTAATAGAATATGACAAATTATAATACTTTGATTACAAATGTAGTATACCAATCGGAGGTAAAGAGCTTCTAGCTGATTTAAATGTTGCAAAAAAGTATTTGGTCGTTATGTTATTCATTTCCCGCATATTAAAAAAAAAAAAAAGAACGAAGTTCAGCCCGAATATGCTTAGCTTCAAAAACATTTAAATACATCAAGAAAAAACTAAATACATATGCGCATACGCATACTTACAAGTGTATATGACATTTATATGTTTATTATATAGGCATATATATCAGCGCACTTTTTTTGTGACGGTACGCCGTACCTGCACCTTTTTCAGCATTTTTTAACGTTTATCATTACTTATTATATTATTATATTGTTAAAAAGATGTTTAGTATCATTGCAGTTGTGATTTAGCTTGCATCGAGGTGTGAACTGGTAGTTAAAAGTTAGACAATCCATCTCTGAGTACTGGCTCATATATATATATATATATATATATATATATATATATATATATATATATATATATATATATATATATATATATATATATATATATTATATATATATATATATATATATATATATATATACAATTGTGTGTCGAATTCTTTCGAGGGGGTGGGGTTGGTGACACCATTAGGCACCGCACCTAGCGATGCCACTGGCTAGAATCTATTTTGATTTATTTTGTTAATATCTCTTATTTAAAAAAAGAAGAAAATTACGTAATGGGGGGGGGGGGTTGAAATAAGGATGAAATATGAATTCTTTAAAGGGATATAGTCCGACCTTTAGTAATGAGGGGGATTTCTGCGTGGCGTCGATTTTTTGGGCAACGTTTCATCAAGAGCAGAACAAATAACAATATTAGTAGAAATAGAATAAAGAACTATTTATTTTCTATCAGCAACCTTCCACTGATTTTATTTTGCGTGGATAGACGTCCGAAAATGACATTACGCTGAAGGAAGTGAGGGGGGGGGGCGGAAAGAAATTGAACCTTCGATGTGTGAGGATTAAGAATGTTTGACCTCAAAGTTTTTCATTTAAGAAGTTAGTTTTTAAAATTAATATTAGCACTTTAAACGTAATTAAAAAAATTGGTCCCCAGACGTGCCAACATTTTCAGTGATAATCAAACAGTAGGGGAAAAATGCTTTAGAAATAAACTATTGTTTCAAACTGCTTGTTTTTTTTTTCTTTGATACTTGTGCAAGTGAAATTATTTTGCCCCCTCCTTTAATTACGCTATATAACTATCTATAGACCACAAGCATTCATAAACTATAACTTTTTGATGTACATGTACATAAATTATTAATTCTTTGGCTTTCTTTTCTTGTTTTGACCTGGCAGAGTTTATATCCTTTCTTGAAACTTCAAAGAGGCAAGTAAAGATTTTAGAAATTAGCCTAATAAAATATTATTTAGAATTTAGCTGTAAAATTAGACATAGATTCTAGATGTAGTTTCTAAAGATAGTAGCTTAGCTTATTTAAAAAAAAAAAAGTTGAAATTCCTGAGTAGAAAGGTTGAGATAAAAGTATTTCTTTTTTAAATGTTAGATAGATAGGCCTACTTGTTTCTGTTTTGATTTCTCAGAAATCTATATATATAGTATAGCATTATGATTTCATTTTAATATTACGAATTATTAGCTAAGTCGGATACATTATTACTGCTACCTGTTAAGATTAATGTAGTAACAGAATGGGGGAGGGTGGTTCAGACTTGTGGCCCTTAAAAACAAATAGTTGAAGAGGTTAAAATATTAAAGTGTATTTAGATGGCATTGCTTTTAAAGAGCAAAAAGTGACGAGAAACCTATCTATTGGTGTACGGTAAAAGTAGGCCAAAGTCGTATTCGGGGGGGGGGGGGGGGGGGGGGGGCGTGGGGACGACAATATTTTCCGGGGGGGGGGGGAGGGGCGGACACTGTCAAAAATATATGTTTTCTCTATAAATTCCATTTCTTTCTGGAGGGGGGGGGGGGGATCCCCTTGCCACGCCGTCCCATTACCTAAATTTGTGTGTTAGAGTTTATTAGTTATTTATGTATGGGGTATTGAGATGCCTGGAAGAAACACTGCTTCGTATTGTTATTGTAGTTTAAAAAAAAAAAAAAACTGTGTAACGTTATTTTTGGAAAGGTTCCGACTTTTCTGTGATTGTGTGATGGTGGCTAGAATAGCATGATGTCAATTTTTGTACGACATGTAAGGGGTCGTCCAAAAAATGACGTCACACTCGTAGGGAGGAGGGATGGTTCGTAATTTTGTGACGGCGTGTGATGAGGGGGGGGGGGGGGCTCAGATGGTGCGACGTCACATTTTTGCATTTTAAAAAAGCAATGTTAGAAAATGAATTTTAGCCGTTATATTGCGAAAACTGTTTTGATACATTGTAATAGAAATTAGCTAAAATACTCTATATTGACAGAGTTCAGTCAAGATTTAGGAAAAATATCGAATTTTTAAGAACAATTCAACTGCTATTTGGAGGGGGGATGTACGCTGAGGTATGACGTCATTTTAGGGGCGGGGTCTGGCTTTTTGTGACGAGGGGAGGTTAAAAATCGTCAAAAAGTGTGACGTCATTTATGGATGACCCCTAAGGAAAGGTTTACAGTGGCATAGCTTGTAATGGAGGGGGGGGGGGGGGAGTGCCGACCTTTATGGGGCGCAAAAAGGGGTAGTAAAACAAAATAACTTTTTTTATTTTACTATGCAATACACACTCAAAGTTTCGAAAATAAACGACTGTAAGGCTTGACTTACTAGTTTAACTTCTTTCTATCTTGATTGTGTGTAACAGTAAAAATTATACCCTAAATGAATCAGCGACCGTTAAAAAATCACTCACCAATATTTTTCAAGGGGGTTGGGGCGCTTTTCGCTAACATAAACCGGGTGGAATTACACCGCATTGGTGAGTTGATAAATTGTTAACACTTGACTAAAAAGAAGCCAGATATATTAACGCATAATGTATGATTTCTCCAGCTAGTGTTGTCAAAATTTTTTCGACTAGTAATGTGTAGTTAAATGTTGGGTTCCCTCAACTTCATAGTGAGGGATCAGAAACTTTACATGACTGCTGCATATTTCTTTGATCCAGTGGAGTAAAGAGAAATACCACGGATTCTTATCAGCTGTACCAGTAAAATAGCATACGGTCGTAACGGGTGGGGTTAGAAGGCGATTCCATTGCTCGTAATCCTAGGAGCTAAGCAAAATATAACCAGGCTTTCTATATTTAAAATTACACTATAAACATTTTTATTATAAAATAAGTGATTTTTACTGAAGAGATGGGGCGTTTGATTGCTTGTTTCATACAAATCCCCTAATTCTGCAATTCTTATCTAGTAAAGGTCACAAGTTCTACTTAACGAGCTATAGTACCAGAGGCGTAGCGAAGGGGGGCAGGGGGGTACATACGTCCCCGGGCGCCGACCTTAGGGGTGCCAAAATGGGTTGGAAAAACAAATTAAAATCTCATTTTAGGTGCAGTTTGCATTATAAATATAATAAATATATGGGGGGGGGGGTGCAAATGGAAAATTGATGGTTTGTTCCCGAGGGGGGCGCCAAATTGAAAGTTTGTCCCCGGGCGCCGGGAAGGGTCGCTACGCCTCTGTATAGTACTGAGGTACAAAGTCTGACCACTGCACAACAGGTCGACTAGTACTGCTGTATTACTATGTTTAACCTAACTAATAAACAAAACGTGTTATACACTATTTTCCAAAATGGTCATTACCACAAACTCTGACATATTTGTATTTCTATATTGACAGAAAATGTCCTATCCAATTGAAGAAAGTGGTGCTGTTGATATAGATGTTAATATAGATCAATATGATGATATAGGTAAGTTACAAGTAAGAATGTCTGGTTTCGTTATTGAAGATGTAGATGGGAGGTCTACTTTTAAGACACTTGATTGTTCGTCTGAGCTAAATCATCCACAGAAGATGTCTCTGGTCAGTTTCTCATGATCAAACTTTTTATTCGTCTCTGGTCAGTTTCTAATGATCAAACGTTTTATTCGTCTCTGGTCAGTTTCTCGTAATCAAACTTTTTATTCGTCTGTGGTCAGTTTCTAATGATCAAACTTTTTATTCGTCTCTGGTCAGTTTCTAATGATCAAACGTTTTATTCGTCTCTGGTCAGTTTCTAATGATCAAACGTTTTATTCGTCTCTGGTCAGTTTCTCGTAATCAAACTTTTTATTCGTCTGTGGTCAGTTTCTAATGATCAAACTTTTTATTCGTCTCTGGTCAGTTTCTAATGATCAAACGTTTTATTCGTCTCTGGTCAGTTTCTCATGATCAAACTTTTTATTCGTCTCTGGTCAGTTTCTAATGATCAAACTTTTTATTCGTCTCTGGTCAGTTTCTAATGATCAAACGTTTTATTCGTCTCTGGTCAGTTTCTCATGATCAAACTTTTTATTCGTCTGTGGTCAGTTTCTCATGATCAAACATTTTATTCGTCTCTGGTCAGTTTCTAATGATCAAACTTTTTATTCGTCTGTGGTCAGTTTCTAATGATCAAACATTTTATTCGTCTCTGGTCAGTTTCTAATAATCAAACTTTTTATTCGTCTCTGGTCAGTTTCTCGTAATCAAACTTTTTATTCGTCTGTGGTCAGTTTCTCGTAATCAAACTTTAGATTCGAGGTCTATGAGAGCCAGGTATTAAAAATATGAGGTCATCTTATACTGATGTTCAAGTGAATAAATATATAGTGATAAGTGGAACAACTATTTTACCCCTCAACAACATCATTTTTATTTCCTTTTTATGATTTTACTTGTCTAGAAAAATCCCAGACTTTTCCAATAACACACACTTTTTAAGTCATCATGTTGATTAGATGTAGGACGTGGTGGTGAGAAGTGGGATTACAAGGGAGAAGTGGGATTATAAGGGAGAAGTGGGGTGGTCAGGGAGAAGTGGGATTATAAGGGAGAAGTGGGATTATAAGGGAGAAGTGGGATTATAAGGGAGAAGTGGGATTATAAGGGAGAAGGGGGATTATAAGGGAGAAGGGGGATTATAAGGGAGAAGTGGGACGTTTTAGGAAGAGGAGACCAAAATAAAAGCTACATAACACATGAAATTCTTACATTTCAAAAATAGGCCTTTGAATTTATTTTGTAATTTGACTAAAGTCAACGGATGTTTATTACGAAAATTAACTTTAAAAAATAATTGTTTTTTTGTGGTCTCTAAGGTTTTGGGAGGTGGCAAAACACTTGTCTGTTATTGGCAACTACCATCTGGTATGCTGGGCTTTTCGCAGTTTCAGCTGTTAGACTGATGTTTCAGCTGTCAGACTGTGAATTATGACAGAGCATTTGGTCACATATAAAACCTGAATCTTGCTGTGGCACAAAGATCATTGCATGAAGACAGTTGGGTCCAATCGTAAGGTTGTCAACTTGTTTGTTCCACGCCACCGTAGCGACAAAACATTGCCGTGTAGGTGTGGAAAGCCTCAAACTTTTTCCTTTCAATTCCCTCAGAACAACCTTAAAACGAACTCTTTGGTCTGCAGGGGCTTTGCTGCTTTTTCAAATGTGCTTGCGACCCACGCTTTCTTTACAATAGTGCTCATGTAAAAAAATATGCTTGTAGAATATAAATAAATATTGGTACCTTATAAAACTATTTCCTGCGTTAGGCCGGCCAGAGATAGAGGAAATAGAAATACAAGTCATGCTAATGCTTTGTATAAATATTACTTTTCTTTTGAAACAACAAAAAAAAAATATCTGATACTCAGCGTCATTTTGTGTTTTGTTTCTGTAAAGGTGACTTGTTTTAGGTAATTGTAACTCACTTTGTAAAGGTTATAAAACGTCGTTTGTCTGAATTCTGATGATCCACGCTAATTGATATTTAAACTTTATAAATTATGTCTTGCATCTTCGGGGGGCATTCATAGATAGAAGACGCCTTCTAAAATATCTAAATAATTTGAGTGCTACCATTCTGTTCTGCAGATGATATTGATATCGTACGTTTACAATATTACCGAAGGCGTGTGTTGGTGGATGACTCGGCCTCAAATGAAGAGGAGGGTTGCGATCCACAAACTTTAAACACGAAGATGAAGGTAACATTTCCTCTAGGGATCCTTTTGTTTCATTACTTTTTATATAAAACTGTGAAGTAGACAAGAGAGACACATTTCTATTCTATTTAGTGGCAATTTAAAATCCACCATATTTAGACAATCTGGAGAGATTAACAATTGAAGTTGACATTTTTTAAAATCCAACTCGTTTAAGATATTAACTTGTAATTCTAGAATATAAATAAGCATATCACAAAGGGTTAAAATTTTTTCTCCATATCTACTTTCAGAACTGGCAGGATGTAAGCCTATCAACGAAAGTTGGCAATATTTTGCCATTATTAAGCTATCCTGACCAAGAGCTTGTAAGTTTTTACTTTTCATGTACACGGGAGAATAAAGGAACTATTGTAATCGTTTAGAAGAAAAAAATAGAATCGAGATTTTCTCAAATCTTAAATTTTTTAATACCTTCCTGAGTCGAAAAAGCCTATTTAAAAAAAAATATCTGTATGTTTGTGAGTTATGTAAACACGATGCCTTGAGTACCGTTTCAGTTAAATGGATGAAATTTCATATTATATAAAAGTGATTAAATAATATTCGTAGGTTTATACCAATTTTTGATCGATTTCCGGTAACCTGAAGTGGTACTCTTTATATTTCCTGTTTCTAAAAAACATGCAACTTGAAGTGAACAAAACTTCACATATAGGTATTAATTCAAATACGTAAGTTTCTTAAAACTTTCCAGCAGTTACGTGTAAACGGAAATTGAACTTTACAACTTGAATAATGTTTCAGTTAGGTAGATGAAATTTATTTTATTAGTATTAGAACTTCTTTCAACTTTTGAGCCATTTCCGGTAGCCGGAAGGGGTATTTTTTTTATCTACTTCAGTGTAAATATGGTACTTTGAGTACCGTTTAGTTAGGTAGACGAAATTTCACATATAAGTACTAAATCCTATTATTGTTGAATCGATTTTAGATTTTTTCTTAAAAATAAAGAATTAAAAAAAAATTAACCATTCATCAAAGAACTAGTTCTGTAATTGCTGCAAAAACAATGTCTTTAATAAAACTCTTATAAAATATTACATAGTTCCTCGAATTCCCAACAAAACAATAATTAGATCTATTTTAAAAATATTTCAGAGCGCTTACATGACAAGTTATAAACGAATAGTGTTTATCAACTTGAACGATATAATGCTATTTGAGTTCTTGAAGCCGGGAGATCTACCGCTTCATACATTCGTTTTTGGGTGGATACAAGCTTGCCCGGGATTTTCGTACGAGTACGAATTTTTTTATAAGAGGTAAGCTTCATTATTTTTTTAAATATCATTGGCTTCATTATGCTTTTAAATATTATTGGCTTCATTATGTTTTAAATATCATTAGCTTCATTGTGTTTTTAAATAACAATGGCTTCATTATGTTTTTAAATATCATTGGCTTAATTATGCTTTTGATTACCATTGGAAATATTAATATTTGGTATTTCTATGTGTGAGGGATGGTGGGGGCGGGGGTTTGAGGGTTGTGGCTTTAAATTACCTTGGCGTGATATCGTTCGGCTGTGGAAATTCAAAGAAAAAAAACCGGGAGTGATCTCCCCTAAACTTTCTCGAATATTTTTATATAAAATAACAGGGGATGGGAACTCGGGCTATAGACATGATTTTTAATCCATTTTAAATACTTAAAGTTTTAAAAATAGAATAAAATCTCGTAGACAAATTAATTGCACACCAAGTGAACGCGAAATAAAAAAAGCGCATAATAGTGCGCAATATTATTAGTACTTTTAAAATTTACATTAGTTTTTTGAGAAATCGGAAGTAGCGTAAATTACTACTTCCGGTCAACGGAAATTACTCAAAATTTAACAGAAGGTAGAGAATTAGATCTTTTACTTACATGTGAAATTTCATTTATCTATCTGAAATAGTACTCAAGTTATAGGCTTTTGAAAAATTCAAAGTAGAAACAGTACCACTTCCGGTTATCGGAAATCGCTCAAAAGTTGATACGGATCTACGATTTTGATATAATACTAATATATGAAATTTCATCAACCTAGCTGTAACGGTACTCAAGTTATCGTGTTTACACACGGACACACACACAGACACACAGACACACACACAGACATACGGACAAGATTGCAAAATTATGTTTTTCCGTATCAGTGAGGTGTAAAACGTCGAGATTTGTAAAAATCTCGATTTTTTTTTTTGCACGATTACAATACTTTCTCTATACTACGTATATACGAGAAAGTAAAAAACACCTAAGAAATTCATGTAATGTCCTCAGTAAGCAGCCTACCGTTTCTATATGTAGACTACATCTTAGATGGAAGTTGTTTTGCGCTTAGTCCTGCCTAAGGCTGGTACCATTCACACGTGACATCAAATAATTTCTTGTTTTTACGTTTTGATTTGCAACAGGAAAATTCAATCCAATGACAATTTATCTTTACTAATTAAATTAAAAGGGTAACCCGGGCAAAGCAGTCGAATAAAAAAAAGAGGGAGGGAGGGGGTAAAATTTTTTTTTTATCCATTCATAGTTTCGCTGTCTGTCTGACAAGAACGCTCTGTCTGACAAGAACGCTCTGTCTGACAAGAACGCTCTAGAGAAAACACAAGGAAATTAAAAACATGCATAGTATTTCGAAAAACGAAGTATGACGTCGACACATTTAGCACAGAGTAGAAAATAATCTCAAACCGGAGAGTAAACATTGAATAAAAAGGACATTTTGTCTTATCTAAGTGGTTTGCGTGAAGAGTTTCTTTCATACAATTCTTCGGGTAGGGGCGAAGCCCCACCCCCGCGTAAGAACGTCTGAGCCCCCCCCCCCCCCCTCCCTAACTCAAAAGAAATTTCTTCATCGATACTCTATAATAAAAATTACCGCCTAATTAATGTGTCTAATCTAAAAAGTGGTTTTCTTGCAATTTCTTTAATGCAATTCTTCGGGTAGTGGCTAAGCGCGACACCAGTGTTTCTTTCAGACTTTTTCCTCCCCGGAGAGGGGTGGGGGTACTTGAAATTTTCGGGGGCGGGGGTAGAATTTTCTGGGAGGGGGCGGACACTGGAAAAAGTATATAATTATATTTCGTTGAATGGGACGGTAGACATGTTTTGGGGGTGGGTGGGGGGTGGGGGGGCGGTGTGTGTGTGTGGGGGGGGTGGTGTGTGGGGGTGGGGGGTGGGGGTGGTGGGGTGGGGGTGGTGGGTGGTGTGTGGGGGGTGGTGTGTGGGGGGGGGGTGGGTTGGTTTTAGTTTAGAGAAAAGAGACAGCACTATCAGCCTAGCGCCCGTTGTACCCTTCCTCAACGGGCCATTTTTCTCGTATATTATGTTTTTATTATCTGCGTCATAATTCATAACAATTGTTATAAGTGCTGAGTTATAGGACCAGGAGATACACATTTAATGCGATCTATAACATCGCTCGCCTGTCAAACTGCTTGTATTTCTAAGCAATTTTCCTCATAGAAATGAATTGAAATGCCATAAATCCGTAACAGCCCTTCAAAAAGCCATCCAGGTTGTTTATGCTATAATTTAAAAAAAATGTGTAATGATAAATATTGTATAAAATCATAAAAGAATTAAATAAACTACATGGTAGTTTTAAAAAGTTTATTTACCTGAAAACCGACCAACTTGAGTTTACCTTGGACACTGGCTGAGGTCGAATAAAACGTATAGAGGGGATAGGCGGCGTAGCTTTGCTTTGTTCACTTACATAACTCTCTCGGTCAGTTTGATTCACTTACTCGTTACACTGTTAAGACTACATTTTATCCATAAACGTAAAAGCAATTAGCTTTAGTTCACCGAATTTACATCAGTGTTTCTTCCAGACTTTTTTCTCCGGGAGGGGGGGGGGGGGGGGGAGAGAAGAGCACGTGAAATTGTCGGAGCCCCCCCCCCCCCCCCCCCCCCCCGAAGAGATGCCTGGAAGAAACTCTGATTTACATAATTGAATTTTCTCTTTACTCGTCTTTACCATTTATTTACACTGCTTTCTCCCATTGCACCGCCAGGCCGTAAAAACCCTAATCTATCTGTTGTTGTGTTGTTTCTTTCTGCCATTGAGAATGTTTCAGGGAAATGATTTAGACAAGTGTCATAAAACAGAACAGTGCTGATGAACGACCAGATGAAACTGTTTTTTTTCAGGTTGTGAAATGCGCCGTTTCCTCGTATCTCAAAATTTTGTTCGCAATTTAAAACTTGGTGTATATGGGCGAGGGTGGTGCGAGGGGTGCGGACCGCACCGGGTGACACCATTTAGGGCGGGTGACATCAAGGCAAAAAATAGCAAAATATATAGAGAAAAATGATAATTCCACTTAATCAAGTGATTAATTCGAGTGTTAAATAGTCTTTTAAGAGGTGTAAATCGAAAGTTTGAGGGGGGGGGGGGGTGCAAATCGAAAATAAATTGAAAGTTTGTCTCCGGGAAGGGTTGCTACGCCTCTGGGGGGGGGGGGGTGACACCATTAAGTGCCGCACCTGGTGACACCCGACCTCGCTACGCCACTGATATATATATATATATATATATATATATATATATATATATATATATATATATATATATATATATATATATATATATATATATATATATATATATATATATATATAATTTTTTAAAATTGTACATCATTTAAATATAAAAGAGTTCTTTGAACAGGTTCCCCTCTTTTAATTGCCTGAACAATGCCGGCAGTGTTTCGATGATATCAGAAATGGGGAACAACTCTGTTAATTCGATGCTAGCCCAATGCGTAAGTTGGATTATTAAGTAACTCGTTAGTAGAGGGCAGGTATAAAGTATTTTCAGCCACCACAGGGGGTCACTAAATCCATTGTTGACAAATGGATCAGAGACATGAAAAATGAGCTAGCAATTCAAATATCAAAATATAATTTAGGATAAACAATGATTCTAAAAATATTTGAAAGCAATGGAGAATTCCAATATAGTTATAAGGAAAGATGGAATTACATTACTTTTCTTTTAACAGCATCGAAATATTTGATGCAATAGTTCCCAACATGTGAACAGGGAATACATTTGAAAGAGGCAATTTACGATCTGAACTTTTGAATGAAGTAATTGTCAGATAATTAATGGAAAGATGTTTACTGTTTGTCATCTGCATTCACCATCTCCTCTACAACTGTCTACTATCCTGGATATTTTGTCGCCTATAACTTGTCTTCACAATCTGATTGACAACTGTCTAAGAATTGTGTAAGGATATTTTATGCTTTGTCTAGACTGTGATTTTGTTTTGGAATAGCATTTCATCAAATTATGATCCTGGGATGAAGAGATTTTGTTTGAAGAAATGCATACAATTATTTAATGAAGACACTATTTGAAAAATGCATACAATTATTTAATGAAGACACTGATACTTTCTCCTATTCTGGGTAACTATCAAACTTGTCTGTTGCCTTTGGTAGACCTGAAGTTGATATTGTATTGCTTTCTTTTGATTAGTGCATCAAAATGGATTCCTTACTGGACAAGGGCGTACCATTTTACATTGTGACCAAGGATGAGGCAGCCTTTGGCAGAATGCAAAGAACAAATGATCGACTGATCAGAATCATCCATCCACGCAGATGGCAAAATGGACAGTAAAAAGCTCATAATCAAAAACTTTCACATTATGAGAATCCATTGTTTAAAATATGAGCGATTAAAGAGCTGGAAATCATATGATTCTTGAAGTGAACTTGATTGTAGTAAGCTGTTTTATTGTGAGCCCTACCGATGGTAGAATGATGCAGTCATGGATGCTTAACTCACTTAACTGATGCACTTTGTATAACAAGAAAATTTATTAGCTCGGCTATGACATCAGTTAACAAGGAATTAAAGTCTAAGTCAGCATCTAATAGCCACAATGCAGTTTGATATCATAAAGCAAATAAAATAAAATAATTTTACACAGGCTAGCTAACATGCTCACTTAAAATGAATAAGCTTTGTTAAAGTTTAACCACATACTGATTCAATAATAAAAGCACAAACCAAGTCATTTTCTCCATCAAACCGAAACAAGGGACATGTTTATCACATTATAGGCTCTTTTCAAGTTGAGCTGAAGAATAAATGTTCAGGATAGTAGTTTAGTCTAGAGGGAAATGGCTGTTCAATTTACCATACAGGATGATTAGTTAGAGGGAAATGGCTGTTCCACTTACCATACAGGATGTTTAGTCTAGAGGGAAATGGCTGTTCCACTTACCATACAGGATGTTTAGTTAGAGGAAATGGCTGTTCCACTTACCACGCAGGATGTTTAGTCTAGAGGGAAATGGCTGTTCCACTTATCATGCAGGATGTTTAGTCTAGAGGGAAATGGCTGCTCCACTTACCATGCAGGATGTTTAGTTAGAGGGAAATGGCTGTTCTCTTACCACTCAGGATGTTAAGTCTAGAGGGAAATGGCTGTTCCACTTACCATACAGGATGTTTAGTCTAGAGGGAAATGGCTGTTCCACTTACCATGCAGGATGTTTAGTTTAGAGGGAAATGGCTGTTCCACTTACCATGCAGGATGTTTAGTTTAGAGGGAAATGGCTGTTCCACTTACCATGCAGGATGTTTAGTTAGAGGGAAATGACTGTTCCATTTACCATGCAGGATGTTAAGTCTAGAGGGAAAGGCTGTTCCATTTACCATACAGGATGTTTAGTTAGAGGGAAAGGCTGTTCCATTTACCATACAGGATGTTTAGTCTAGAGGGAAAGGCTGTTCCATTTACCATGCAGGATGTTAAGTCTAGAGGGAAAAATCTGATCCAATTGTCAAACATCGATTTTTTAGAAAACTAAAGGAGCAAAAAAAAAATCTAACAAATAAATGGAGATTGTAACCACAGCCTGCCAAATGTCACACTAGTTCGCTAATTTATAAAATGTAGAATTGCCTGAGGCAACCAACTATGGGAGGGTGGGTGAAGGAGGGGAATACATGAGAAAATTAAGTATTTTAAATTGTAGATAATTAATTTTGCTTTTTTTCTAAATTTCTTTCCGTTTCCCTCAATCTGAGGGAAACAAACTAGGGAACAAGGCTTAGAAGGCATTCTTTCAGGTCTCGGAGTCGGCAAAAAGCTTCAAGAAAGAAAGTTACTTTGCATTTTAAAAATTAAACAAAAAATGTAGAAAAAGAAAAAGAAAAAAAGAAAAAAAAAAGAAAAAAAAAAAGAAAAAGAAAAAAAAAAAAGAAAAAGAAAAGAAAAAAAAAAGAAAAAAAAAAAAAAAAAAAATAATAGCAAAAAAAAAAAAAAAAAAAAAAAAATTACGAAAGAGGAAAAAAAAGCAGAAAAAAGAAGAGAAATAAAAAATGTTAAATATTTATATAATAAGATGTATGTGCAAAACTATCAAATTACTTACATAAAAAACCAACCTTTTTTAATCACATCTGTAAAAGTTGACAATAAATTAAAGTGTAAGTAGACATATTTCAATTATTTTTTAATTGTCTAGATATATTTGGGACAGAAATGGGGTTAAAAAAACAACCAATTAGCATGAGTTTTTTGAAAGATTTGCACATCAATGAATTTTTGTTGTTGATTTAATATTGTTGTTGTGAGTGTGAAGTTAGACAACTTGCAAAGCCACATGTTTATACTTGGCCTACCTACATCTTGCAGCTCATTCGTCCAAAGAGAAAAGCAGGCTGAAATCGGACTCAACGGCTTATATGGGGCATAACCAGTTGACAAGTATACTTTTGTTTGAGGGGATCCCTTCCAACGCTAAAATTAAGAACGAAGAAGAAGATTCCGTCACTCAATAATTTCTTTCACATAATGCACTCGCTTAGCAGCTATATTTAATTCTATCCATACAGACACAGTATGTAAACAACTTACATTTGTATTGAGGAATGGAGACTTTCGTGCTAAAACTAAAGCGAAGTACACAATTATTCCAAACTTATTATTTTTCCCCCATTAATACAGCTGCAATAAGTTGACCTGAAAAATTGCTGCTTTAATAAGGTCGCTTCATTAGGAAGTGGGTAGTGGGATGAGCTCCCCCTGGATCCTAAGAGAGGACAGGGACTGTTGGTATTGTTAAAAAACTGTTTGCCAGATAGTGAGAAGCCATTCTTCAAAGTGCTATTTAACGTATCAACGCGACTAAAATCACTAAAAAGAATTCGAATGTTCAGTTTTTAATTAAAATAAAACCGTAGCTTATTGTATGACAAAGTTCAGAATTTAAATTTAAAATATTCGATTCATCACCCTATTTATGTTTAGTTTTATGCGAAATGTCGCGGCTGATGAATAGAATTTAGTTTTTGTACATTCAAACTGTTGAGGCCGTGATCTAGGCTAGGAGGTAATAGACCATGTCTATTTTACAAGCTCTTATTTAACTGTCGTCATAGATCAAAACTTTAATTCTAGTAAAAATATTCAATACATAATATAGCGACCCATGTTTTTTTCTCTAATTATTAAAATAATAGTATTCAATATTTAAAGAAAATCGTTTATTTTCCTCTTCTCAGTGCATAATGACATGAAAGCTTGTTGTTAAAACGTTTTTTATATATTTAAAAAATACGCTCTACAGAATTGATAAAAACTGGTTACTTCCGCGCTGTCAAAATAAGTCATGATAATGATTGCACCTTGCTTTGTTTAGCGTTTATTGGAAACAACTTCAACCAGCCATTGTAATTATTTTCATGTACAAAACACAGCTCAATGTCAGGTTTGACGTGATTAAGGTCATTAATGCATGACTCTGTAGATTCTGGCATTTAGTTTGTTAGCATTGAGCTCGGGTTTATTAATTAAAGCAGCTATGTGAGTCTGTACTGAACTTTTTTATCCAATTTTCTTACTTTCATGTCAGCTTTTCATTTGGGAGTTTTCAAAGACATTTACTGTTTTTATAATTCGATGTTAATAATCTCACTTATTATAAATATACATGTAATAAAATTTGATGTATAAAAATGATTGTTGTGGTATTTTGTATTATATATTTTTCACTGATGTTTTTAAGGGAAAACAAAAATATTTTTGTCATAAAAACATTGACAGTAGACCGTCCCTGAGTTCACCCAACTCTGATGGGTACCTAACTCACTTTAGGGAAAGTAAAGCGGCTGGGTTTAGTGCTGACCACACCATCTCTTTATATGCCGAGGTCACAGAAACAAGTGAACTCTACTTCACTTGCCCCATAAACCGTCAGGTTTGAAAGGGAAACTTTACTTTACTTAAAGGTCCATTTAAAATAGATTTGAAGCATTTAAAAACTGTTGGTAAAGAAAATTGGACCAAAGGAAGCACACCTGATTCTAAAGAAATAGAAAACTTACTTGCAGAATAAAAGAAAATGCTATGGAAAAAAATGTTAAATAATTATATGCTTTTAAATGCACTGAAAATAAGAAAACAAAGAAAACGGCATTCTTTAATAAAAGTGCTGGTCGCTAAAATATGTAAAAAATCTTTGCTTTAAACCCAATCAGTAGCTTGGGCAAGAAAGTAAGGAAACGGTTGACTGTCGCAGGCCAGATGACAAACTAACGCAATTATTACATCTTCCCTTTTATTATTGAATTTAGCAATTTAAAAAAAAAATATTTTCAATGGTTAAAAATAGAAACTCTTGCATTTTCATCGGAGATAATTATGTTTTTTTCGAAAGCTTTACCGCAATCACTGCATTAGAATGTGGTTAAAATGAAGTTACAAGATTTGCTAAAAACCCACAAACAAAGCAGACATTGTGAATTAAATAAAAACTGATAAAAAATAAATGCATCCTGACGAAAAGGAAATAGATCTATGTTCTGCTAGCATTAAAACGGCAGTTTTTCTAGCGAGCCATATTAAAAATACAAGCCAATAAAGTAGTCACAAGCTACCCCGTAATGATGACACCAATGTCCTTAACGATTCTTCTTTACTTGGATACAAAAAAAAACAACACTCTGAGTAGAATGTGCCATAACTTAATCAACTAAACACGAGTAGACAAATATTTTATGAATCATCATGTTGATCTTTGGCATTATTGGACTTGCATAAATGTAAGCTACACTAATAGTTGTCACATATTCTAATGAATCCAAAACTAAGCATCAATTTGAACATTTCGCACCAATGTATACAAACTGAGAGCGGAAGTGAGATTTGCACCAAATTGAGAGCGGATGAAAGCTTCATTGTTTACCTTTTCTCTTTACATCTGATTAAGCAAGAATACCGTGATAATAATTTATTTTCTGTTTGAAATCTGTGCGAGAGAAAGGTAATCCTCAGCATCAGAAATGTAGCTAAAAGGGGATGGGTTAAGGAGGGGATGTGAGTAGGAACAGATGAGCTCCTGTTTTTAATTTTCTTTAAGAAAATCACGCGGTTTCCAAAAAGAGAATAGATCTAGAACAAGGAATTTAAAATTAAAACACGATGGTCAGGGATAAATAGGCAAACATAATGAGCTTGACTAGGGGCGCCCTCTTCGGGACATTTTCTGTAACCCTAATGGCTTATAAAGACATTCCTCAGTACAATAAGGAAAACATCGATACTTGTTGTTAATATAGACATTCATCTGTACCAAGAGGCATAGCAAGGGTGGGGGTGGGGCGGGGGACTGGACATATGTCCCTGGGCGTCGACCTTAGGGGGCGCCAAAATTGGTTGGAAAAACAAATTGAAAGTTTGAGGGGGGGGGGGTGCACATCGAACGTTTGTCCCCGGGCGCAGGGAAGGGTCGCTACGCCTCTGATCTGTACTATAAAGTTAACATCTCTACCTGTAGTTAATAAAGACATTCATCTGTTACAAAGTTAACATATATACCTGTATTTCCCGATCTTACATTCTGTGTTGATAAATTCCTGTTGGTTAATAACTGTGCCCGTTTTCGCTATCTCGGGGAACATGACGAAGCATGTTATTCATTGCTTACCTAGCCACAGAATGACCATTATTCTGTAATGTTCTGTTCTTCTAATTTTCTGTAATGTTCTGTTCTGGGGTTGATCCTTGTTCTGTTCTATTTTTTCGGTAATATTCGACTTTATTTTCTTCTGTTCTGTTCGCAGGTGTTTGTGTATGTTCTTGTGTGTGTTCATGCCTTTGTATGTGTGATGGGGTCCGGGAGATTATTGTGATAGGGGAACTACGAAGATGGTCTTGTAGCTATGGCAACAGTTTGGTGTTTTTCTGGCTACAGCACAGTCATCGTAACTTATCGTTAACTGACAGAAATCTTCACAAGATACACTAGTGAGATAAAGAAACTAACCTTGTAGCAAAAATGGGATTCGTTATTAAATCCATATCATCCTGTATTGTCGAAAGAATTTTAAATTTAACTTTGTTACTTTAATGATTTTGGTGGGGGCGTATAATAAAATGAGTTCCTCCTATCGCACAGCAATTATTTCATCCGTTTGACCACCAGTCCAGTATGGACATCGAGGAGCGTATGGGCTTCTTCTTCACAGGTAATGTTTACATGACCATCACCTGCCTGGACATGCTCTTCTCCGTGGCTGGAATCTTCCTTAACATCATCGTTATCATCACCTTCGTCAAAATCTACGGCGTCAAGAAGTTCCAGGTCAGAACATGGCTAGACTTTTTGTTTAAACCACACATATCGTACATGATGGGAACAATGAAAGTTTATAAAAGATCAACGATGATCAGGGGTGGGCTGGCTGTGTTCAAGGGGCCCAGGAAATTTTAAAAGGGTCCCCTATACAAGATTACAATTTTCACTGTGCATTTTTTTCTCTCTCAATGGCTGATGATCGTCCTCAGTTTGATGGAGATTTACGCGACAATTTAAATAATCAAAGTATTAATTGGTCTAGTATTAAAATCAAAGTATTAATTGGTCTAGTATTAAAATCAAAGTATTAATTGGTCTAGTATTAGAATCAAAATATTAATTGGTCTAGTATTAAAATCAAAATATTAATTGGTCTAGTATTAAAATCAAAGTATTAATTGGTCTAGTATTAAAATCAAAATATTAATTGGCCTAGTATTAAAATCAAAGTATTAATTGGCCTAGTATTAAAATCAAAGTATTAATTGGTCTAGTATTAAAATCAAAGTATTAATTGGCCTACTATTAAAATCAAAGTATTAATTGGCCTACTATTAAAATCAAAGTATTAATTGGCCTAGTATTAAAATCAAAGTATTAATTGGCCTACTATTAAAATCAAAGTATTAATTGGCCTACTATTAAAATCAAAGTATTAATTGGCCTAGTATTAAAATCAAAGTATTAATTGGCCTAGTATTAAAATCAAAGTATTAATTGGCCTAGTATTAAAATCAAAGTATTAATTGGCCTACTATTAAAATCAAAGTATTAATTGGCCTACTATTAAAATCAAAGTATTAATTGGCCTAGTATTAAAATCAAAGTATTAATTGGCCTAGTATTAAAATCAAAGTATTAATTGGCCTAGTATTAAAATCAAAGTATTAATTGGCCTACTATTAAAATCAAAGTATTAATTGGCCTAGTATTAAAATCAAAGTATTAATTGGCCTAGTATTAAAATCAAAGTATTAATTGGCCTAGTATTAAAATCAAAGTATTAATTGGCCTAGTATTAAAATCAAAGTATTAATTGGCCTAGTAAAACACCGGGCCAGTCCAACCCTGATCATGATCAAATATTTGAGGTTTGGCGATATCATGGGGATACAATGTTAAGATAAAGGTAGTCTTACTGGGGGGTGGGGGTAGGTGGTGGGGGGATACAATGTTACGATAAAGGTAGCCTTACTGGGGGAGGGGGATACAATGTTAAGATAAAGGTAGCCTTACTGGGGGATACAATGTTAAGATAAAGGTAGCCTTACTGGGGGATACAATGTTAAGATAAAGGTAGCCTTACTGGGGGATACAATGTTAAGATAAAGGTAGCCTTACTGGTGGGATACAATGTTAAGATAAAGGTAGCCTTACTGGGGGATACAATGTTAAGATAAAGGTAGCCTTACTGGTGGGATACAATGTTAAGATAAAGGTAGCCTTACTGGTGGGATAAAATGTTAAGATAAAGGTAGCCTTACTGGGGGATACACTGTTAAGATAAAGGTAGCCTTACTGGGGGATACAATGTTAAGATAAAGGTAGCCTTACTGGGGGATACAATGTTAAGATAAAGGTAGCCTTACTGGGGGATACAATGTTAAGATAAAGGTAGCCTTACTGGGGGATACAATGTTAAGATAAAGGTAGCCTTACTGGGGGATACAATGTTAAGATAAAGGTAGCCTTACTGGTGGGATACAATGTTAAGATAAAGGTAGCCTTACTGGGGGATACAATGTTAAGATAAAGGTAGCCTTACTGGTGGGATACAATGTTAAGATAAAGGTAGCCTTACTGGTGGGATACAATGTTAAGATAAAGGTAGCTTTACTGGGGGATACACTGTTAAGATAAAGGTAGCCTTACTGGGGGATACAATGTTAAGATAAAGGTAGCCTTACTGGGGGGTACAATGTTAAGATAAAGGTAGCCTTACTGGGGGATACAATGTTAAGATAAAGGTAGCCTTACTGGTGGGATACAATGTTAAGATAAAGGTAGCCTTACTGGGGGATACAATGTTAAGATAAAGGTAGCCTTACAGGGGGATACAATGTTAATATAAAGGTAGCCTTACTGGGGGATACAATGTTAATATAAAGGTAACCTTACTGGGGGATACAATGTTAAGTTAAAGGTAGCCTTACTGGGGGATACAATGTTAAGATAAAGGTAGCCTTACTGGGGGATACAATGTTAAGATAAAGGTAGCCTTACTGGGGGATACAATGTTAAGATAAAGGTAGCCTTACTGGGGGATACAATGTTAAGATAAAGGTAGCCTTACTGGGGGATACAATGTTAAGATAAAGGTAGCCTTACTGGTGGGATACAATGTTAAGATAAAAATAGCCTTACTGGTGGGATACAATGTTAAGATAAAGATAGCCTTACTGGGGGATACAATGTTAAGATAAAGGTAGCCTTACTGGTGGGATACAATGTTAAGATAAAGGTAGCCTTACTGGTGGGATACAATGTTAAGATAAAGGTAGCTTTACTGGGGGATACACTGTTAAGATAAAGGTAGCCTTACTGGGGGATACAATGTTAAGATAAAGGTAGCCTTACTGGGGGGTACAATGTTAAGATAAAGGTAGCCTTACTGGGGGATACAATGTTAAGATAAAGGTAGCCTTACTGGTGGGATACAATGTTAAGATAAAGGTAGCTTTACTGGGGGATACACTGTTAAGATAAAGGTAGCCTTACTGGGGGATTCACTGTTAAGATAAAGGTAGCTTTACTGGGGGATACAATGTTAAGATAAAGGTAGCCTTACAGGGGGATACAATGTTAATATAAAGGTAGCCTTACTGGGGGATACAATGTTAATATAAAGGTAACCTTACTGGGGGATACAATGTTAAGTTAAAGGTAGCCTTACTGGGGGATACAATGTTAAGATAAAGGTAGCCTTACTGGGGGATACAATGTTAAGATAAAGGTAGCCTTACTGGGGGATACAATGTTAAGATAAAGGTAGCCTTACTGGGGGATACAATGTTAAGATAAAGGTAGCCTTACTGGGGGATACAATGTTAAGATAAAGGTAGCCTTACTGGTGGGATACAATGTTAAGATAAAAATAGCCTTACTGGTGGGATACAATGTTAAGATAAAGGTAGCCTTACTGGGGGATACAATGTTAAGATAAAGGTAGCCTTACTGGTGGGATACAATGTTAAGATAAAGGTAGCCTTACTGGTGGGATACAATGTTAAGATAAAGGTAGCTTTACTGGGGGATACACTGTTAAGATAAAGGTAGCCTTACTGGGGGATACAATGTTAAGATAAAGGTAGCCTTACTGGGGGGTACAATGTTAAGATAAAGGTAGCCTTACTGGGGGATACAATGTTAAGATAAAGGTAGCCTTACTGGTGGGATACAATGTTAAGATAAAGGTAGCTTTACTGGGGGATACACTGTTAAGATAAAGGTAGCCTTACTGGGGGATACAATGTTAAGATAAAGGTAGCCTTACTGGGGGATACAATGTTAAGATAAAGGTAGCCTTACTGGGGGATACAATGTTAAGATAAAGGTAGCCTTACTGGTGGGATACAATGTTAAGATAAAGGTAGCCTTACTGGGGGATACACTGTTAAGATAAAGGTAGCCTTACTGGGGGATACAATGTTAAGATAAAGGTAGCCTTACTGGTGGGATACACTGTTAAGATAAAGGTAGCCTTACTGGTGGGATACAATGTTAAGATAAAGGTAGCTTTACTGGGGGATACAATGTTAAGATAAAGGTAGCCTTACTGGTGGGATACAATGTTAAGATAAAGGTAGCCTTACTGGGGGATACACTGTTAAGATAAAGGTAGCCTTACTGGGGGATACAATGTTAAGATAAAGGTAGCCTTACTGGGGGATACAATGTTAAGATAAAGGTAGCCTTACTGGGGGATACAATGTTAAGATAAAGGTAGCCTTACTGGGGGATACAATGTTAAGATAAAGGTAGCCTTACTGGTGGGATACAATGTTAAGATAAAGGTAGCCTTACTGGGGGATACAATGTTAAGATAAAGGTAGCCTTACTGGTGGGATACAATGTTAAGATAAAGGTAGCCTTACTGGTGGGATACAATGTTAAGATAAAGGTAGCTTTACTGGGGGATACACTGTTAAGATAAAGGTAGCCTTACTGGGGGATACAATGTTAAGATAAAGGTAGCCTTACTGGGGGATACAATGTTAAGATAAAGGTAGCCTTACTGGGGGATACAATGTTAAGATAAAGGTAGCCTTACTGGTGGGATACAATGTTAAGATAAAGGTAGCCTTACTGGTGGGATACAATGTTAAGATAAAGGTAGCTTTACTGGGGGATACACTGTTAAGATAAAGGTAGCCTTACTGGGGGATACAATGTTAAGATAAAGGTAGCCTTACTGGGGGATACAATGTTAAGATAAAGGTAGCCTTACTGGGGGATACAATGTTAAGATAAAGGTAGCCTTACTGGTGGGATACAATGTTAAGATAAAGGTAGCCTTACTGGGGGATACACTGTTAAGATAAAGGTAGCCTTACTGGGGGATACACTGTTAAGATAAAGGTAGCTTTACTGGGGGATACAATGTTAAGATAAAGGTAGCCTTACAGGGGGATACAATGTTAATATAAAGGTAGCCTTACTGGGGGATACAATGTTAATATAAAGGTAACCTTACTGGGGGATACAATGTTAAGATAAAGGTAGCCTTACTGGGGGATACAATGTTAAGATAAAGGTAGCCTTACTGGGGGGTACAATGTTAAGATAAAGGTAGCCTTACTGGGGGATACAATGTTAAGATAAAGGTAGCCTTACTGGGGGATACAATGTTAAGATAAAGGTAGCCTTACTGGGGGTACAATGTTAAGATAAAGGTAGCCTTACTGGGGGATACACTGTTAAGATAAAGGTAGCCGTACTGGGGGATACAATGTTAAGATAAAGGTAGCCTTACTGGGGGATACAATGGTAAGATAATGGTAGCCTTACTGGGGGATACAATGTTAAGATAAAGGTAGCCTTACTGGGGGATACAATGTTAAGATAAAGGTAGCCTTACTGGGGGATACAATGTTAAGATAAAGGTAGCCTTACTGGGGGTACAATGTTAAGATAAAGGTAGCCTTACTGGGGGATACACTGTTAAGATAAAGGTAGCCTTACTGGGGGATACAATGTTAAGATAAAGGTAGCCTTACTGGGGATACAATGTTAAGATAAAGGTAGCCTTACTGGGGGTACAATGTTAAGATAAAGGTAGCCTTACTGGGGGATACACTGTTAAGATAAAGGTAGCCTTACTGGGGGATATAATGTTAAGATAAAGGTAGCCTTACTGGGGGATACAATGTTAATATAAAGGTAGCCTTACTGGGGGATACAATGTTAAGATAAAGGTAGCCTTACTGGGGGATACAATGTTAAGATAAAGGTAGCCTTACTGGGGGATACAATGTTAAGATAAAGGTAGCCTTACTGGGGGATACAATGTTAAGATAAAGGTAGCCTTACTGGTGGGATACAATGTTAAGATAAAGATAGCCTTACTGGGGGATACACTGTTAAGATAAAGGTAGCCTTACTGGGGGATACAATGTTAAGATAAAGGTAGCCTTACTGAGGGATACACTGTTAAGATAAAGGTAGCCTTACTGGGGGATACACTGTTAAGATAACGGTAGCTTTACTGGGGGATACAATGTTAAGATAAAGGTAGCCTTTCAGGGGGATACAATGTTAATATAAAGGTAGCCTTACTGGGGGATACAATGTTAATATAAAGGTAACCTTACTGGGGGATACAATGTTAAGATAAAGGTAGCCTTACTGGGGGATACAATGTTAAGATAAAGGTAGCCTTACTGGGGGATACAATGTTAAGATAAAGGTAGCCTTACTGGTGGGATACAATGTTAAGATAAAGGTAGCCTTACTGGTGGGATACAATGTTAAGATAAGGTAGCCTTACTGGGGGATACAATGTTAAGATAAAGGTAGCCTTACTGGTGGGATACAATGTTAAGATAAAGGTAGCCTTACTGGTGGGATACAATGTTAAGATAAAGGTAGCTTTACTGGGGGATACACTGTTAAGATAAAGGTAGCCTTACTGGGGGATACAATGTTAAGATAAAGGTAGCCTTACTGGGGGGTACAATGTTAAGATAAAGGTAGCCTTACTGGGGGATACAATGTTAAGATAAAGGTAGCCTTACTGGTGGGATACAATGTTAAGATAAAGGTAGCCTTACTGGTGGGATACAATGTTAAGATAAAGGTAGCTTTACTGGGGGATACACTGTTAAGATAAAGGTAGCCTTACTGGGGGATACAATGTTAAGATAAAGGTAGCCTTACTGGGGGATACAATGTTAAGATAAAGGTAGCCTTACTGGGGGATACAATGTTAAGATAAAGGTAGCCTTACTGGGGGATACACTGTTAAGATAAAGGTAGCCTTACTGGGGGATACAATGTTAAGATAAAGGTAGCCTTACTGAGGGATACACTGTTAAGATAAAGGTAGCCTTACTGCGGGATACACTGTTAAGATAAAGGTAGCTTTACTGGGGGATACAATGTTAAGATAAAGGTAGCCTTACTGAGGGATACACTGTTAAGATAAAGGTAGCCTTACTGCGGGATACACTGTTAAGATAAAGGTAGCTTTACTGGGGGATACAATGTTAAGATAAAGGTAGCCTTACAGGGGGATACAATGTTAATATAAAGGTAGCCTTACTGGGGGATACAATGTTAATATAAAGGTAACCTTACTGGTGGATACAATGTTAAGATAAAGGTAGCCTTACTGGGGGATACAATGTTAAGATAAAGGTAGCCTTACTGGGGGGTACAATGTTAAGATAAAGGTAGCCTTACTGGGGGATACAATGTTAAGATAAAGGTAGCCTTACTGGGGGATACAATGTTAAGATAAAGGTAGCCTTACTGGGGGATACAATGTTAAGATAAAGGTAGCCTTACTGGGGGATACAATGTTAAGATAAAGGTAGCCTTACTGGGGGATACAATGTTAAGATAAAGGTAGCCTTACTGTGGGTACAATGTTAAGATAAAGGTAGCCTTACTGGGGGATACAATGTTAAGATAAAGGTAGCCTTACTGGGGGATACACTGTTAAGATAAAGGTAGCCTTACTGGGGGATACAATGTTAAGATAAAGGTAGCCTTACTGAGGGATACACTGTTAAGATAAAGGTAGCCTTACTGCGGGATACACTGTTAAGATAAAGGTAGCTTTACTGGGGGATACAATGTTAAGATAAAGGTAGCCTTACTGAGGGATACACTGTTAAGATAAAGGTAGCTTTACTGCGGGATACACTGTTAAGATAAAGGTAGCTTTACTGGGGGATACAATGTTAAGATAAAGGTAGCCTTACAGGGGGATACAATGTTAATATAAAGGTAGCCTTACTGGGGGATACAATGTTAATATAAAGGTAACCTTACTGGTGGATACAATGTTAAGATAAAGGTAGCCTTACTGGGGGATACAATGTTAAGATAAAGGTAGCCTTACTGGGGGGTACAATGTTAAGATAAAGGTAGCCTTACTGGGGGATACAATGTTAAGATAAAGGTAGCCTTACTGGGGGATACAATGTTAAGATAAAGGTAGCCTTACTGGGGGTACAATGTTAAGATAAAGGTAGCCTTACTGGGGGATACACTGTTAAGATAAAGGTAGCCTTACTGGGGGATACAATGTTAAGATAAAGGTAGCCTTACTGGGGGATACAATGTTAAGATAAAGGTAGCCTTACTGGGGGATACAATGTTAAGATAAAGGTAGCCTTACTGGGGGATACAATGTTAAGATAAAGGTAGCCTTACTGGGGGATACAATGTTAAGATAAAGGTAGCCTTACTGTGGGTACAATGTTAAGATAAAGGTAGCCTTACTGGGGGATACACTGTTAAGATAAAGGTAGCCTTACTGGGGGATACAATGTTAAGATAAAGGTAGCCTTACTGGGGGATACACTGTTAAGATAAAGGTAGCCTTACTGGGGGATACACTGTTAAGATAAAGGTAGCTTTACTGGGGGATACAATGTTAAGATAAAGGTAGCCTTACAGGGGGATACAATGTTAATATAAAGGTAGCCTTACTGGGGGATACAATGTTAATATAAAGGTAACCTTACTGGGGGATACAATGTTAAGATAAAGGTAGCCTTACTGGGGGATACAATGTTAAGATAAAGGTAGCCTTACTGGGGGGTACAATGTTAAGATAAAGGTAGCCTTACTGGGGGATACAATGTTAAGATAAAGGTAGCCTTACTGGGGGATACAATGTTAAGATAAAGGTAGCCTTACTGGGGGTACAATGTTAAGATAAAGGTAGCTTACAGGGGGATACACTGTTAAGATAAAGGTAGCCTTACTGGGGGATACAATGTTAAGATAAAGGTAGCCTTACTGGGGGATACAATGTTAAGATAAAGGTAGCCTTACTGGGGGGTACAATGTTAAGATAAAGGTAGCCTTACTGGGGGATACAATGTTAAGATAAAGGTAGCCTTACTGGGGGATACAATGTTAAGATAAAGGTAGCCTTACTGGGGGTACAATGTTAAGATAAAGGTAGCCTTACTGGGGGATACACTGTTAAGATAAAGGTAGCCTTACTGGGGGATACAATGTTAAGATAAAGGTAACTTTACTAAAGCCTTTTCTATTGAGCACGACAATCTCCTGCTGTGTTGTTAGTTTTGTGTTGGCAAAATGTCTGTCTGTGTCCACAGAGTGTCTTGTGGGTCAACATGTCTCTGTCTTTGATTGTCCAGTGTCTGGTCATCTATTTCTCGGCGCTGGGCACGTACGTCCACCAACTCAGCGACAGCGCCACAGATTGTGGGTGAGTTATGGTGTCTGTCGTCTAATTATTCTGTGTGAGTTATGGTGTCTGTCTTCTGATTATTCTGGGTGAGTTATGGTGTCTGTCTTCTAATTATTCTGGGTGAGTTATGGTGTCTGTCTTCTGATTATTCTGGGTGAGTTATGGTGTCTGTCTTCTGATTATTCTGGGTGAGTTATGGTCTGTGTGTCTTCTGATTATTCTGGGTGAGTTATGGTGTCTGTCTTCTAATTATTCTGGGTCAGTTATGGTGTCTGTCTTCTGATTATTCTGGGTGAGTTATGGTCTGTGTGTCTTCTGATTATTCTGGGTGAGTTATGGTGTCTGTCTTCTAATTATTCTGGGTCAGTTATGGTGTCTGTCTTCTGATTATTCTGGGTGAGTTATGGTCTGTGTGTCTTCTGATTATTCTGGGTGAGTTATGGTGTCTGTCTTCTAATTATTCTGGGTCAGTTATGGTGTCTGTCTTCTGATTATTCTGGGTGAGTTATGGTCTGTGTGTCTTCTGATTATTCTGGGTGAGTTATGGTCTGTGTGTCTTCTGATTATTCTGGGTGAGTTATGGTGTCTGTCTTCTAATTATTCTGGGTGAGTTATGGTCGGTGTCTTCTAATTATTCTGGGTGAGTTATGGTGTCTGTCTTCTAATTTTTCTAATGACACAGTTGTCAAAATTTCTCCCATAGAACTATTATTGTCTCCCTTGGATATGTTTCTCTTGATAGCAATAGGCAGCTGTTTTCTTGTTTAACTTGTCTGGTACAAATATTAGGCAGTGAGACAACCATACTGACATACATGAAGCACTTGAAGTCATCTAATTGTTTCTAAACCTGAGACAACCAGACTGGCAAACATGAAGCGCTTGATGTCATCTAATTGTTTCTAAACCTGAGACAACCAGAAGCACTTGAAGTCATCTAATTGTTTCTAAACCTGAGACAACCAGAAGCACTTGAAGTCATCTAATTGTTTCTAAACCTGAGACAACCAGACTGGCATACATGAAGCACTTAAAGTCATCTAATTGTTTCTAATCCCAAGACAGCCAGACTGACAAATAGAAATTTCAGGGTATAACACCAGCAGTAAAATCTCAATGATCAACTTACAGGATGAGACATTTTCTTCCAATCACCATGGACCAGGTGTTTATGGGATGTTATTTGGTTTTGTTGTTGGAGAGAATTTCTGCAGTTCACTTCCAGGCATTTCACAGGTTAGTCTAGCCGTCTAGCCGTCTAGCCGTCTAGCCGTCTAGCCGTCTAGCCGATTGTTAGAAAAAAGTCACAGGAAAAAAACACAGGGAAAAAAAACACAGAAAAAAGTCACAGGAAAAAAGTCACAGGAAACACAGTCACAAATATATATTTGCATGAAATTTGTTAATACTTTAATGTATTCAATATTTAGAGAGTGCAAATTAACTTAGGATTAATTAAATGTAATTTAATGTGTGCAGGTTGTATACGCATAGTGATTTTATAATTCATCTAAAAATATTTAGTATGAAGTATGTAGATTGCAATTATGTTAAACATGAGATTAATAGCATTTAATAGAATGCTCAAAAGTCCTCGGTTTTCATCGTGTTTTTTTTAAATACCAACCTTAACTTACCGTGAAATGGTAAGTTCATCTGACTTGCTGCCCTCAACTCATGGCAACAATAATTATGTTTAGTTCAACCACCTTTACTGCCCACATTAATCATGCTCATTACATAACAAAACTAAGGATCAAAACAGAAAGCCGACAAGGTTCACAGGCTGTCATTGATGCAAAACGTCAACGTCTTTTTTTCTGTGTTTTTTTTTCCCTGTGACTTTTTTCCGTTCACCGTCTAGCCACCTAGATGTGTACAGATAAGTCTATCCACCTAGCTGTGTACAGGTAAGTCTATCCACCTAGCCGTGTACAGGTAAGTCTATCCACCTAGTTGTGTACAGGTAAGTCGATCCACCTAGTTGTGTACAGGTAAGTCTATCCACCTAGCTGTGTACAGGTAAGTCTATCCACCATATCTGTGTACAGATAAGTCTATCCACCTAGCTGTGTACAGGTAAGTCTATCCACCTAGCTGTGTACAGGTAAGTCTATCCACCTAGCTGTGTACAGGTAAGTCTATCCACCTAGCTGTGTACATGTAAGTCTATCCACCTAGCTGTGTACAGATAAGTCTATCCACCTAGCTGTGTACAGGTAAGTCTATCCACCTAGCTGTGTACAGGTAAGTCTATCCACCTAGCTGTGTACAGGTAAGTCTATCCACCTAGCTGTGTACAGATAAGTCTATCCACCTAGCTGTGTACAGGTAAGTCTATCCACCTAGCTGTGTACAGGTAAGTCTATCCACCTAGCTGTGTACATGTAAGTCTATCCACCTAGCTGTGTACAGATAAGTCTATCCACCTAGCTGTGTACAGGTAAGTCTATCCACCTAGCTGTGTACAGGTAAGTCTATCCACCTAGCTGTGTACAGGTAAGTCTATCCACCTAGCTGTGTACAGGTAAGTCTATCCACCTAGCTGTGTACAGGTAAGTCTATCCACCTAGCTGTGTACAGGTAAGTCTATCCACCTAGCTGTGTACAGATACGTCTATCCACCTAGCTGTGTACAGATACGTCTATCCACCTAGCTGTGTACAGGTAAGCCTATCCACCTAGCTGTGTACAGGTAAGTCTATCCACCTAGCTGTGTACAGGTAAGTCTATCCACCTAGCTGTGTACAGGTAAGTCTATCCACCTAGCTGTGTACAGGTATGTCTATCCACCGAGCTGTGTACAGGTAAGTCTATCCACCTAGCTGTGTACAGGTAAGTCTATCCACCTAGCTGTGTACAGGTAAGTCTATCCACCTAGTTGTGTACAGGTAAGTCTATCCACCTAGCTGTGTACAGGTAAGTCTATCCACCTAGCTGTGTACAGGTATGTCTATCCACCTAGCTGTGTACAGGTAAGTCTATCCACCTAGCTGTGTACATGTAAGTCTATCCACCTAGCTGTGTACAGGTAAGTCTATCCACCTAGCTGTGTACAGGTAAGTCTATCCACCTAGCTGTGTACATGTAAGTCTATCCACCTAGCTGTGTACAGGTAAGTCTATCCACCTAGCTGTGTACAGGTAAGTCTATCCACCTAGCTGTGTACAGGTAAGTCTATCCACCTAGCTGTGTACAGGTAAGTCTATCCACCTAGCTGTGTACAGGTAAGTCTATCCACCTAGCTGTGTACAGGTAAGTCCATCCACCATATCTGTGTACAGATAAGTCTATCCACCTAGCTGTGTACAGGTAAGTCTATCCACCTAGCTGTGTACAGGTAAGTCTATCCACCTAGCTGTGTACAGGTAAGTCTATCCACCTAGCTGTGTACAGATAAGTCTATCCACCTAGCTGTGTACAGGTAAGTCTATCCACCTAGCTGTGTACAGGTAAGTCTATCCACCTAGCTGTGTACATGTAAGTCTATCCACCTAGCTGTGTACAGATAAGTCTATCCACCTAGCTGTGTACAGGTAAGTCTATCCACCTAGCTGTGTACAGGTAAGTCTATCCACCTAGCTGTGTACAGGTAAGTCTATCCACCTAGCTGTGTACAGGTAAGTCTATCCACCTAGCTGTGTACAGGTAAGTCTATCCACCTAGCTGTGTACAGATACGTCTATCCACCTAGCTGTGTACAGATACGTCTATCCACCTAGCTGTGTACAGGTAAGTCTATCCACCTAGCTGTGTACAGGTAAGTCTATCCACCTAGCTGTGTACAGGTAAGTCTATCCACCTAGCTGTGTACAGGTAAGTCTATCCACCTAGCTGTGTACAGGTAAGTCTATCCACCTAGCTGTGTACAGGTAAGTCCATCCACCATATCTGTGTACAGATAAGTCTATCCACCTAGCTGTGTACAGGTAAGTCTATCCACCTAGCTGTGTACAGGTAAGTCTATCCACCTAGCTGTGTACAGGTAAGTCTATCCACCTAGCTGTGTACAGATAAGTCTATCCACCTAGCTGTGTACAGGTAAGTCTATCCACCTAGCTGTGTACAGGTAAGTCTATCCACCTAGCTGTGTACATGTAAGTCTATCCACCTAGCTGTGTACAGATAAGTCTATCCACCTAGCTGTGTACAGGTAAGTCTATCCACCTAGCTGTGTACAGGTAAGTCTATCCACCTAGCTGTGTACAGGTAAGTCTATCCACCTAGCTGTGTACAGGTAAGTCTATCCACCTAGCTGTGTACAGGTAAGTCTATCCACCTAGCTGTGTACAGATACGTCTATCCACCTAGCTGTGTACAGATACGTCTATCCACCTAGCTGTGTACAGGTAAGTCTATCCACCTAGCTGTGTACAGGTAAGTCTATCCACCTAGCTGTGTACAGGTAAGTCTATCCACCTAGCTGTGTACAGGTAAGTCTATCCACCTAGCTGTGTACAGGTATGTCTATCCACCGAGCTGTGTACAGGTAAGTCTATCCACCTAGCTGTGTACAGGTAAGTCTATCCACCTAGCTGTGTACAGGTAAGTCTATCCACCTAGTTGTGTACAGGTAAGTCTATCCACCTAGCTGTGTACAGGTAAGTCTATCCACCTAGCTGTGTACAGGTATGTCTATCCACCTAGCTGTGTACAGGTAAGTCTATCCACCTAGCTGTGTACAGGTAAGTCTATCCACCTAGCTGTGTACAGGTAAGTCTATCCACCTAGCTGTGTACAGGTAAGTCTATCCACCTAGCTGTGTACAGGTAAGTATCCACCTAGCTGTGTACATGTAAGTCTATCCACCTAGCTGTGTACAGGTAAGTCTATCCACCTAGCTGTGTACAGGTAAGTCTATCCACCTAGCTGTGTACAGGTAAGTCTATCCACCTAGCTGTGTACAGGTATGTCTATCCACCTAGCTGTGTACAGGTAAGTCTATCCACCTAGCTGTGTACAGATAAGTCTATCCACCTAGCTGTGTACAGGTAAGTCTATCCACCTAGCTGTGTACAGGTAAGTCTATCCACCTAGCTGTGTACATGTAAGTCTATCCACCTAGCTGTGTACAGGTATGTCTATCCACCTAGCTGTGTACAGGTAAGTCTATCCACCTAGCTGTGTACAGGTAAGTCTATCCACCTAGCTGTGTACAGGTAAGTCTATCCACCTAGCTGTGTACATGTAAGTCTATCCACCTACCTGTGTACAGGTAAGTCTATCCACCTAGCTGTGTACATGTAAGTCTATCCACCTAGCTGTGTACAGGTAAGTCTATCCACCTAGTATAAAGTTAAATCTACCCACGCAGAAAGATCAGGTTGGACACCACAAAGACAAAATGGTTTCGACTCGATTAGACTTTTTTCTAATAAAATAAAATGTAGAAACTAAAGTCCAGTAATGTAATACCTTATTATTTGAACGAACATAGTTCATCGACACTTTTTTATTTCTACTTTCAGTTTGATCCCAAGGATCGATACTTTGATGGTTTTGTACGGTTGGTCGTACGGCTTTTATTTTCTATTTTTAAACTACTTCGAAGTCTTGAGTTACAAGTCACGTACGTATCAGTTGATCAATTGTCTTTGGTCTGATTGATGTCACGTACGTAGCAGTTGATCAATTGTGTTGGTCTAATTGATTTTTTCGTTTCTCTCTTCCAGTATTTTGTATCATATCGTCCGACAATATTTTCTGGGCGCCATGTTAGTATGGTGTCAGAGATGTATATTTGAGAAGACAAAGTCTCGTTTTCATTTGCTATTATTTGGTCGGTCTTTTGAAATTTACATCAACTTTAAGAAATCAGAAACAACTCTAATCAGCTTTCTATACTGGGATCCTAATATGATATTCTGCACTTTCCATCTGAATTATATTGGAGCAGTAATATAAGAATATACGCATTAAATACAGTACGGAATTATTTTATCTTTCCAACCGAATATTCTTCAATTCATAGAAACTTAAATGTCATTTGTAACTAATTTTCATAGAGTTGACGGAAGTTTTAAAAAATAATAATTTAAAAGCATGTCTATATCCCAAGGTGACATTCCTGGTAATGTTATATAAGTAGGCTAAATTCGAGAAAGTTTAGGGGAGATCACTCCCGCTTTATTTTGCCAGACCAATAACGACAACCCATCAAAATAAAACACGATTGCCTTGGTTATCTTCCTTTGATAGCTCTGGCTAGACAGAGTCAACTAGTTCTGTTCCACTGTTGTAGTTCCACCAGCAGCCGAATGTGTTCCCCTACAGACAAGTTTTACATTTTATGCTGGACAGATTCAACTCATTCTATCTATTATAACAGCAAACAGAAATTTGAGTTTTCACATTTGGTTAAATACAACAGAAAAAGGAACCTGGATCTGAAAGGATTTTCCCAAATTAAGAGTTGTTTTAGAGAACTCCCCTGGTGACTGTGATGTAGAGTGGAGAGTTTTTGTTTTGTTTGTGTTAAATGGTAAATGGGACCCTAGCATTAAGCGACACTGACAGCTGGTTTGTTGCTACTATAGCAATGGTTAGGGTCAAGGTCAAGCTTGTTGCCACTATACTGACGTCACTTACGTCTAAGTTAATTTTTGGTTCTAGTAAAGTCTGGTAGTTTTTCTGTTGGTCTGAGTGGGGTCAGTTTTTATTGTTATATCCTGGAAAGGTCAGCTGTTGTTATATCCTGGTAAGGTCAGCTGTTGTTATGTAACAAGTGGCCATAATCTCTACTGTAAACAAGTGGCCATAATCTCTACTGTAAACAAGTGGCCATGATGTCTACTTTATCTGTTGTCTGTTGTCTGATTCCAGCCTTCAAATGTGTGACACCGTTTCTGGATCAGCTGCCTCAAGAACCCATCTCCTTCTTCATCTACGTCTCTCTCGTGTTCGCTACAGCTCTCTCCATCATTAGCGAAGTGCTGCGGGTCCCCCAGGGGATGAGTAAAGTGGAGAAGATGAGGCAGGAGATAGAGACCAGGGGGACATCCGTTGTCCTGGCTGTGGGTGAGCTCATGTGCAGGGGAGCCTTGCACTTAATGCGGGCAGATATTCACAATAAGTCTCAACACAGCAGCATTACAAAGTCAGCCTCAACACATAATCTTATTAAAGTCAGCTGAAACCACAACGTCAGCCTCAGTAAATAATCTTTTAAAAGTCATCCTTCACAAATCCCGTAAAAAGCGTGTCGTGTTTTAACGAGTCTCTGAACTATCGACCTTCCTTCTCTCCTCTAGGCGTCGCCTTCATTGTACTGGCAACACCACGACAAAGTTTGGCCATGGTTTTCTGGTCCAATGCCATCGATGTGCTCTCCTACCAGGTAGGTTGATGGTAGGTTGGTGGTAGGTAGTGGTAGGTTGGTGGTAGGTTGGTGGTAGATGCTCTAGATCTAAGTCTCTTATCTAGGTGCACTTCAATAGGTTATAGGTTCGAATTCATAATTTTGTCATATCAAATTGGGTGTTCTTTAAATGTCATGTACTAATACATGTGTTCTCTAAAAGTCATGTACTATTGCAGGTGTTCTTTAAATGTCATGCACTATTGCAGGTGTTTTGTAAATGCCATGTACTATTTCAAATGTTCTGTAAATGTCATTACTATTACAGGTGTCTCTAAATGTCATGTACTATTGGAGATGTTCTCTAAATGTCATGTACTATTGCAGGTGTCTCTAAATGTCATATACTATTGAAGGTGCCTCTATATGCCATATACTATTGCAGATGTTCTCTAAATGCCATGTACTATTGCAGGTGTCTCTAAATGTCATGTACTATTGAAGGTGCCTCTATATGCCATATACTATTGCAGATGTTCTCTAAATGCCATGTACTATTGCAGGTGTCTCTAAATGTCATGTACTATTGCAGGTGTCTCTAAATGTCATGTACTATTGAAGGTGCCTCTATATGCCATATACTATTGCAGATGTTCTCTAAATGCCATGTTCTATTGCAGGTGTACTCTAAATGTCATGTACTATTGAAGGTGCCTCTATATGCCATATACTATTGCAGATGTTCTCTAAATGCCATGTTCTATCGCAGGTGTCTCTAAATGTCATATACTATTGAAGGTGCCTCTATATGCCATATACTATTGCAGATGTTCTCTAAATGCCATGTTCTATCGCAGGTGTCTCTAAATGTCATATACTATTGAAGGTGCCTCTATATGCCATATACTATTGCAGATGTTCTCTAAATGCCATGTTCTATTGCAGGTGTTCTCTAAATGCCATGTATTATTGCAGGTGTTCTCTAAAAGCCATGTACTATTGCAGATGTTCTCTAAATGCCATGTACTATTGCAGATGTTCTCTAAATGCCATGTTCTATTGCAGGTGTCTCTAAATGTCATATACTATTGAAGGTGCCTCTATATGCCATATACTATTGCAGATGTTCTCTAAATGCCATGTTCTATTGCAGGTGTACTCTAAATGTCATGTACTATTGAAGGTGCCTCTATATGCCATATACTATTGCAGATGTTCTCTAAATGCCATGTTCTATTGCAGGTGTACTCTAAATGTCATGTACTATTGAAGGTGCCTCTATATGCCATATACTATTGCAGATGTTCTCTAAATGCCATGTACCATAGCATGTGTTCTCTAAATGCCATGTACTATTGCAGGTGTACTCTAAATGCCATGTTCTATTGCAGATGTTCTCTAAATGCCATGTACTATTGCAGGTGTTCTCTAAATGCCATGTTCTATTGCAGATGTTCTCTAAATGCCATGTACTATTGCAGGTGTACTCTAAAATCACCAGCATGATAGCTCGCCTCTATGTTTTAGTGCCATTTTTCTCCCTGCTCGTACGCCCAGAGTTCAGGAGTGCCATCAAAGCCTTTCTCACCTGCAGCTCGCTGGAGCCGTTAAAAAGGAAGATCAGAGGACAGGTAAACATTTGTATACTGGTGACACCTGTTGTATACCTTCACACTGGTGACACCTGTTGTATACCTTCATACTGGTGACACATGTTGTATACCTTCATACTGGTGACACCTGGTTTACACCTTCATACTGGGGACACCTGTTGTATACCTTCATACTGGTGACACCTGTTGTATAGCTTCATACTGGTGACACCTGTTGTATACCTTCATACTGGTGACACCTGTTGTATAGCTTCATACTGGTGACACCTGTTGTATACCTTCATACTGGTGACACCTGGTGACACCTGGTTTACACCTTCATACTGGTGACACCTGTTGTATACCTTCATACTGGTGACACCTGGTTTATACATTCATACTGGTGACACCTGTTGTATACCTTCATACTGGTAACACCTGTTTTATACTTTCATACTGGTAACACCTGTTGTATACCTTCATACTGGTGACACCTGGTTTACACCTTCATACTGGTGACACCTATGGCATACCTTGATATTGATGGCACCCAGTGTTTCTTCCAGACTTTTTTCTCCGGGGGGGGGGGGGGCACTTGAAATCTTCGGGGGGGGGGGCGGTAAACTTTCTTCGGGGGGGGGCGGACACTGTTGAAAGTATATATTTTCTATATAAATTATATAAATTTCATTTCGTTCGGGGGGGGGGGGGGGCGGTAAAAAATTTTCGGGGGGGCTTTGCCCCCCCGAAGAGATGCCTGGAAGAAACTCTGATGGCACCTATGGTAAAACTCTATTTAAACTAATACCTACATTTCATGTAGTAACTATAGCTTTTGTCTACACTTCTTATGTAAAACTATTACTCCTGCCATCGTCATATATTAAATGACTACTTTTGCCACACTTCACCTGTTAAACCCATGCCACTGCTTACACTCCATGTGTTCAACTATCACCACCACTCCATGTGTTCAACCATCACCACCACTCCACGCCACGCACCATCTCTACCTGACCTTTGAACCTGACCAGGAGAACTACATCATGACGGTTCAGAAGATGGTGGACGTAGAGAGGAAGTTGATCGTGGACAAGATACGGAGTCGCATCGCCAGCACAAAGCCGTCAACCACGGCACTACGAGACAGGACATCGGCCATGCACATGGAGCCTAGGGCCAGAGAGGACTTTTCTTACCTACACGAGGATTCCAGGAGTATTAAGTCGACCTATATTTAGGCACAGTGGTGGATAGGCCGAGTCGTGTTTAGACTCAGTGGTGTTTAGGTTCAGTGGTCTTTAAACTAAGCAATGTTTATGTATTCTGAAATTGATTGACCTGTACGAATTACATATAAAAACTGGTTTATTTATTTTTAACGACACTAATACGATCTGGTATTGTATGATCTATCATCTGTAGATGTTAAAATCCACAAGTCAGGCCGCGGTACCCAAGCAAACACACACACACACACACATACATATACACACACATCAGCTTTATTGATGCTTTAAATTTAGTGATCCCATTTATTTGAAGACAATATTGAGGTTAAAAATGAATTTCAAAACTTCAATGTTTTTTTTTGTTATATTATTTTAAGTATCAGTAATTTTTTTATAATGAGTACTAAAACGGATAAAACAATTTAGCCATTGTCTCGTAGCATTGTTAATAAAAAAATCAAGACGTCTCCTATTACGTACATTAAAGTCTCATATTTTAAAACGATACAGCACGATGTTTGAAAGAAATGACAGTGATCGCTCGTCAAGTGAATTTAATTCCTCCAGTAACGATGCTTGTACGTCAATGTCCTGGTTTATACACAGCAATTGTCTCTACTTAAATTAATTGTAATGTCATTAACTTGCTCCAGCTACACAACAATGACAGGCCAGTTGGTTTTGTTTCATGTTTTTGTTACATGTTTTTGTTACATGTTTTTGTTACATGATGTTTTTGTTACATTTTTTGTTACATGTTTTTGTTACATGTTTTTGTTACATGTTTTTGTTACACGTTTTTGTCACACGTTTTTGTTACATGTTTTTGTTACATGGTTTTGTTACATGTTTTTGTTACATGTTTTTGTTACATGTTTTTGTTACATGTTTTCGTTACATGGTTTGTTACATGTTTTTGTTACATGTTTATGTAACATGTTTGAATGCGAAAAATGTGTATAAAAGTCAAATAAAAAGAGAATGTATAGAAATCAACTGGTGGTGTAGAGAGAATGTGTAGCTTGAAGTGATTCAACTGAATTTAACCCACCGTCTCATTTCTAGGCGGACCAGGGTTGGTGCTGGTCACGTGATCTGTGAGTTGGCGTCTGTAGATTAGATTAGAGAAGACTGACCAATACTGACCTAGAGAGGTTAAACGACATTCAGACGTCTGAAGACTAATGGGATTTCCACGAGTTTTTGACCTGACAACACGTGCACTGACCACGGCCGTCTGGCAGTCGGAACTCGATTTAAACTTTGGGGAGTATACAGTTATATATATATATATATATATATATATATATATATATATATATATATATATATATATATATATATATGTATATATGTATATATGTATATATGTATATATATATGTATATATGTATATATATGTATATATGTATATATATGTATATATGTATATATATGTATATATGTATATATATGTATATATATATATATATGTATATATGTATATATATGTATATATATATATATGTATATATATATATATGTATATATATATATGTATATATATATATATGTATATATATATATATATATATATAAACATACGTGTGTGCGTACACACACATACACGTGAGGTTGTGTGTGCATGGGTTTCCAGTACTTGAGGCATCAATCTCGACACATTTAAGAATTTAAGTTTTTTATTAAGCATAAATCGAAAGATCGTATGATTGTGCACAATGGCTAAGAATGTAATGGACGATTATCGAGAAATAATCGCGTGAACAAAGCGCCAATCATTTCTCGCACAACACTAATTACCTCGGCCATTTCCGTCATTTCCGCCAGTTTGTTATCTGTTATTAATGCTTTTGTAGGAATAATAGGACACTAATTACTTGTTTTTTTTTCATTAAGCTAGAAATGCATAGCCTACTTAAGTTTAATACATTCACCAGTAAATGTGCATACACGTGAAGATTATAAAAGAAAATAGAATCTTTAAAGAATGTCTTTTAATGTAAAAGACAGTTTAGGTAATTAATAGTGAGAATGTGTGTCTGGTGAGCATGTAGTATATTGACTGGGTAGGATCGTCACACGGTCAATTATCAAGAGGCAAGTGGGATATTACGATACCAACTTGCTTTTAATACATAGATTAGTAGCCTGATGTTACCAGACATTTCAATGTACAGTCTGACTGAAGTCGGACGTTACCAGACATATCAATGTCTGTCATAAGGTAAACATTTATGCTTACACTATACTTGTATTATACAGTCACCAACATGCTCTTAGATCACCATGTTAAAAGCCTAAGACAATAGCCGAGCAGCCAATCCAATCAATGCACCAAACCAACTTAAAACATGGCGACTTATCACGTTACCGATGTGGCATGAGGATACTATCACAAAATTAATATAATATTAACAGCCTAGGCCTACCGCTACTTAATTTGATTATTTTATTTGTACAGTATTTATAACTATTGCATTTTAGGTACCCCTGTATTTTAAAATCTTGAAGCGATGTCTAGAAACAAACAGCCGCCATGTTTTTTGTCATCAATGGGAATCATGTTTGAAACGATTAATTTAGTTCGAAAATGTATATCTCTCTGGCTAACGAGATTTCACATTTTAGCGAGAGAGACCGAGACTTACAAGCCTTAATATGAAGGTAGTCTACTAGTCTGACAGATCAAGGGATCAGTTTTACATAGACATACGGACACCGTCTAACGTGTCTATATGCAACTATGTCGGTCTACATGTATGTGGATATGTATGTGAATCTCTGTATTTACACACGCTGATAACATTTTATAGTTGAAGTGGACCCTTCCACCGCCTGAGACAGATCACAAAGACTGGCAACAATATATTTAAAAACTTAGTCAGTGCAAACATCTGAAAGTTCAAAGTTCCAATGTTGAAGAAATAGAAGGAAGAAATGCTCACATAACCTGCCTGATTTCATGCTGTAAATGTAAGGAACACATTTAAATAAACATAAAATAAATGTTCAGCCAAGCTAAAAACAGATGTAATGATAACGTGGTCTAAAATAACATTCAAGCAGAATATAGCCAAGAAAAATGTAACGATCTAAAAATAGCCAGAAATCTTTTTATTCAAAATCGAGTCTTTTAAAATAAATGCCTTAGACAAGTTGAGCCATCTTAATCTCGGAAAAAAAATAATGAGCTATAGATCTCTGTGTTATTTTTGTGGCGGCCATTTTTTAACTGGCTTTTGTTGCTTTGGCTGATGAGTTACAATGTCGAAATGACCGTGAGTGACAAAATAATAAGGCTGAAAGATCTGGCCAGTTGTTTGAACTCATCGAGTTTAATCTCACATTATTTAGCTCTTCCATTACTTTTAAGCTGAAAGAAAAAAATCGAATCATTGGATTGCTAAAACTGCCCTCCACAGACCGATTACAGAAAATACTTTGTTAGGTTTTTTTATATGTTTAGTACCAGATAATTCATGCTATAATGCTAATACAGGACCGATAACTCAAGTAGGATAATACAGGACCGATAACTCAAGTAAGATAACACAGGACCCATAACAAGTAGGTTGACACAGGACCGATAACTCAAGTAGGATTAAACAGGACCGATAACTCCAGCTGACTAAAACAAAACTCAGTCTAGGCGGGCCTGTCCGTCAGTTAAGCGGTTTTATTAAGTACACGCATGGCGTGACATGTTAGTGTTATTATCAAGGTAAAGGTCACACGATATCTGGGAAATACCTCACACAATCCATGTAACAAAACTTACAAGACTTTAGATATGGCGCTTCATAGAAGAAGTAGAGTTTATCAGTTTCTTTATCCTCGGTCTGTAATGGTCAACACTCTACCTAGTCGCATTTGGAGCTACATCACGATTTCAAATTTTATATATATATATATATATATATATATATATATATATATATATATATATATATATATATATATATATATATATATATCCTGTGTGTGTGTGTAAGGTGAGTTACATACCTGCAGTCAAGAAAAGAGGCTGTAACTTTGATATATAAACTGTTTAAACTATTTCTTCTTCGATACTGTAGCACCAAACTCAGACCAGCTATGGGGGTGTGAGGGTGAGGATAATCGTCCTTCACGAGCTACTGATGAAGGAAAATATTTTCAATCGCAGCATTGGTAGTGTCGAATTCGTACATTATGAATTACTGAAAGTAGAAATAAAACAACTAAATAGCGGCGTATGACACGCCGCGCGTCGGCTCGTAAAAATAATTTGTGGTAAATTTTATTATCGACTTTCATTGATGTTGGACTTGTTCCTAATTGTTCCTATAAAGGTTTTTAAATTCGTTTTATTTTCTACATTTTTGTGCTTCCTAATTTATGAAGTCGACGCTACCAAAAATATTTCCTTTATAACGCCACTGATAGATCGCGATATCAGAAATTCGATTATCTGCCCCGTGAAAAGCAGCCGTCCGTGACCACAATTTAGACGCAACAGCAAGCTGATGACGCGAAGGATACTTATTGATCTAGTTACCTCCCCTTAGTTTCCAATCGTTTACAAACTTTATTATCTCCCTTTAAGAACCTTCACTAGATCGACCAGCTCTACGATTGTACATCATTCAGCTCACCAGACCGTTAGGCTGATTGCGTCTAGCTATTTCTCTCCCCTTTCAAAATTGAATTTAGCAATCTATGGAGTGATTTAACTTTGTTATCTCTCATTAGTTTTGAAATCGTAAAATTAATTTTTAATGACTAACTAAACATCTAAGTAATTAAAAAATAGATAGACTTGTATTGTCATCGAAGTGGAACATATCTGGAAAGTCTGAACGAAAACGCTGTACTAGAAGTGGGGCAAAATTGAGTTACAAGATTTGCCACAATCCCACGAGCAAACAAACAAACAAACGTAGCGAAATAAATAAAAGTAACAGATATTTTATCTTTAGGAATGTTGTTTGAGATACATTCTCCATGAGATGTTATCATGAATTTTCTACAACGATATTTCTCCGCGATACACATTTTCCATATATATATATTTGACCTCTCACCGGTAATTGTAAGAATGTAATAGAAAACCCCGGGTGTATTTCCCCCGCCTATAAAATATGATTTACACCCGGGCTTAAGTCTGCTGCCATAGTTGTGTTGTATGTTAGCAACTGTTCTTAAATGGCTTAGTTCGAGGGGACAGGATCACATAGGTGGAGCCAGTCACGCGGGATTACACAGCTCTTGTTTACAGGCTTCCCTCACCCACAACAGTCACGTGATTTAGTACTCACGTCCTCTATTTATGCTGCTGGGTTGGGCGTGGTTTGATCGATTGGGCTTTTGATGGGGAGTGGGCTTTTGTCTGGTGTTTGGTGGGCTTTTGTCTGGTGTTTGGTGGGGCGTGGGCTTTTGTCTGGTGTTTGGTGGGCTTTTGTCTGGTGTTTGGTGGGGCGTGGGCTTTTGTCTGGTGTTTGGTGGGCTTATGTCTGGTGTTTGGTGGGCTTTTTTCTGTTGTGTGGTGGGCTTTTGTCTGGTGTGTGGTGGGCTTTTGTTTGGTGTTTGGTGGGCTTTTGTCTGGTGTTTTTGTGGGCTTTTGTCTAGTGTTTGGTGGGCTTTTGTCTGTTGTTTAGTGGGCTTTTGTCTGGTGTTTGGTGGGCTTTTGTCTAGTGTTTGGTGGGCTTTTGTCTGTTGTTTAGTGGGCTTTTGTCTGGTGTTTGGTGGGCTTTTGTCTAGTGTTTGGTGGGCTTTTGTCGAGTGTTTGGTGGGCTTTTGTCTGTTGTTTAGTGGGATTTTGTCAGGTGTTTGGTGGGCTTTTGTCAGGTATTTGGTGGGCTTTTGTCTGGTGTTTGGTGGGGTGTGAAAATATTTTCCTGAGCTGACTACTGGAGTGATCTAGATATCTGTGGGCTGATTCGATTTCTTTCTTGAGCTCTTGTCTAAAACAACAACGCGCCGCCATATTTGACTGGACCCCCTCCTTCCCCTTCTCCATTTAATGGTGCGGCCTGACGTCATGA
The DNA here is from genome assembly GCF_028476545.2 of Physella acuta. Lineage (NCBI taxonomy): Eukaryota > Metazoa > Mollusca > Gastropoda > Physidae > Physella > Physella acuta. The sequence goes on from NW_026732408.1 coordinate 409,264, forward strand.
CATGCACGCCCTTAATGCGGCGAGCCAGTAAGCAGCGCCCGTCAGGCGAACTTGTCTGCTGCTCCACCAAAGCTTTTGTTTATCACCTCTGGGAGGGGAGAAAAGTCGGACAAAATAATTCCCTCCCCTCCCCACCCCCTCTCCTCCCCACCCAGTTTTGAATGTATCGTCTACTGGTTGAGTCAGTACACAAAAGCCACTTAATTGGATTGTAACGGAAACTGTGGTCAAATGGGGTTAACGGTAACATTGGTTGGTTGTTTTTTTTTTTACGTCAACATGATATTTATCACTTCACATAACGCAATGTTTTATGACTGAAGAAGTTACAATGTTTTATGACTAATAATGTCACAATGTTTTATGACAGATAATGTCACAATTTTTTATGACAGATAATGTCACAATGTTTTATGACAGATAATGTCACAATGTTTTATGACAGATAATGTCTCAATGTTTTATGACAGATAATGTCACAATGTTTTATGACAGATAATGTCACAATGTTTTATGACAGATAATGTCACAATGTTTTATGACAGATAATGTCACAATGTTTTATGACAGATAATGTCAAAATTTTTTATGACAGATAATGTCACAATGTTTTATGACAGATAATGTCTCAATGTTTTATGACAGATAATGTCACAATGTTTTATGACTGAGGAAGTCAGAATGTCACTGATGATACATAATGTTTCATGAGTCATGACTGATGAAATCACCATATTTTATGACTGATGAAATCACCATGTTTTATGACTGATGAAATCACCATGTTTTATGACTGAAGAAACCATGTTTTATGGCTGATAATTGTCACCATGGTTTAATCTGAGGCCACTGGCCAGGCTCCAACATTGGAGGTGTTCACAAAATTGTAGTTGAATGGTGGACTGAAGTGACCTCCTAGAACTCACAAAATTGTATTTGAATGGTGGACTGAAGTGACCTCCTAGAACTCACAAAATTGTATTTGAATGGTGGACTGAAGTGACCTCCTAGAACTCACAAAATTGTAGTTGAATGGTGGACTGAAGTGACCTCCTCCAACTCACAAAATTGTAGTTGAATGGTGGACTGAAGTGACCTCCTCCAACTCACAAAATTGTAGTTGAATGGTGGACTGAAGTGACCTCCTCCAACTCACAAAATTGTAGTTGAATGGTGGACTGAAGTGACCTCCTCCAACTCACAAAATTGTAGTTGAATGGTGGACTGAAGTGACCTCCTAGAACTCACAAAATTGTAGTTGAATGGTGGACTGAAGTGACCTCCTCCAACTCACAAAATTGTAGTTGAATGGTGGACTGAAGTGACCTCCTCCAACTCACAAAATTGTAGTTGAATGGTGGACTGAAGTGACCTCCTCCAACTCACAAAATTGTAGTTGAATGGTGGACTGAAGTGACCTCCTCCAACTCACAAAATTGTAGTTGAATGGTGGACTGAAGTGACCTCCTCCAACTCACAAAATTGTAGTTGAATGGTGGACTGAAGTGACCTCCTCCAACTCACAAAATTGTAGTTGAATGGTGGACTGAAGTGACCTCCTCCAACTCACAAAATTGTAGCTGAATGGTGGACTGAAGTGACCTCCTCCAACTCACAAAATTGTAGCTGAATGGTGGACTGAAGTGACCTCCTCCAACTCACAAAATTGTAGTTGAATGGTGGACTGAAGTGACCTCCTCCAACTCACAAAATTGTAGTTGAATGGTGGACTGAAGTGACCTCCTCCAACTCACAAAATTGTAGTTGAATGGTGGACTGAAGTGACCTCCTCCAACTCACAAAATTGTAGTTGAATGGTGGACTGAAGTGACCTCCTCCAACTCACAAAATTGTAGCTGAATGGTGGACTGAAGTGACCTCCTCCAACTCACAAAATTGTAGCTGAATGGTGGACTGAAGTGACCTCCTCCAACTCACAAAATTGTAGTTGAATGGTGGACTGAAGTGACCTCCTCCAACTCACAAAATTGTAGTTGAATGGTGGACTGAAGTGACCTCCTCCAACTCACAAAATTGTAGCTGAATGGTGGACTGAAGTGACCTCCTCCAACTCACAAAATTGTAGTTGAATGGTGGACTGAAGTGACCTCCTCCAACTCACAAAATTGTAGTTGAATGGTGGACTGAAGTGACCTCCTCCAACTCACAAAATTGTAGTTGAATGGTGGACTGAAGTGACCTCCTCCAACTCACAAAATTGTAGCTGAATGGTGGACTGAAGTGACCTCCTCCAACTCACAAAATTGTAGTTGAATGGTGGACTGAAGTGACCTCCTCCAACTCACAAAATTGTAGCTGAATGGTGGACTGAAGTGACCTCCTCCAACTCACAAAATTGTAGTTGAATGGTGGACTGAAGTGACCTCCTAGAACTCACAAAATTGTAGTTGAATGGTGGACTGAAGTGACCTCCTCCAACTCACAAAATTGTAGTTGAATGGTGGACTGAAGTGACCTCCTCCAACTCACAAAATTGTAGCTGAATGGTGGACTGAAGTGACCTCCTCCAACTCACAAAATTGTAGTTGAATGGTGGACTGAAGTGACCTCCTCCAACTCACAAAATTGTAGTTGAATGGTGGACTGAAGTGACCTCCTCCAACTCACAAAATTGTAGTTGAATGGTGGACTGAAGTGACCTCCTCCAACTCACAAAATTGTAGCTGAATGGTGGACTGAAGTGACCTCCTCCAACTCACAAAATTGTAGTTGAATGGTGGACTGAAGTGACCTCCTCCAACTCACAAAATTGTAGTTGAATGGTGGACTGAAGTGACCTCCTCCAACTCACAAAATTGTAGTTGAATGGTGGACTGAAGTGACCTCCTCCAACTCACAAAATTGTAGTTGAATGGTGGACTGAAGTGACCTCCTCCAACTCACAAAATTGTAGTTGAATGGTGGACTGAAGTGACCTCCTCCAACTCACAAAATTGTAGTTGAATGGTGGACTGAAGTGACCTCCTAGAACTCACAAAATTGTAGTTGAATGGTGGACTGAAGTGACCTCCTCCAACTCACAAAATTGTAGTTGAATGGTGGACTGAAGTGACCTCCTCCAACTCACAAAATTGTAGCTGAATGGTGGACTGAAGTGACCTCCTCCAACTCACAAAATTGTAGTTGAATGGTGGACTGAAGTGACCTCCTCCAACTATCTTACTCCTACATTTGATGAACTTGTTTCAACTTCAACGTTTCCCCACTGTTTGTACACTGCATGCCAGAGCTCCAGAGGAGAGACTAAATCGCTTTATGTGTCCTCCCTCTAGTTTAAGCTCATGTGTGCATCCCATTAACCTGTAGTATCAACTGACAGCTCGTATTGTAACACGATCCCCAGGGGCGACTGTCCTGAATACATTCAACCGTCTTAGTGTTGTTACCCACTGCAGAATTAATGAACCGGGAGTCTCCCCGAAACTTTCTCGAATATTTTTTTACAACATTACGGGGGATGACACCTCGGGATATAGACCTGATTTTTAAACCATTTTTAATTACTTAAACTTTTAAAAATAGAATAGATACTCCTAGGAAAAAGAATTGCACACTCAGTGAAAGCCAAAAAATCTGTGTAAAATAGTACGGAATATTATTAGTACTTTATAAATTCACATGCGTTTTTTGAGAAATCGGAAATAGCGTAAATTACTACTTCCGGTCAACGGATAGTACTCAAAATTTGACAGAAGACAGAGAATGAGATATTTTACTTACATGTGAAATTTTATTTATCGGACAGAAATCGCTGAAAAGTTGATACAGAACTACAAATTTGATAAAATACTTGTATATAAAATTTCATCAACCTAGCTGTAACGGTACTCAAGTTATCGTGTTCACATACAAATACACACACACAGATATACGGACAAGATTGCAAAATTATGTTTTTCCGACTCAGGGAGGTGTAAAACGTCGAGATTTTAAAAAATCTCGATTTTTTTGTTTTGCACGGTTACAATACTTTCTTTATACTCTGTAAACGAGAAAGTAAAAATGAACCAATTTATCGCGAATGTAATCCACCCAGTTGATGGCAATCAGAAGAAACATAGCCAAATTGTACGGATGCAATTCACTCAACTGTCGTGTGTACCAAATATGTTGCCAAGTAAAGGATTAAGAACGTTTCAGTGGTATTACGATACCAAACATTTTTGTAGGGGGTCTATGGGAGTGATTATAAACCCCCTTGACCCCCAATGCCTATGACATATTTAGACTGTTTCACATTGCGCTGTTTAAAATATCTACATGAGACTGACATCCCCACCTCATTATACAACGAAAGCATGATCGTAAATAGCCGTACTTAGGATCATAAATGGATGAAACGAGGTCCCAATTAGGCTGATCAGATCAAACTGAAATGAATTGGATGCCTCACTGACGTGTTTGATAAAAGAGGAGACTCGATGGGCGGGGGGGGGGGGGGGGGGGGGGTTAAATCTGAAATAAACTAAATGGAAACACGTAATGAGGTTTGGGAAGTTTCCTTCAAATGTTCGTTGTTTGAATTCCATGTGGGAGGTGGGGGGGGTCATAATAGATCGGAAAACCTGAGAAAAATAGTGGAATATTATTGTCAGTTTAAACATGAGATATGAGTTACAGAAGTTTCTTCTAGAGCCAGACAATACTCTAGTCCAGACAATTAAACAACCCAATATCAAACCGTTTGATTATAATGTCAACAGCTCTTGAAGTATGGCAAATGTCAACTTGTAGCATCTTAAATGACAGAAGTATTGGATCCATGTCTAATGACACGAGTATTGGGCTCATGTCTAATGACAAGAGTATTGGGCTCATGTCAAATGACAAGAGTATTGGGCTCATGTCTAATGACAAGAGTATTGGGCTCATGTCAAATGACAAGAGTATTGGGCTCATGTCAAATGACAAGAGTATTGGGCTAATGTCTAATGACAAGAGTATTGGGCTCATGTCAAATGACAAGAGTATTGGGCTCATGTCAAATGACAAGAGTATTGGGCTCATGTCTAATGACAAGAGTATTGGGCTCATGTCAAATGACAAGAGTATTGGGCTCATGTCAAATGACAAGAGTATTGGGCTCATGTCTAATGACAAGAGTATTGGGCTCATGTCAAATGACAAGAGTATTGGGCTCATGTCAAATGACAAGAGTATTGGGCTCATGTCTAATGACAAGAGTATTGGGCTCATGTCAAATGACAAGAGTATTGGGCTCATGTCAAATGACAAGAGTATTGGGCTCATGTCTAATGACAAGAGTATTGGGCTCATGTCTAATGACAAGAGTATTGGGCTCATGTCAAATGACAAGAGTATTGGGCTCATGTCTAATGACAAGAGTATTGGGCTCATGTCAAATGACAAGAGTATTGGGCTCATGTCAAATGACAAGAGTATTGGGCTCATGTCAAATGACAAGAGTATTGGGCTCATGTCAATGGCTACGATGGTCTACATTTGAAATGACCTGTTTTCCTGACACACAAATTGACCTTGCTCCAACTAGGCAACTTGTGAGATGTGAATGACCTTGAGAGTTCACACGCCGCTCGCGTGAGAGCACGTGCTCAGATTTAAATGTCATGCAAGCCTTGTGTGGCTTCATTTAATTCACTCAGCCGCACTGGGTACCCGGCATTTGTAGGGGTGAAGGAGAAGAAATCTAAAATTAGTTGTTGGATCAACCTTTATGGATTTGGGTGTCCAGCACTAGAGGGGTGGGGGATGGACAATGGGGTGTAGGACGAGGGGTGGGGGATGACTTGGTTTAGAGGGGTGGGGTGCGCGTATGTAGTATCGTTTGTTTGACAGACGTTTGTCATCTAAGTTTATCTGATAATTTTTATTGTTTGACAGACGTTTGTTATGGTGTGTTCGATTGAAATTTTTCCTTTAATAGATAGTGTCCCGAAAATAGAGAGCTCAAATAAAATCTCAGAAAACTTCTTCTTTGATAAGATCGCTTAACTCTAGACATTCGAACCTGGTGAGGTGGTGAAATAAATGATGTGGCTTCTTGTTTTATCCTATCCCAGTCACATATCTCAACCCGGCACTTTCTAACACACAAACGATTTGAGTCAAACAACAGCAAGAAGTTTAGGATAGTTTTATTCGTTGAGGAATGTGTATTATTCAAGGTAGTGAATGTTCAGCCAGGCACAGCAAACAGTCTGTAGAGACAGGCAAAACAAACAGCCTGTACAGACAGGCAAAACAGCCTTCACAGTTAGTGGCTATGCATTTGGAAGAGCAGTAAAGATAACAAGACAGAGGGTAATATAACATTTACAGTATAACATATGCAGTATAACATTTGAAATATAACATATACAATATAACATTTAAAACAACATTTATATTGTAACATTAGAGTGAGCTACCAGATCGTCTTAACATAGTGCTGACCACACGATACCTTTGCAATGGTCAGAGACGGGTGACTAGCGTTATAAAACTACAGGCATGAGAATAAGCTGTACATAGTAGCATATATAAGCATTGTGGCTAATCTATCATATATATATATATATATATATATATATAATATTGTATGCATTATATATATATATATATATATATATATATATAATATTGTATGCATTATATATATATATATATATATATATATATATATATATATATATATATATATATATATATATATATATATATATATATATATATATATGATTATTTATGAATGAACGAAACTCCACTGCGATATATATAAGGCTAATTTAGTTAAGTACAAAATTGAATTTTTCTCACAAACGTGTCATACAGAACACAAAGTCAGCGTATAAAATAAATTACATCAACGTTACATTTTTTTCATTGAACATTAATTAGCCCACATATATACAATGTTTACATTATAACACAATCAATAATTAAAAACAAATGTCTATAAATATATGATGTATACATTAGTTTGATTATACCAAGCTCTGTATAGTGAACTGTTTCACACTAGACTTCATTGTTTACTGTGCAAAGGGCGCGTTAAAAAAATCGTTACTGGTAATCAAAGCGATAAGTGCGGGTATCGATCCAGGACAAAGTAAGTGAAAGATGAAACCGTCATGTTGGTATCGATTCCTGTCAGCGTCTACTCGGTGTTGAAGGATGTTGTAGACTCTGTGTTAAAGGATGTTGTAGACGCGGTGTTAAAGGATGTTGTAGACTCGGTGTTAAATGATGTTGTAGACTCGGTGTTAAAGGAAGTTGTAGACTCGGTGTTAAATGATGTTGTAGACTCGGTGTTAAAGGATGTTGTAGACTCGGTGTTAAAGGATGTTGTAGACTCGGTGTTAAAGGATGTTGTACATAGACTCGGTGTTAAAGGATGTTGTAGACTCGGTGTTAAAGGATGTTGTAGACTCGGTGTTAAAGGATGTTGTAGACTCGGTGTTAAAGGATGTTGTACATAGACTCGGTGTTAAAGGATGTTGTAGACTCGGTGTTAAAGGATGTTGTAGACTCGGTGTTAAAGGATGTTGTAGACTCGGTGTTAAAGGATGTTGTAGACTCGGTGTTAAAGGATGTTGTAGACTCGGTGTTAAAGGATGTTGTAGACTCGGTGTTAAAGGATGTTGTAGACTCGGTGTTAAAGGATGTTGTAGACTCGGTGTTAAAGGATGTTGTAGACTCGGTGTTAAAGGATGTTGTAGACTCGGTGTTAAAGGATGTTGTAGACTCGGTGTTAAAGGATGTTGTAGACTCGGTGTTAAAGGATGTTGTAGACTCGGTGTTAAAGGATGTTGTAGACTCGGTGTTAAAGGATGTTGTAGACTCGGTGTTAAAGGATGTTGTAGACTCGGTGTTAAAGGATGTTGTAGACTCGGTGTTAAAGGATGTTGTAGACTCGGTGTTAAAGGATGTTGTAGACTCGGTGTTAAATGATGTTGTAGACTCGGTGTTAAAGGAAGTTGTAGACTCGGTGTTAAAGGATGTTGTAGACTCGGTGTTAAAGGATGTTGTAGACTCGGTGTTAAAGGATGTTGTAGACTCGGTGTTAAAGGATGTTGTAGACTCGGTGTTAAAGGATGTTGTAGACTCGGTGTTAAAGGATGTTGTAGACTCGGTGTTAAAGGATGTTGTAGACGCGGTGTTAAATGATGTTGTAGACGCGGTGTTAAAGGATGTTGTAGACTCGGTGTTAAAGGATGTTGTAGACACGGTGTTAAAGGATGTTGTAGACTCGGTGTTAAAGGATGTTGTAGACTCGGTGGGGCTAATTATATAGCTTCATTCCTGGGGCATATTACACAAATACATTCAGCTCGATGGTATTTAATCTCTTGTTTTTGAACATTAAACGTCTTTAGACTTCACTGATAATTTTCTTAAAAGGGTTTAAGTACTGGTAGGGGTTCATTGCTATTAGGGTTTTACCTACGGATAAGGGTTCACCTGCCGATATCTGGGAACCCCTGATGATGTACTTTATATCAGCCTCGGGCAGTTGTACTATGACGTCATCTTGTGACACGATAGCCTTGATCTGTTTAATGGCCATTTGATTTGATTAGAAAATCTAAACTTGGAAATCGGGCAGTGGTTTGGTAGAGAATACAATTCTGAAACCTAAGGGACTGAAGCCATTCCCCATCAGAAACCTAAGGGAAGCCATTCCCCATCTGAAACCTAAGGGACTGAAGCCATTCCCCATCTGAAACCTAAGGGACTGAAGCCATTCCGCCATCAGAAACCTAAGGGACTGAAGCCATTCCCCATCTGAAACCTAAGGGACTAAATAAATTTCTACGTAAACAACTTGATACGCCAGAGAAGTCATCGAATCCGTTTCAAAGATTTTATCGTCAGCTAGAGCTTTGTAATGGGAGTCCGTTACATAACCAATGGAATTAGATGTCTACTAGAAATACTGCACGCTCGCAATGATAGAATTTAATACAATACCTGTGAGTATTCTGAAAGCTTCTAGATGGATCCAGATTAGGTTAGGAGTGGGGTCGGGGTAGAATTACAATCCATTTAATGAGATTAGTTTCACTAGATAGGGTCGGCCCAGTGCTGGGTCATGATGTGATCAGACTTTGTGAGGGTCATAAGATCAAACGTCCCGGGGTCATCATGTGATCAGACTTTGTGGGGTCAAAAGATCAAACGTCTTGATTTCAAACTTGTACGGAGAAGATTTGTGTTAAAAATGGCACGTTGGAAATTCCAGTAAGAAAATATGGCAAGAAATACATTCGGATTGGTTCTAAACATAGCAACAGTTTGAGTTACAATACCAGGAATCAAGTAGAGTTCAATAATAGGGTGTCACGACAAGGGCGTTACAAGGGAGTCACAACCGTGGCGTCACAACCATGGCGTCACAACCATTGCGTCACAACCATGACGTCATAACCATGACGTCACAACCAGGGCGTCACAACCATGACGTCACAACCAGGGAGTCACAACCAGGGAGTCACAACCAGGGCGTCACAACCATGACGTCACAACCAGGGCGTCACAACCATGACGTCACAACCAGTGCGTCACAACCATGACGTCACAACCAGGGAGTCGCAACAAGGGAGTCAAAACCAGGGCGTCACAACCATGACGTCACAACCAGGGTGTCACAATTGTGATGAATGACTCAGATAGATGCGGGTCACACAACAGGGGATGATTCTTTACTTGTACATTCACTGCAGAACTTCTCCAAATTTTTGTTTTGATCAATGGCCGATGAGAGCCCAGAACCATGGCCTTGACCTTCATCCATAAGACTGTAAATCTGGTGCGCATGTTGGTTTAAAAACTCCATGTCCTCACTCGTACACTCTGGCCCAGATTTGAAAATGACGTAACGTGTTTTGATCTCCCCTTTTGGGGTAACTATAAGGCCGACAATTTTCTTTTGAACGGCCTCGTTGGTAGGGAACACCACGCGAGATTTGACGTTGTTTGTTCCCACGACATCAGGCTGGGGTTTAACACTGTGGGTATCTGCGGGGTGTGGGTCCACGGCAGGTGAGGGTCCCGTATCTGGAGAGGGTCCCCTATCTGCGGGGTGTGGGTCAACGGTAGGAGAGGGTCCCGTATCTGGAGAGGGTCTCCTATCTGGAGAGGGTCCCCTATCTGTGAAGTGTGGGTCCCCTGTAGGAGTGGGTCCACTATGCTGATCTTGGGCTAGTGTGGGTCTTGTTCTGTCTTTAGAAGCATCCGTCTTGTCATTAGATCCGGGAGCGCCATGTTTACCGACGTTGTCATGACAACGGTTGTTTTGGAACGATACGATGATTTGGGGTGTGCTTGTTGTGGTTTTGTTGTTGTCGGTTTGGTCGGGTAAATTGTCTTCATCGGCGCTGTCATCGTCGGTGTCGTTGTAGAAACTGTTGAGAAACTCAAAGGAGAACTGGTCAGGGGCGAGGCGGACAATCTGCCCGGGGCTGGGCGTCTGGAGCCTGGGGCTGTGGCCCACGTGATGCACGCTGGGGCTTGGGTTGATATAGGTACTGAGTGGGAGCTGGGTCGGAGGGTCAGATGTTTTACTTCCGGGCCGGTCGTCCGTGTCACGTGATGACTTACATCCGGTGGGCTTGGAGGTGGGAGAGTCTTGGGGCCTCCAGCAGAAGAAACATTTGACGCGGCGTCGGTAGGACGGGTTCATGGCAAAGTAGATCTGAAACAGAGAGGCGGAAACAGGTTGAATCCAGCAGAAGAAACATTTGACGCGGCGTCGGTAGGACGGGTTCATGGCAAAGTAGATCTGAAACAGAGAGGCGGAAACAGGTTGAATCCAGCAGAAGAAACATTTGACGCGGCGTCGGTAGGACGGGTTCATGGCAAAGTAGATCTGAAACAGAGAGGCGGAAACAGGTTGAATCCAGCAGAAGAAACATTTGACGCGGCGTCGGTAGGACGGGTTCATGGCAAAGTAGATCTGAAACAGAGAGGCGGAAACAGGTTGAATCCAGCAGAAGAAACATTTGACGCGGCGTCGGTAGGACGGGTTCATGGCAAAGTAGATCTGAAACAGAGAGGCGGAAACAGGTTGAATCCAGCAGAAGAAACATTTGACGCGGCGTCGGTAGGACGGGTTCATGGCAAAGTAGATCTGAAACAGAGAGGCGGAAACAGGTTGAATCCAGCAGAAGAAACATTTGACGCGGCGTCGGTAGGACGGGTTCATGGCAAAGTAGATCTGAAACAGAGAGGCGGAAACAGGTTGAATCCAGCAGAAGAAACATTTGACGCGGCGTCGGTAGGACGGGTTCATGGCAAAGTAGATCTGAAACAGAGAGGCGGAAACAGGTTGAAACGTAATAGAAACATGCGGACACATTTTGAAACGGGAAGAAACATATTTTGAACGACCAAAAACATAAACAAAACGTGAAATGAAACAAAACATGCAGCAAACATGTGTTAAACCTCACAGAAATACGCTGAAATAGGCAAACCATGTACAAAAAAACATGAAACGATGTGAACAGCCAACAGAAAACATTTTCATAGTGCCAACATCTAGGTGGTAAACTAACGATGAGCTAGTCAGTTGTCTTTCTTAGTGCATCGTTGACAAAGCACTCAAACATTAGCTACTAGTCTGTTTATTGGGACATTGTTGAGAGGGAATCTGCATGGATTTGTATGGACACATGCACTGATGTGTAACGAAGACGTGATTATATTGACAAATCCAATGATGTGTGACGAAGATGTAAACCTGTGATTGTGTTGAACCTACAGCCTGTGATTGTGTTTAACCTACAACCTGTGATTACCTTGTGGTTAACTTACAACCTGTGATTACCCGGTGTTTAACCTACAACCTGTGATTGTGTTTAACCTACAACCTGTGATTACCCTGTGTTTAACCTACAACCTGTAATTGCACTGTGTTTAACCTACAACCTGTGATTGCGTTTAACCTACAACCTGTAATTACCCTGTGTTTAACCTACAACCTGTGATTGCGTTTAACCTACAACCTATGATTACCCTGTGTTTAACCTACAGCCTGTGATTGTGGTTAACTTACAGCCTGTGATTACTCTGTGTTTAACTTACCGAGTGTAATCAACTGTTTTAAGTCAAGAGACTTCCGTCCTATTTAAAGTAATCGATAAATATTTCTTGAACACTTCCTTAAGTGGAACAAGCCACAGGAAACAATCATACGCTACAGTAAGTCCTAATCAATGAGTGGAACTAGACGCCAAACCTGAGAGGAGGTAGGTTTGAGATGTGAGTGGAGGTAGGTTTGAGACCTGAGCGGAGGTAGGTTTGAGACGTGAGTGGAGGTAGGTTTGAGACCTGAGCGGAGGTAGGTTTGAGACGTGAGTGGAGGTAGGTTTGAGACGTGAGTGGAGGTAGTTTTGAGGCCTGAGTGGCAGTAGCGTAGCGAGGGGGGGGGGGGGCGGGGGGGGGGACATATGTCCCCGGGCGCCGACCTTAGGGGGCGCCAAAATGGGTTGGAAATATAAATAGAAAGGTTGAGAGGGGTACAAATCGAAAGTTTGAGGGGGGGGGGGTGCAAATGGAAATCTCGAGGGAGGGGGTGCAAATCGAACGTTTGAGGGGGGGGGGGTGCAAATCAAAATCTCGAGGGGGGGGGGGTGCAAATCGAAAAATTTGTCCCCGGGCGCCGGGAAGGGTCGCTACGCCTCTGCTGAGTGGAGCTAGGTTTGAGACGTGAGTGGAGGTAGGTTTGAGACCTGAGTGGAGGTAGGTTTGAGATCTGAGTGGAGGTAGGTTTGAGACGTGAGTGGAGGTAGGTTTGAGACCTGAGTGGAGGTAGGTTTGAGATCTGATTGGAGGTAGGTTTGAGACCTGAGTGGAGGTAGGTTTGAGATCTGAGTGGAGGTAGGTTTGAGACGTGAGTGGAGGTAGGTTTGAGACCTGAGTGGAGGTAGGTTTGAGATCTGATTGGAGGTAGGTTTGAGACATGAGTGGAGGTAGGTTTAAGATCTAAGTGGAGGTAGGTTTGAGATCTGAGTGGAGGTAGGTTTGAGACCCGAGTGGAGGTACGTTTGAGATCTGAGTGCAGGTAGGTTTAAGATCTAAGTGGAGGTAGGTTTGAGATCTGAGTGGAGGTAGGTTTGAGACCTGAGTGGAGGTAGGTTTAAGATCTAAGTGGAGGTAGGTTTGAGACCTAAGTGGAGGTAGGTTTGAGACCTGAGTGGAGGTAGGTTTGAGACCCGTGTGGAGGTAGGTTTGAGATCTAAGTGGAGGTAGGTTTGAGACCTGAGTGGAGGTAGGTTTGAGACCTGAGTGGAGGTAGGTTTGAGACCCGAGTTGAGGTAGGTTTGAGACCCGTGGAGGTAGGTTTGTGATCTGAGTGGAGGTAGGTTTGTGATCTGAGTGGAGGTAGGTTTGTGATCTGAGTGGAGGTAGGTTTGAGACCTGAGTGGAGGTAGCTTTGAGACCTGAGTGGAGGTAGGTTTGAGATCTGAGTGGAGGTAGGTTTGAGACCCGAGTGGAGGTAGGTTTGAGACCCGAGGGGAGGTACGTTTGAGATCTGAGTGCAGGTAGGTTTAAGATCTAAGTGGAGGTAGGTTTGAGACCTGAGTGGAGGTACGTTTAAGATCTAAGTGGAGGTAGGTTTGAGATCTGAGTGGAGGTAGGTTTAAGATCTAAGTGGAGGTAGGTTTAAGATCTAAGTGGAGGTAGGTTTGAGATCTAAGTGGAGGTAGGTTTGAGATCTAAGTGGAGGTAGGTTTGAGACGTGAGTGGAGGTAGGTTTGAGATCTGAGTGGAGGTAGGTTTGGGACCTGAGTGGAGGTAGGTTTGAGACCTGAGTGGAGGTAGGTTTGAGATCTGAGTGGAGGTAGGTTTGAGACCTAAGTGGAGGTAGGTTTGAGATCTGAGTGGAGGTAGGTTTGGGACCTGAGTGGAGGTAGGTTTGAGACCTGAGTGGAGGTAGGTTTGAGATCTGAGTGGAGGTAGGTTTGGGACCTGAGTTGATCCGAACCTGACCTGAGTAGTTTAGAAAGTGACCAGATAAATAAAATCTGACCCATGAGTCGCTACCCAGTCGTGTAGCCCAAGATCAAATTAGGTTTTGTCTTTTTCAAAATGTTTTGCGACGTTGTGGTTGACTCTATACATTCTTGAGTCACTCACAAGCACCTATAGTAAATGTGCTTTGAAAGTCAAAGTAGCAGCGTTAACCACACACACACACACACAAGCACCTATAATAAATGTGCTTTGAAAGCCAGTATAGCAGCGTTAACCTTGCACTACGATGTTTTGTGAATGTATTGATTTTGTGATTTTCTTTGATGAATAAAAATATCACACCTGCGACTCTCTTGGAATGAAAAGTTTTTTTGTTTTGTTTGATGACCCCCTTATGTAAAGGCTCGTATTGATTTCTTTCGTTTTTTCCAGGCTATAATTTCAAAGTAACGACATCAGGTTCGAGAATTTAAAAAAAAAAACAACTAACTACGTCAGTGACTGGACTTGATTGGCTTTGAAGAAAAGCGTGGGCATTTTTTTTTTTCTTCTAAGTGACATTTAGATAGATTTTGTTATGATGAAACAAATATTTCTTTTTATTCTTCTATTGTATGTTTTTGTATGTTGTTCTATATTGTTATATGTTGTATGTTGTTGTATGTTTTATGTTGTTGTACTTTGATGTATGTTGTTGTACAGATACATTCCTAGATTAAAGGACGTATAGGTGTGCAGGTATTTTTATGAAAATGTTCTGAAAGCAACACATATAGAATAGATGATAGACAGTACAAATAACTAGGAAATGACATTAAGGAAGATATAAATGTTACATAGATAACACTAGATGGTATATATTAAAGATAGCAAGTAAATGACAGAATAGAGAATAGACAGATGGCAGAGAATAAAACCCGTTAACAGAGGAATATTAATTAAGAATAAATGAGTTATGTAAATCTATCTTGAATTGTTTTTTAAGTTCTTACACTGATTAAATAACGGCAATACATTTTTTTTGTTTCACAACACAGTAAAGTTGTCATCACATAACTCTCTTGGTGCCTGTGAAAGTGGTGGTTTTGTGTGTGTCTATGTGTGTGTATGTATCTGCATGTGTGTGTGTCTGTATGTGTGTGCGTCTCTCTCTCTCTCTCTGTGACTGTGTGTGTCTGTATGTGTGTGTGTCTGTGTGTCTCTCTCTTTGAGTTTGTGTGTGTGTGTGTGTCTGTATGAGTGTGTGTGTCTCACTCACTGTGTGTGTCTCTGTGTGTGTCTGTGTGTGTGCTTGTGTGTGTGTCTGTATGTGTGTATGTCTGTCTCTGTGTGTGTGTCTCTCTCTTTGAATGTGTGTGTGTCTGTGTGTCTCTCTCTCTTTGAGTTTGTGTGTGTGTGTATGAGTGTGTGTGTGTCTCTCACTGTGTGTGTCTGTGTGTGTCTATTTGTGTGTGTATGTGTGTGTCTATGTCTGTGTGTGTGTCTTACCACAGGGTTGATCACGTGACTGATCTTGGCCAGGACTGTGGGGATGGCCGAGTGGACAGGGTGGACGTCGAAGGCTGGGACGTAGGCGAAACAAATGCTGAGCACTGAATAAGGCAACCAGATGATGAGGAAACACAGGCACATCAAGACGGCCATCTGGGGACAGTTCAAAACGAGGCTTGGGTTAACCTAAAACGAGGCTTGGGTTAACCTAAAGCGAGGCTTGGGTTAACCTAAAGCGAGGCTTGGGTTAACCTAAAGCGAGGCTTGGGTTAACCTAAAGCGAGGCTTGGGTTAACCTAAAGCGAGGCTTGGGTTAACCTAAAGCGAGGCTTGGGTTAACCTAAAGCGAGGCTTGGGTTAACCTAAAGCGAGGCTTGGGTTAACCTAAAGCGAGGCTTGGGTTAACCTAAAGCGAGGCTTGGGTTAACCTAAAGCGAGGCTTGGGTTAACCTAAAGCGAGGCTTGGGTTAACCTAAAGCGAGGCTTGGGTTAACCTAAAACGAGGCTTGGGTTAACCTAACCCGAGGATACATTTAACTTAGCGGCTAATGTTAATTAAACGCGGACGATAGTTAATTGATACACCAGCTTAAATCGAGGCTAAGGGGGTCACCCATAAATAACGTCACACAGCTTGGGGGGTGGGGAGCTCAGAATGTTGTAAGGATGAGTGATGAGGAAGTGGGTGGGTCAGAGAGGCTGTAAGAGGCTGAATTTTAGCGGTTATTTCGTGTTTTTAAGCCCTGTTTTGTAAATTGTATTAGAAATTGATTGAAATACTCTGTTGACCGAAATCAGTAACTATTTTAGAAATAATTTGATGATTAAGGGTGTTGTGAGGGGAGGGGAGGGGGGGAGGTTAAGGCGGAGGTGACGTCTTTTGTGAAAACATGTGATGGTGGAATTAGTCGAGAATCGTCAAGAAGCGTGACATCATTTTTGGATGACCCCCCCCCCTCCTAAAGCTCATTGAAAACCAAGTTAAAACGAGGCTAAAACCAAATTAAAACGAGGCTAAAACCAAGTTAAAACGAGGCTGAAGCTGACTGACAGGCTACTCACTCTGACCAGACGGTTCTGGCTCCGGGCCCGTCTCTTCCTCTCCACGAAGTACCGTCCGACACGTGCGGCGCTGACGTGCATGTGGTAGACCACACAGCCATAGCAGCACAGCATGGTGAAGAGTGGGACAGCCAGCACACCGGTAAACACGGCAGCTATGTAGCTGAAACCAGAGGTCGGAGGTTATTCACGCTACACAAAACAGGGTCAAAGGTTAAGGGTCTTTACGGTGCTGGAAACAGGGGTCAAAGATTAAGGGTCATCACGCTACACGAAACGGGGGCAGAAGCGTAGCGAGGGGGGGGGCGGGGGGGGGGGGGGGGCATATGTCCCCGGGCGCCGACCTTAGGGGGGGGGGGCGCCAAATCGAAAGTTTGAGGGGGGGTGCAAATGAAAAGTTCGAGGGGAGGGTGCAAATCGAAAATTTGCTCCCGAAGGGGGCGCCAAATTGAAAGTATGTCCCCGGGCGCCGGGAAGGGTCGCTACGCCTCTGAACGGGGGTCAAAGATTAAGGGTCATCACGCTACACGAAACGGGGGTCAAAGGTTAAGGGTCATCACGCTACATGAAACAGGGGTCAAAGATTAAGGAGAAGATCAAGAAATGGACTGACAGCTAGCTAAATAATTACTTCTAGAACTGCAGCAGATCGAGAGTAATGGCAAAAAAAAATTATGAACAAATTTACATAAGGTGTCGAGTATATGGAACAGTTAATTAATTGATTGTTGAAATTAGAGGTGGGTGATGATTGAATATTGATGATTGAATATTGATGATTAGAGTGTCATCGGAGGTAGAGGATTATTTGATGTCATAAAATCAAAAGTTTATTCAGCAAAGTGTGTATATAAAAGTCATGTTACCAAAGTTTAGAACCATTAAATGTTCAAGTCTAAGTTGAACAAACATTTTTGTTTAACACAGAATGGCATCGTGTTGCCTCCGGTAAGGCCCAATGTTTGAAGTGTCGTACAGTTGTGTTTATTAGACGTCGGTTTTTTTAAAAATTGGTTTACTTTGTAGCACTGGACATGATTAAAGACTATTTGTGCTTGGTTTACTTTGTAGCACTGAACATGATTAAAGACTTTGTATTTGAACTTGGTTTACTTTGTAGCACTGGACTTGAGTAAAGAGTGCACGGTCAATATCGGTGTCAGCTGTCAAAATCCTGACTAGATTAACTTGGGAATGTCAGTAAAAAAAAATGTAAACTAAATTTGGTGATATCTCCATGAATCTGACTCACGATATAATTAAATGCTGCGTTGTATTTCTTACTCATCAGAATCAAATTCATGACATTTCTAACAGCGAGCTATTTTTCTGAGATCTAAAATGTAGCAATCAAATATATGACATTTCTAACAGTTAGCTTATTATTCTGATATCGAAAATGCAACAATTTTGTTTAAATATGCTACTGGAGATTTCACTAAATTGAAACATCATCGATTTCTAGTTAGAACCAATGTAACAAGTACAGTGTCAAGTGGGTGTCAGTTGGGTGGATGCCATTGAGGTAGGGGTGTAACAGGATATACGTGAGGAAAAACATGTAATGGAGGTAACGATGTAATGGAGGTAATGATGCAATGTGGGTAACGATGTAATGTAGGTAACGATGTAATGGAGTTAACGATGTAATGGAGGTAATGATGTATTGTGGGTAAAGATGTAATGGAGGTAATGATGTAATGTAGGTAACGATGTAATGTAGGTAACGATGTAATGGAGTTAACGATGTAATGGAGGTAATGATGTAATAGAGGTAACGATGTACTGCAGGTAATGATGTAATGTGGGTAACGATGTAATTGAGGTAGCTACAAACCTCCGGTCTGGGGTCCGCCACGCTACTGTACACGACGTACCAAACGGTTCAGGGGCGTAGTCTCCCCACCCCAGCAGGGGCGCCGCCGTCCACACCAGGGCGTACACCACCACCCCCAGTAGGGTGGCCACGGTGTAGCTCGGGGACTTGACAAGGGCTGGAGAATACAAAATGGCGGCTTTGGTGTAACGATTAGAACAAATATGTGTGAGGTTTAATGTCACGATTAGAACAAATATGTGTGGGGTTTAATGTCACGATTTAAACAAATATGTGTGGGGTTTAATGTCACGATTTAAACAAATATGTGTGAGCTTTGGTGTCACGATTAGAACAAATATGTGTGGGGTTTAATGTCACGATTAGAACAAGTATGTGTGGGGTTTAATGTCACGATTAGAACAAATATGTGTGGGGTTTAATGTCAGATTAAAACAAATATGTGTGAGCTTTGGTGTCACGATTAGAACAAATATGTGTGGGGTTTGATGTCACGATTAGAACAAATATGTGTGGGGTTTAATGTCACGATTAGAACAAATATGTGTGGGGTTTAATGTCACGATTAGAACAAATATGTGTGGGGTTTAATGTCACGATTTAAACAAATATGTGTGAGCTTTGGTGTCACGATAAGAACAAATATGTGTGGGGTTTGATGTCACGATTAGAACAAATATGTGTGGGGTTTAATGTCACGATTAGAACAAATATGTGTGGGGTTTAATGTCACGATTAGAACAAATATGTGTGGGGTTTAATGTCACGATTAGAACAAATATGTGCGAGGTTTAATGTCACGATTAGAACAAATATGTGTGGGGTTTAATGTCACGATTAGAACAAGTATGTGTGGGGTTTAATGTCACGATTAGAACAAATATGTGTGGGGTTTGGTGTCACGATTAGAACAAATATGTGTGAGGTTTGGTGTCACGATTTAAACAAATATATGTGAGGTTTAATGTCACGATTAGAACAAATATGTGTGGGGTTTAATTTCACGATTGAAACAAGTATGTGTGGGGTTTAATGTCACGATTAGAACAAATATGTGTGAGGTTTAATGTCACGATTAAAACAAATATGTGTGGGGTTTGGTGTCACGATTAGAACAAATATGTGTGGGGTTTAATTTCACGATTGAAACAAATATGTGTGGGGTTTAATGTCACGATTAAAACAAATATGTGTGAAGTTTAATGTCACGATTAAAACAAATGTGTGTGATATTTGATGTCCTGATTTAAACAAATGTGTGTAAGATTATGTGTGATGATATCACGATTAAAATAAATCAAACATCTTTGACACTAAACTGGGATGAACTCGAGTAATACCAGGTACTAATGTTATTCTTCAATACTAAATCAAATGTTTGATACGAAAGTAAACATTTCATACAAAACGGATGTTTCTATCTTGCAGCATCATGAATGTGTGTCAGTCTGTATAGACTCTATCTTGAAGCACCATGAATGTGTGTATCAGTCTATATTGTCTCTATCTTACAGCATCATGAAGGTGTATCAGTCTGTATAGACTCTATCTTGAAACAACATGAAAGTATTTGCCTCCTTTATTCGTCTCGTGCTGGCTTCAAATCCGGCACGAGATCTGGAGAGATCTCTAGTTTTAGAACTTTGATTTCCGGAAGATTAGGTCTGAAACGTGTGTGTATTTGTGTGGTAGTTGTTAGTTCGTAGGCCCTTAGTGTGTGTATTTGTGTAGTAGTTGTTAGTTCGTAGGCCCTTAGTGTGTGTATTTGTGTAGTAGTTGTTAGTTCGTAGGCCCTTAGTGTGTTTATTTGTGTAGTTGTTAGTTAGTTCGTAGGACCTTAGTGTGTGAATTTGTGTAGTTGTTTTTAGTTCGTAGGCACTTAGTGTGTATTTGTGTGGTCGTTGTTAGTTCGTAGGACCTTAGTGTGTGTATTTGTGTGGTAGTTGTTAGTTCGTAGGACCTTAGTGTGTGTATTTGTGTAGTAGTTGTTAGTTCGTAGGCCCTTAGTGTGTGTATTTGTGTAGTAGTTGTTAGTTCGTAGGCCCTTAGTGTGTGTATTTGTGTAGTAGTTGTTAGTTCGTAGGACCTTAGTGTGTGTATTTGTGTAGTAGTTGTTAGTTCGTAGGCCCTTAGTGTGTTTATTTGTGTAGTTGTTAGTTCGTAGGACCTTAGTGTGTGTATTTGTGTAGAAGTTGTTAGTTCGTAGGCCCTTTGTGTGTGTATTTGTGTAGTTGTTGTTAGTTCGTAGGCCCTTTCCGATTGCGTCATGATAAATATCATTATCAATTTTTCTTGACATAAGATTTGTCATTACATTATGCATTTAAAGATTACTGTATTCAACAAGAACAGGAGAGATAATCAGGTTAAATAGAAATATTTGATTCGTGTTTAATTTAACAGCAGCGATCGATTGATACGTGGGGTCAGCTTTATTCACTGACGTTCACAGATCTGACATTTGACCCCAGATGTGAATAGATAAGTTACAGATAATGGTCGCTTAGAGCTACTGATCGGGTTTAGCTCAAATAATTACCCCCCCCCCCCCGAAAGAACTCTGAGAAGAAGAAGAAGCTGCATTATAAATTGGTCAAAATTGTGTTTTGAGATGAGCCACAAGCAGAAAAACAGACAGACAACACGGAGAATCTTATGTGAAGTGTTGATGTAAAGTGTGATCACGTCTAACTTTATTGAAGAGTTTGAGGTGATCACGTGATCACGGCGCTACTTACCACAGTGTGGCATCTTGACACTGAGCATGCGGACAATGGACATAGTGGACAACACCCCCACGTCGATTGTGCTGAACAGGAATCCAAAGAAGCCGTTGATGGAACAGCCTAGAAAAAATAGATGGTAAAATAAGTTGAATGTGTCAGTAGTTGGGACGTGTTTAAATAAATGTGGATCAAATATTCTTGGGAATTCAGACAAGGGATTTAGACAAAAACGTATAAGACATTTAGGCCAAAATTTCAAAAGAAGTAAGACAAAATATTATCAGGAATGAGACAAAATATCCACAAGGTTATTGAGAAAGGTCCGAAACGTGTGTCCAAAAACCCGGACAGGAAGTCACGTGTTACGTCCAGTAAGAACAGACCGTCTGCTTGGCAGGGGATTATATTCCACACGACGGATCTCGTTACACATTAGTTTTGATAATCATTTATGATTATTACATCTTCTTTTTAATTGTTTTTAATGAATTAAATAGGCGAAACCTGAAACTAGAAAGAGCACAGAATTTTTTTCAATGTTCACAATCTTTTATCTGACTTCAGTTTTCATCCTTGCTTGATGCTTTGTTTTTTGTCTTTTTCCGTCTTGCGTTAAAATTTGCGAGCGGAATTTCAGACCATTCTACCCAACCGATTTGTTTCAAACTTGACAAAAAAGTCAAGATCAGATGACAATGCAATGTGACATAATATTTGACATAATTAGAACTTTAAATTTAAAAAAAAAATGTATTCACGATTGCTATATAAAGTACAAATTTCATCGCGTTACTTTCACAATATATAGCATTCAATTGTCACGTACTTCGTTTTAAAGCTAAGAAGTTCGATTTTATAATTTTTTTAAAAGTAGGCCTATTTAGTAAAAAAAAAAATTAAAAATCCTCTTATAGTAACACATTTTTATTTAAGTACTAAAATAAGAATAATATCTATAATAATAGTTTCGCTGTCTCTCTATCTATCTATCTGTCTGACAAGAACGCTCTAGAGAAAAGACAAGCAATTTAAAAACATGCACAGTAATTCGAAAAACGAAGTATGACGTCGACACATTTAGCGCACAGAGTAGAAAATAATCTCAAACCCAGAGAGTGCACACAGTTATATGACGTCATTGATTATCGAGTAAACATATTCAATACAAAGGCAATTTGGTCTAATCTAAGTGGTTTGCGTGAAGAGTTTCTTGCATACAATTCTTCGGGTAGGGGCGAAGCCCCACCCCCCGCGTAAGAACGTCTGAGCCCCTCCCCCTCCCCAACTCAAAAGAAATTTCCTCATCGATACTCTATAATAAAATTAATGTGTCTAATCTAAAAAGTGGTTTTCTTGCAATGGGACGGTAGACATGTTTTTTTTTGGGGGGGGGGGGGGGGGTGGGTTGGTTTCAGTGTTTCTTTCAGACTTTTTCCTCCCCGGAGAGGGGTGGGGGTACTTGAAATTTTCGGGGGCGGGGGTAGAATTTTCTGGGAGGGGGCGGACACTGGAAAAAGTATATAATTATATTTCGTTGAATGGGACGGTAGACATGGTTTTTTTTTTGGGGGGGGGCGGTGGAGGGGGGGTTGGAGGGGTGGGGGGTGGGGGTGGGGGTGGGGGGGCGGTGTGTGGAGGGGGTGGTGTGTGTGGGGGGTGGGGGTGGGGGGTGGGGATGGTGTGTCGGGGTGGGGGTGGTGTGTGGGGGGTGGGTTGGTTTCAGTGTTTCTTTCAGACTTTTTCCTCCCCGGAGAGGGGTGGGGGTACTTGAAATTTTCGGGGGCGGGGGTAGAATTTTCTGGGAGGGGGCGGACACTGGAAAAAGTATATAATTATATTTCGTTGAATGGGACGGTAGACATGGTTTTTTTTTGGGGGGGGGCGGTGGAGGGGGGGGGTTGGAGGGGTGGGTGGGTGGGGGTGGGGGGGCGGTGTGTGGAGGGGGTGGTGTGTGTGGGGGGTGGGGTTGGGGGGTGGGGATGGTGTGTGGGGGTGGGGGTGGTGTGTGGTGGGGGGTGGGGGTGGTGTCTGGGGGTCGGGGGGGTGGGGGTGGGGGTGGTGTGTGGGGGGGTGGGTTGGTTTTAGTTTAGAGAAAAGAGACAGCACTATCAGCCTAGCGCCCGTTGTACCCTTCCTCAACGGGCCATTTATCTAGTGAAAAAGAATTCCTTTTAAATATTTAATAATGCTCCACTCCATTTAAGCCACTATAATAATCGATGTTTCTTGATCAAAACTATTCAGCACCAGTTAGAAGTAACTCGCTTTAAAAACCAAACGAAAGTTTGTGTTCACTGAATGAAGAGGATATAATGACCAACAAAATTAGTGTATATTGTGGGATGTGTAAGCGCTTATAAACAGTGACTGCGGCATTTTACAAACGAGGTAGTGTTACTAATGATAATTTTTATACTAAAGATACTATTCTAGAAAACTATTTTAGTATGTGCATAGCTAGCGATATTGTACAGTTCCTAGTTCTATTTATATTTACAGATGGGTTAAAGGTATCCAAACCTTTCTAATAAAAGAATTTACCGACCCACGCTTATAATATAGTTATATGGTATTTCAGTACTGACAAAAGAAAACCCCCTTTTTTTGAGAGCGTAAATAAAAAAATGTTTTTTTCATAATTACAAAAATTTTTTTTTGCAAAAGATTAATTAGTTATACGTTTTTGTAGTAAGTGGAATTAAGATTCCGTAGTTTGAAATTTTTAAAAATTAAAATTTAAAATTTAAATAGGTGGTGATCTAATCCTAGTTGGTGATCTAACCCTAGGTGGTGATCTAACCCTAGGTGGTGATCTAACCCTAGTTGGTGATCTAACCCTAGGTGGTGATCTAAACCTAGGTGGTGATCTAAACCTAGGTGGTGATCTAAACCTAGATGGTGATCTAAACCTAGATGGTGATCTAATCCTAGGTGGTGATCTAATCCTAGGTGGTGATCTAACCCTAGGTGGTGATCTAAACCTAGGTGGTGATCTAAACCTAGGTGGTGATCTAAACCTAGATGGTGATCTAAACCTAGATGGTGATCTAATCCTAGGTGGTGATCTAATCCTAGGTGGTGATCTAACCCTAGATGGTGATCTAATCCTAGGTGGTGATCTAATCCTAGGTGGTGATCTAACCCTAGGTGGTGATCTAAACCTAGGTGGTGATCTAAACCTAGGTGGTGATCTAAACCTAGGTGGTGATCTAAACCTAGGTGGTGATCTAAACCTAGGTGATCTAAACCTAGGTGATCTAAACCTAGGTGGTGATCTAAACATTGGTTGTCTAGCGCTCACATAGTTTATAAGAGGCAATTTATCAAAAGTAATTATATTCAGGTAATTACAAAATAATTTAGGGCGATGCTTATACAAAACACAATAAAATAATATTTTCCCATCATCAAATTGTTGCACAAATTATGCCAGGGTTTATTAATGTCGGAAGTAAAAATTAGTTTTTTGTTTTGTTTTTGGCTTTCTGTAATTTATTTTTTCGCATTTGAAAATATTAGTGTATGACGTATACATTAGAATAAATACACGATGGACATTTGAATTTAATACACAATTGTATTGATGTAAGGTGAATTAAAGTTGAATTTTACCGGAAACTTGAACGCCATCAATAATACTCTAAAACAAGATAAGATTTTTTTACACTAGAATCCCATTATGGCGTTGTATTTTGTTGCTAGCCGATAGCGCGCGTGATTTTATCTAATGTATGCCCGTGCTGGGGGGTGGGGGTGGGGGGGGGTGGGGGGTGGGTGGGGGGGAGAGGAATGAGTGATGTGCAGAGGCGTAGCGACCCATTAGGGTACCTGTTGCAAACTATCAATTTTGTAACCCCACCCTAAAAAATTATTACATATAGTTATTCAAGTTTGCAGAAAAGCGACCCCCTCTCCACCGCTTTGGAAAGGTGAAGGGGCGTTTTTTTGCTAGTCAGTGTCCCGTAACGGTTTTTATGTTGGTATCACACAATCGCTGTAGGAAACGCTTAAATCAGTCTGTAAAGCCAAACAGCAGTTTGCCATTGACTGGGTATAATTAAGTAATATAGCTCACAATGAGCTTTTTTTTCCTACCCCATTTGGTGCCCCCTAGAATTGGCTCTTAGGGCGGCCGCCCCACCCGCCTTCCCCTAGTTACGCCTTTGATGCTTTGTTGTTAAGTTATACCATAAAAATAGGCCTTAGATTTTATTTGGAGTTTGTGTAAGAGGGTGGGGGGGGGGGGGGGGAGGTTCCCGTATTGTTCTATCGATTCGTACTTGATTTATTTTGTTTGGTTATACTGTCACCGATCCTTTAAAAAAAACCAATAACCTCTGTGAGATAATGCTTGACTTGTACATTGAATCAATTATTTCATTCTACATTTACTTTGTCTCCCGACTGCGGATTATTTTTTTTAATTTGTTCACATTTATAGTTTATAGTGATGTATTATTATAATTTATATGTGTTTTATTACAATACGATCTAAGCTCCTATGACGTCACAAAGCGTGTAACTCACGACGCTAACTTACTCATGATGCACCAGGGGAGTAACAAGTATACATTCATTGGGATTTTAAAACGGAATATTAGCGATATTTTAAAAATTGAAAGATTTAACTTTGTAAGATTTGTATTAGTTATGAGGGGTGTTGACTTAAGAACCATAAGTTGGGGGAAGGGATAAAGTACTAAGTGTCATTAAAACTTAAGTTTTGAAAACATTAATATAATAATTATCTTTTTCCGTGCATGTCCTATACACAAGGGTCTGATGAAGTAGAGTTCATCTATTTCAATGACCTCGGCATATGAACGGACAGTGTCAGCCCTATGCCCAGCCGCCTGTGCTTCCCTCACATGAGTCAGGTACTCATTAGAGCTGGGTGGACTCAAGGAAAACCTGCAGTCACGGGCCTGAACACAGATCCCATCTCGAGACCTTTAGGCAAACAGTCAAACGCTCTACTGTTCGACCACTCCGTCTTCCAATATGGTACCAATCTCCCAATACTTTAGTTAGAAAAACAATAATATAATTGTAAGTGTCCTTAAGATTTAAGTATTAAATCGCTCTTGTTTTGTTACAATACCTAAAAAAAAAGGTTGGTAGCAAATTTGAGTTTCGAAATATTTCTAGAGCGACCAACGGTTTAATTTTTACTGTTATTAACACTAAAACATTTGTATTAAGTTTCTAAATGTTAATGCTTTTGAAAGCTTGTTACTAGAACTTTGAAGGTTTCTATTCTTGTTTTATTAATACAATATTTTATGAAATTAAATCGTTTTGTTTTCTCGTTAAATTTTTAAGAAAATAAAACTAAAATAAAAATTGTTTTTAATTTTCCCTTTTTATTTCTGCGTGCAGTACTACATAAAAGGCAGCACATTCATTCATTACGTTTATTATTGTCGCCCTTGGTTAAGCAATCTTGTTTGCTGAAAATGTTTAAAGTTTAATATTAAAAACCCAATGCTAGAATTAATTAACTTTATTTTATATATGGAGGCACTTAACATTATTTGTATTATTTTGTGCTGGGTTATTATTCTTAAACTTGTAAGAACGTATCGCATGAATTATTGATCAATATAACATTTTTGAATAAGCCAAATCACAGTCAAATCATTTTAAAGGGCTGTTTAGAAAAACAAAAACAAAAACAAAAACCGCGTTGGAAATTAAAAATTAACGGTGACCTATATTTATATCGATAATCTAGACGAGTGTACAGAGGGCGCCGAGGTCAGAGTGACCTTGATGATTTATAAATTATTCACTTCCGGTTATATAGGCCAACTTCGTTTTTAAAAATAATTAAAACAGGAGAGAAAAAAAATATTGTTTGAATACGTTTAATGAAGTTGACAAGAATACAGATTGTGTTTCTTTACGTTTTTATGTAATTTTTGTTGAATTGATTGCGTTCATAACGTGAGCCAAATTGCTGTTTACATGTTGCAAGGGCTCAACGCCATTTCGTTCATCACATAATTAAAGTAAAACCATATGCGAGAAATTGATGAAAATAAATTTAAAATAAATACAATGTCTTTATTTCCATGTAATAATTAATTGCAATTAATTTGCCGTGGCTTGGCTTTTGTTTACAGTATCAATTTTTGTATCAGCGTTTTCAGGCAGAGTAAATGTTTGCATCAATTTGGTAATAAACGGTTACCAAGGAGACGAAGTTTGTTGTCCGTGTGAACAATGACAAGTGTGGATCCATGTCAAAAATGACAAGTATGGGACGTGTCAATAATGACAAGTATGGATCCATGTTAAAAATGACAAGTATGGGACATGTAAAAAATGACAAGTATGGGACATGTAAAAAATGACAAGTATGGATCCATGTCAAAAATGACAAGTTTAGATCCATGTCAAAAAATAATAAGCATGGGACAAGTGTGGGTCCATGTCATCAATGACAAGTGTGGGTCCATGACAGTAATGTCAAGTGTGGGTCCATGTCAGCAATGTCAAGTGTGGGCCTATGTCATCAATGACAAGTGTGGGTCCATGACAGTAATGTCAAGTGTGGGTCCATGTCAGCAATGTCAAGTGTGGGTCCATGTCAGCAATGACATGTGTGGGTCCATGTCAGCAATGACATGTGTGGGTCTATGTCAAGAATGTCAACAATGAAATGTGTGGGGAACGTCAACACGGAAACGTGTAAATCTAATACGTCTGATTTGCAAGCAGCCGACTGGATGATATTATAACCTGTGATATTTGAATCAATTTAAAACGTTTGTTGTGCTGATTTGAAAATCAGTAATATAATGTTCATTCTTAAATTACTCATCAATTAAAAGTTATATTTATGCTATCATTAAACTGTAAGATAGAAAAGTTAAAAAGTTTCTGCTTTAATTTTTTTTACTACAGATATTAGCCTTTTTACATTATATAGAAACTGGTGGTATTTGAAGTTATTAAAGAAACTGGTGGTATTTGATTAAAACTAAATGTGCTTTGTTTATAGATACGCAACCTAATAACATTTTCTAAGTATTTTAAATATATATTGAGACACCTACATTTGTAGACCTTTAAACATCTACAGGTGTAGGTACTATGACCTTGAAACATGTTCGGGTGTAGTTCCTATGACCTTTCTTAACACAACTACAGGTGACTTGATGGCTTTTGAGAAGCTACCAGTAGAATAAGGTCACTGATTTATGACGTCAAACAGACTAACTAAAAATAACCTCACTGTTACAGACCTCTAAAGTCTGTCAACCCGCCATACCTCTAAAGTCTGTCAACCGCCATACCTCTAAAGTCTGTCAACCCGCCATACCTCTAAAGTCTGCTCTGCCGCCATCCATTTACCTGTAGTTCAAAGTTCAAAGGTCACCGACTTACCTGTGTCGCCAAACAGCCATCGGTGTGAGATGGTGGAGACAAAGGTCAAAGGGTAACACAGGACGACCGCCATGAGGTCAGACGTGGCCAGAGCGATGATGTAATAGTCCGTGTTGGTCAGCTGGTTCTGGCGGTGCTGGCTGGTCCTCAGCTTGACCAGTGTCCACAGCACCACCACGTTAAGGAACAGACCAGAGATGACTGGAGAGAAATAACCCGGCATCAGGAGAGGTTGGTGGAAAGTTTTTAACTGTGGGTCTTAGGCCAGAACCCAAAATATAAGAACATTGTGAGTATAGCTTAGGTCAGATACCAAAATATTGAAACATTGTGAGTAAAGCTCAGAACCCAAAACATTAAAACATTGTCAGTATAGCTCAGGTAAGAATCCAACATATTAAAACATTGTGAGTATAGCTCAGAATCCAAAATATTAAAACATTGTGAGTATAGCTCAGAACCCAAAATATTAAAACATTGTCAGTATAGCTCAGGTCAGAACCCAACATATTAAAACATTGTGAGTATAGCTCAGAACCCAAAATATTAAAACATTGTGAGTATAGCTCGGGTCAGATACCAAAATATTAAAACATTGTGAGTATAGCTTAGAACCCAAAATATTAAAACATTGTGAGTATAGCTCAGAACCCAAAATATTAAAACATTGTGAGTATAGCTTAGGTCAGATACCAAAATATTAAAACATTGTGAGTATAGCTCAGAACCCAAAATATTAAAACATTGTCAGTATAGCTCAGGTCAAATCCCAAAATATTAAAACATTGTTAGTATAGCTCAGAACCCAAAATATTAAAACATTGTGAGTATAGCTCAGAACCCAAAATATTAAAACATTGTGAGTATCGCTCAAGTCAGATACCAAAATATTAAAACATTGTGAGTATAGCTCAGAACCCAAAATATTAAAACATTGATCAATATGCATCTCATGACGTTCGTCTACATTAGGTAAAAGAGTTTGGCCACAATGTGATAAAAATTTTTGGCCAAGTTTGTTACAAGAGTTTGGCAAACATGTGGTTAAATTTTGGTACCACAGTTTGGCCAACATGTGAAAAAAATGTTGGCCATTTGGTACCAGAGTTTGGCCAAGAGGCTGGCTAAAATATCCCCAGTGATATGACAATTTTCGTGATGTAATTCGGGTATTCCCGAGAATGGGCGTAACTAGCAGCGCCTAAAATAACTCTAAACTACTTACCTATAAATAGAATAGTCAGGCCAATGACGTAATCCCAGGCATCGCCCATCGATGAGACAAACGGATTCTTGACGTCATCGAGTGTGAGGTTGCTGTGAACTGTGGTGGCTGAGTACCAACCCGAGCTCCAGTTGAAAGACATCTCAGTCCCATCTACCTGCACCCTAAGATCAAGGATGGCCACGCATTCAGATCAATAGTGACCACGCCTTATGGCCAAGTGTGACCACGCCTTATGGCCAAGTGTGACCACGCCTTATTGTAAGTGTGACCACGCCTTATTGTAAGTGTGACCACGCCTTATTGTAAGTGTGACCACGCCTTATAGGAAGTATGACCACGCCTTATTAAAAGTGTGACCACGCCTTATAGCCAAGTGTGACCACGCCTTATTGTAAGTGTGACCACGCCTTATGGCCAAGTGTGACCACGCCTTATGGCCAAGTGTGACCACGCCTTATAGCCAAGTGTGTCCACGCCTTATTGTAAGTATGACCACGCCTTATTGTAAGTGTGACCACGCCTTATGGCCAAGTGTGACCACGCCTTATAGCCAAGTGTGACCACGCCTTATGGTCAAGTGTGACCACGCCTACAGACCAGGGTTGACCACGCCTTCAGGTCAGCGTTGTGTTGTGTTATCCACCAAAAAGAGTGCCATCAGTTCATTCTCCTGTCTTTAAAAATACATCTTGAGTCGTTGTTCTCTGAGGAAATAATAGGACAATTATTCAAAGACAACTTTGTTTCGCGGGTTTCTCAGGTGTTGTTTTTACCTCCCCTGATAAACCCAGATGTTTAACCAAAAGGTGTGTTATAATAGTTATTGAATGCATGGGGATTAATCGTTGAAATATACACACACATACCCACACCCACACGGTGACAGGCTAGTGGCTAACATTTGTAGTTTAGTGGCTTAGGCTAATGGCTAAATATGTAGGCTAGTGGTTAATTATGTAGGCTAGTGGCTAACATTTGTAGCTAGTGGCCAAATATGTTGACTAGTGGCTAAATATGTAGGCTAATGGCTAACATTTGTAGGCTAGTGGCTAAAATTTGTAGGCTAGTGGCTATCATCCCCTCACCGTAAGACCTGCAACTTATTAACATTTAACTTACGTTTCCATTTCGGTTTAAATTCGTAAAAAAAAATGTAAAACTCATTAACAGTATGTGAAGTATGTATGTGTGATATAAGAGTAAGCTAGCGGGTTCGAGTGAGTGCGTGTTTCAACTTGATTTGCCTAATTTAAATTAAACCGAATCCATTTTTATCTTTCTGTCAGCTTGCCCAGGTTTTTAAAATCTCTTGTTAGCGTTTGACAGCTATTCTGTCTCCAACTTTGAAAAAAATATCGGTAAAAAAAGGAAAAAGAAAAACTAGAAAAATTAAATGTTAGGGTAATTTTAGAACGTAATATTGTGAATGTGTGATTTTGATATAAATCTTTCAGATGAAAAAGGAAAATTTGGAAGAAAAAGTCGTAATGCTATGAATAATTCGATACGTCATATTTTAAACTCGAGTCAGATGTGAGTTGTCGGCCTTACTTGAGGATCAAATGGCGACAACCACTTAGATAACTCTATGAACTTTTTTGTCAGCGGAGGTTTATTTTAGATAGTTTAATGATTGTGTGAGTAAAGTGACAGCTAGCTTAACCTGTAGGTGAGTGATTGGATAGACAGGGATTAGTTTAGATAGGGATTAGTGTAGACAGATACACGAGCGTAGCTGATCTAGCATGGCAATATATATGGTGTGTATATATATATATATATATATATATATATATATATATATATATATATATATATATATATATATATATATATTTGTGTGTATGCGTATGCGTATGCGTATGCGTATGTGTATGTGTATGTGTATGTGTGTGTGCGTGTGCGTGTGCGTGTACGTGTACGTGTACCAATACGTATGTGTACGTGTACGTGTACGTGTACGTATATGTGTATGCGTATGCGTATGTGTATACAAATATATGAAAGTGAAGTGTCTGGCATGAAGCTAGTGACGTCACTGAGCTAACATCCCCCATCTCCCCGTTCACCACGTAGCTTTACACATTAGGAAGTTGATCCCACATGCAGCTATAGGCTACATCTTGTTGCTTTCAGCGTGGTCAGCCAATACCATTGAGCTAAGAGTGCGTCTCATGGGACAAGATGACCCAAGTAATCAATACAAAGTAGAGAGAGAAAACTCAAGGACGTCAATATTTACCCCGACATATGCCTGTCTACACGAACCATAGGCCACTCGGCTCTTAACACTGACAGTCGACAGCTACATTTTTACATGTCAAATATAAGGGTTAACACATGTTTATAATGGGGTCTGTCTATCGATCTGTCGGTCTGTCGGTCTGTCGGTCTGTCGGTCTGTCGGTCTGTCGGTCTGTCGGTCTGTCGGTCTGTCGGTCTGTCGGTCTGTCGGTCTGTCGGTCTGTCGGTCTGTCGGTCTGTCGGTCTGTCGGTCTGTCGGTCTGTCGGTCTGTCTGTCTGTCTGTCTGTCTGTCTGTCTGTCTGTCTGTCTGTCTGTCTGTCTGTCTGTCTGTCTGTCTGTCTGTCTGTCTGTCTGTCTGTCTGTCTGTCTGTCTGTCTGTCTGTCTGTCTGTCTGTCTGTCTGTCTGTCTGTCTGTCTGTCTGTCTGTCTGTCTGTCTGTCTGTCTGTCTGTCTGTCTGTCTGTCTATATATGTCTGTCAAATATTTTACATGGCAGTGAATTAAAGTAAAATAACACCGCGGCCAAAAGTAGAACGCTAATTTGACGTTACGAAATCAGGAAAAAGAAGAGGTCATTTATCAAACGGAGATAAAACAACTTTTTCGATCAAAGAAAAAGTAAATTGTTTAATAAATCACTTTGAGTGTTATAATGAATTTGTGTGTAGATCTGTAAGCTGGCCAGCCCCGCCCACCCACACATGTAATACATTTTCGTTAGTTTTATCTTCGCACTTTTAATCCGAGGCAAATTGTCAGGATTTCCAGCCTCAGCCACAGACTGTCAGGATATTTACTCCGGGCTGTCATTGATGAAGGTTGAAATTACGTTTATGTTGAATTTAGAAAAAAACAAACACATCTGACGTCACTTTTTTTTTCTTCTAACGCTACGTTGTACTTTCTGATAATTGAAGAATGGAATGAACTTTAATTTGAATATATTTCAATCTAGGAACTGTCGAAGAGATTTTTTCTGAAGTATTAGAGAACTGACATTAAATGTAACGTATATCGTGAATGTTTTATAACTAGAATATACACCCCTCATCCCTGTAAACAACCAAAATATCCATGTCAGTCAATTGGAGGATGGGGGCATTAACCCCGGGGATGGGGATATGGTTAGTTAGAGTCAGGGTTCGGGTTATGGATATGGATAGGGATGGAGATTAAAATAGGGTTATTGTAACGGTTGGTGTAAAGACCATGGAGGGGGGGGGGTAATTTTCTAGACCTGTCAAGATGTCTGTTCAAATTACCTACCCTTGCCGACGTCCATATTTAAAAAAATGTTTTCTAATTCTACGTGCATGACAGCGAACCTAGACCGTTGACATGACATCACATCTAGACCGTTGACATTACATCACACTTAGACCAGTGACATCACAACTAGACCATTGACATGACATCACACCTAGACCAGTGACATCACAACTAGACCATTGACATGAAATCACAACTAGACCAGTGACATCACACCTAGACCAGTGACATCACACCTAGACCAGTGACATGACATCACACCTAGACCATTGACATGAAATCACAACTAGACCAGTGACATCACACCTAGACCAGTGACATCACACCTAGACCATTGACATGACATCACAACTAGACCAGTGACATCACAACTAGACCAGTGACATCACACCTAGACCAGTGACATCACACCTAGACCAGTGACATCACACCTAGACCAGTGACATCACACCTAGACCAGTGACATCACACCTAGACCAGTGACATGACATCACAACTAGACCAGTGACATCACACCTAGACCAGTGACATGACATCACAACTAGACCAGTGACATCACACCTAGACCAGTGACATCACACCTAGACCATTGACATGACATCACAACTAGACCAGTGACATCACACCTAGACCAGTGACATCACAACTAGACCAGTGACATCACACCTAGACCAGTGACATCACACCTAGACCATTGACATGACATCACACCTA
This sequence comes from Physella acuta, assembly GCF_028476545.2. Taxonomy (NCBI): domain Eukaryota; kingdom Metazoa; phylum Mollusca; class Gastropoda; family Physidae; genus Physella; species Physella acuta. The sequence goes on from NW_026732408.1 coordinate 443,187, forward strand.
GACCAGTGACATCACACCTAGACCAGTGACATCACACCTAGACCATTGACATGACATCACAACTAGACCATTGACATCACACCTAGACCATTGACATCACACCTAGACCAGTGACATCACACCTAGACCAGTGACATCACACCTAGACCAGTGACATGACATCACACCTAGACCATTGACATGACATCACAACTAGACCAGTGACATCACACCTAGACCAGTGACATCACACCTAGACCATTGACATGACATCACACCTAGACCATTGACATGACATCACAACTAGACCAGTGACATCACACCTAGACCAGTGACATCACACCTAGACCAGTGACATCACACCTAGACCAGTGACATCACACCTAGACCAGTGACATCACACCTAGACCAGTGACATCACACCTAGACCAGTGACATCACACCTAGACCAGTGACATCACACCTAGACCAGTGACATGACATCACACCTAGACCAGTGACATCACACCTAGACCAGTGACATCACACCTAGACCATTGACATGACATCACACCTAGACCATTGACATGACACCTAGACCATTGACATCACACCTAGACCAGTGACATCACACCTAGACCAGTGACATCACACCTAGACCATTGACATGACATCACAACTAGACCAGTGACATCACACCTAGACCAGTGACATGACATCACAACTAGACCAGTGACATCACACCTAGACCAGTGACATCACACCTAGACCAGTGACATCACACCTAGACCATTGACATGACATCACAACTAGACCAGTGACATCACACCTAGACCATTGACATGACATCACAACTAGACCAGTGACATCACACCTAGACCATTGACATCACACCTAGACCAGTGACATCACACCTAGACCAGTGACATCACACCTAGACCAGTGACATGACATCACACCTAGACCATTGACATGACATCACAACTAGACCAGTGACATCACACCTAGACCAGTGACATCACACCTAGACCATTGACATGACATCACACCTAGACCATTGACATGACATCACAACTAGACCAGTGACATCACACCTAGACCAGTGACATCACACCTAGACCAGTGACATCACACCTAGACCAGTGACATCACACCTAGACCAGTGACATCACACCTAGACCAGTGACATCACACCTAGACCAGTGACATCACACCTAGACCAGTGACATCACACCTAGACCAGTGACATGACATCACACCTAGACCAGTGACATCACACCTAGACCAGTGACATCACACCTAGACCATTGACATGACATCACACCTAGACCATTGACATGACACCTAGACCATTGACATCACACCTAGACCAGTGACATCACACCTAGACCAGTGACATCACACCTAGACCATTGACATGACATCACAACTAGACCAGTGACATCACACCTAGACCAGTGACATGACATCACAACTAGACCAGTGACATCACACCTAGACCAGTGACATCACACCTAGACCAGTGACATCACACCTAGACCATTGACATGACATCACAACTAGACCAGTGACATCACACCTAGACCATTGACATGACATCACAACTAGACCAGTGACATCACACCTAGACCAGTGACATCACACCTAGACCATTGACATGACATCACACCTAGACCAGTGACATCACACCTAGACCAGTGACATCACACCTAGACCATTGACATGACATCACAACTAGACCATTGACATCACACCTAGACCATTGACATCACACCTAGACCAGTGACATCACACCTAGACCAGTGACATCACACCTAGACCAGTGACATGACATCACACCTAGACCATTGACATGACATCACAACTAGACCAGTGACATCACACCTAGACCAGTGACATCACACCTAGACCATTGACATGACATCACACCTAGACCATTGACATGACATCACAACTAGACCAGTGACATCACACCTAGACCAGTGACATCACAACTAGACCAGTGACATCACACCTAGACCAGTGACATCACACCTAGACCAGTGACATCACACCTAGACCATTGACATCACACCTAGACCAGTGACATGACATCACACCTAGACCATTGACATGACATCACAACTAGACCAGTGACATCACACCTAGACCAGTGACATCACACCTAGACCATTGACATGACATCACAACTAGACCAGTGACATCACACCTAGACCAGTGACATCACACCTAGACCAGTGACATCACACCTAGACCAGTGACATCACACCTAGACCATTGACATGACATCACAACTAGACCAGTGACATCACAACTAGACCAGTGACATCACACCTAGACCAGTGACATCACACCTAGACCATTGACATGACATCACAACTAGACCAGTGACATCACACCTAGACCAGTGACATCACACCTAGACCAGTGACATCACACCTAGACCATTGACATCACACCTAGACCAGTGACATCACACCTAGACCATTGACATGACATCACACCTAGACCATTGACATGACATCACAACTAGACCATTGACATGACATCACAACTAGACCAGTGACATCACAACTAGACCAGTGACATCACACCTAGACCATTGACATCACACCTAGACCAGTGACATGACATCACAACTAGACCAGTGACATGACATCACAACTAGACCAGTGACATCACACCTAGACCATTGACATGACATCACAACTAGACCAGTGACATCACACCTAGACCAGTGACATCACACCTAGACCATTGACATGACATCACACCTAGACCATTGACATGACACCTAGACCATTGACATGACACCTAGACCATTGACATCACACCTAGACCAGTGACATCACACCTAGACCAGTGACATCACACCTAGACCAGTGACATCACACCTAGACCAGTGACATGACATCACAACTAGACCAGTGACATCACACCTAGACCAGTGACATGACATCACAACTAGACCAGTGACATCACACCTAGACCAGTGACATCACACCTAGACCATTGACATGACATCACAACTAGACCAGTGACATCACACCTAGACCAGTGACATCACAACTAGACCAGTGACATCACACCTAGACCAGTGACATCACACCTAGACCATTGACATGACATCACACCTAGACCAGTGACATCACACCTAGACCAGTGACATCACACCTAGACCATTGACATGACATCACAACTAGACCATTGACATCACACCTAGACCATTGACATCACACCTAGACCAGTGACATCACACCTAGACCAGTGACATCACACCTAGACCAGTGACATGACATCACACCTAGACCATTGACATGACATCACAACTAGACCAGTGACATCACACCTAGACCAGTGACATCACACCTAGACCATTGACATGACATCACACCTAGACCATTGACATGACATCACAACTAGACCAGTGACATCACACCTAGACCAGTGACATCACACCTAGACCAGTGACATCACACCTAGACCAGTGACATCACACCTAGACCAGTGACATCACACCTAGACCAGTGACATCACACCTAGACCAGTGACATCACACCTAGACCAGTGACATCACACCTAGACCAGTGACATCACACCTAGACCAGTGACATCACACCTAGACCAGTGACATGACATCACACCTAGACCAGTGACATCACACCTAGACCAGTGACATCACACCTAGACCATTGACATGACATCACACCTAGACCATTGACATGACACCTAGACCATTGACATCACACCTAGACCAGTGACATCACACCTAGACCAGTGACATCACACCTAGACCATTGACATGACATCACAACTAGACCAGTGACATCACACCTAGACCAGTGACATGACATCACAACTAGACCAGTGACATCACACCTAGACCAGTGACATCACACCTAGACCAGTGACATCACACCTAGACCATTGACATGACATCACAACTAGACCAGTGACATCACACCTAGACCATTGACATGACATCACAACTAGACCAGTGACATCACACCTAGACCAGTGACATCACACCTAGACCAGTGACATCACACCTAGACCATTGACATGACATCACACCTAGACCAGTGACATCACACCTAGACCAGTGACATCACACCTAGACCAGTGACATCACACCTAGACCAGTGACATCACACCTAGACCAGTGACATCACACCTAGACCAGTGACATCACACCTAGACCAGTGACATCACACCTAGACCATTGACATGACATCACAACTAGACCAGTGACATCACACCTAGACCAGTGACATCACACCTAGACCATTGACATCACACCTAGACCAGTGACATCACACCTAGACCAGTGACATTACACCTAGACCATTGACATGACATCACAACTAGACCAGTGACATCACACCTAGACCAGTGACATCACACCTAGACCAGTGACATCACACCTAGACCATTGACATCACACCTAGACCAGTGACATGACATCACACCTAGACCATTGACATGACATCACAACTAGACCAGTGACATCACACCTAGACCAGTGACATCACACCTAGACCATTGACATGACATCACAACTAGACCAGTGACATCACACCTAGACCAGTGACATCACACCTAGACCAGTGACATCACACCTAGACCAGTGACATCACACCTAGACCATTGACATGACATCACAACTAGACCAGTGACATCACAACTAGACCAGTGACATCACACCTAGACCAGTGACATCACACCTAGACCATTGACATGACATCACAACTAGACCAGTGACATCACACCTAGACCAGTGACATCACACCTAGACCAGTGACATCACACCTAGACCATTGACATCACACCTAGACCAGTGACATCACACCTAGACCATTGACATGACATCACACCTAGACCATTGACATGACATCACAACTAGACCATTGACATGACATCACAACTAGACCAGTGACATCACAACTAGACCAGTGACATCACACCTAGACCATTGACATCACACCTAGACCAGTGACATGACATCACAACTAGACCAGTGACATGACATCACAACTAGACCAGTGACATCACACCTAGACCATTGACATGACATCACAACTAGACCAGTGACATCACACCTAGACCAGTGACATCACACCTAGACCATTGACATGACATCACACCTAGACCATTGACATGACACCTAGACCATTGACATGACACCTAGACCATTGACATCACACCTAGACCAGTGACATCACACCTAGACCAGTGACATCACACCTAGACCATTGACATGACATCACAACTAGACCAGTGACATCACATATAAACCATTGACATAACATCTAGACCACTGACATTACATAACACCTAGACCGTATCTCGACTGCTGCCATTGATTAGTTTAGAAAAAAAAAGTTCCTTTTTCTGTAATCACTGTGGCCTTGTGGGTATAATTTGACACGAGGGAAGCTCCGCCCATTGTCTTGTTCTTTTTTAGCACGACGTTTAGCCTGTCTGGACAACATCATGATGTCAGATTTAAAAGACTAGTGGAATTTTTTGCTGTCCTTCTGCACGAGATGCGGCCATGGCTGCTACAGGGTGGGTCTCGGGATAGGGAGACTGGGGGGGGGGGGGGGGTCATCTTTGAGGTCATCTGAATGTTGGGGTCGTTGGCAAGTGGGGTCATCTTTAGAGTGGGGTCATCTTTACAGTGGGGTCATCTGACTGTTGGGGTCGTTAGCAAGTGGGGTCATCCACAGTGGGGTCATCTGAATGTTGGAGTCGTTGGCAAGTGGCAGGCTGTATAATGTGTGAGTGGGGTCGTCTTAATAATTTGGTCATTAGAAACGTGGGATCGATTGTGCTGTGGGGTCGTCTGAGCCACATCTACCCCGTCCCACGCACATTTAAGTCCAATGAAGCAGCTTTAAGCAATTATTTTTCTTATACTTTACTTTATGAAACTGATGTTTTTGGACTTGTTGTTCTTACATTAAGAAAACACTTATCTTGTTACACAGCTTAGACTATAAAGGGGGCTAACTCTCAATATCTCTCCAAATCCGTGTCACTTTGCTTACAGCTTACACACAAACAATTCCATTGATAAACATCAGACATTTTTAACTTTTACAAACAACATTGTGAACTCGGCTTGTATTAACTGATTCTAATTTTTTTTGGTTGGGGGGGGGGGGGGGTGTGGTGTGGGGGACAGAGATCCGCCCATAGCAATAGAAAAATCACTCAAACACAAAACTCGATATAAATATCACGTGCATAAAATTAAATTACAAAACGTGAAATAAATATCATTTATTTTTCTCCCAATTTTCGCTAAATCATCCCCACCCCTTTTCTCTTCATGGATCAGCCTGATGTATGTGTTTACAGGTAAAGTACGTGTATCTGTTCGAGTGTCTGTGTTTAAGTGTGGAATGTTTGGTGTGGCGTTTAGTGGAGTGCGTGGCTTGTTGTGTGTTTGGTGGTGTGTGTGGTGTATATGGTTTTGTGTATTTTGATGTGTGTGGTGCGTATGTGTGGTGTTTGCGGTTTGTGGTGTGTAGTATGTGTGATGGGGTGTGTTTGTGGTGGGGTGTGGTTTGATGTGTGATGTGAGATGGTGTGTTTGTGTGGTGGTGTGGTGTGTGTGGTGTGGTGTGTGTGAATATAAACGTAATGAACCCTCAGACTTAGTCGATGAACATCTAAAAATAGAAAGCTTCAATGAATCCTATTTTTATGCTAGTAGAGATTAGGAAAAACAACATGACGACCTAATTAAACTAATCCACCCGACTTAATGGAAGAATAAAACAATCAATAACTCCCACTAGAGACACGCTGATGTGTATGAGTGGATTAGCAATCAACGGTTGCATCACAGTCATGCTGGTCATCTTATGTTGTGAGGGGGCCGGGCGAACAAATCTGAGCAACAACCGTAGGGGGGGGATAGGGGGCGGATACAGCACTTTAACAGTCCTTGACAGATGACTCTTGTGTTACGTGAATGTCGGTGTAAGCTTAAGTTTTGGGATTGTAGACTATAGCACCAGTACTTACGTGCGAGGCAGTAGAGTTTACCACAAAGATTAAGATGAGAGGCAGTAGAGTTTACCACAAAGATTTAAATGAGAGGCAGTAGAGTTTATCACAAAGATTAAAATGAGAGGCAGTAGAGTTTACCACAGAGATTAAAATGAGAGGCAGTAGAGTTTACCACCAAGATTAACATGAGGGGCAGTAGAGTTTACCACAAAGATTAACATAAGAGGCAGTAGAGTTTACCACAAAGATTAACATGAGGGGCAGTAGAGTTTACCACAAAGATTAACATGAGAGGCAGTAGAGTTTACCAAAAAGATTAAGATGGAGGCAGTAGAGTTTACCACCAAGATTAACATGAGAGGCAGTAGAGTTTACCACAAAGATTAACATGAGAGGCAGTAGAGTTTACCACAAAGATTAAAATGAGAGGCAGTAGAGTTTACCACAAAGATTAACATGAGGGGCAGTAGAGTTTACCACCAAGATTAACATGAGAGGCAGTAGAGTTTACCACAAAGATTAACATGAGAGGCAGTAGAGTTTACCACAAAGATTAAAATGAGAGGCAGTAGAGTTTACCACAAAGATTAAGATGAGAGGCAGTAGAGTTTACCACAAAGATTAACATGAGAGGCAGTAGAGTTTACCACAAAGATTAACATGGGAGGCAGTAGAGTTTACCACCAAGATTAACGTGAGTGGCAGTAGAGTTTACCACCAAGATAAACACGAGAGGCAGTAGAGTTTACCAAAAACATTAAGATGGAGGCAGTAGAGTTTACCACCAAGATTAACATGAGAGGCAGTAGAGTTTACCACAAAGATTAAAATGAGAGGCAGTAGAGTTTACCACAAAGATTAACATGAGGGGCAGTAGAGTTTACCACAAAGATTAAGATGAGAGGCAGTAGAGTTTACCAAAAAGATTAAGATGGAGGCAGTAGAGTTTACCACCAAGATTAACATGAGAGGCAGTAGAGTTTACCACAAAGATTAAGATGAGAGGCAGTAGAGTATACCACAAAGATTAACATGGGAGGCAGTAGAGTTTACCACCAAGATTAACATGGGAGGCAGTAGAGTTTACCAAAAATATTAAGATGAGAGGCAGTAGAGTTTACCACAAAGATTAACATGGAAAGGCAGTAGAGTTTACCACTAGTGGTAATTTGCCAGGGTTGCGTATTGTTACATGAGTTCGGTAAATGCTAAAGGCATTACCCGTCCGTCAATAGAGTAACTGAAATGGCCAGCAAATTACCCGTCCGTCAATAGAGTAACTGAAATGGCCAGCAAATTACCCGTCCGTCAATAGAGTAACTGAAATGGCCAGCAAATTACCCGTCCGTCAATAGAGTAACTGAAATGGCCAGCAAATTACCCGTCCGTCAATAGAGTAACTGAAATGGCCAGCAAATTACCCGTCCGTCAATAGAGTAACTGAAATGGCCAGCAAATTACCCGTCCGTCAATAGAGTAACTGAAATGGCCAGCAAATTACCCGTCCGTCAATAGAGTAACTGAAATGGCCAGCAAATTACCCGTCCGTCAATAGAGTAACTGAAATGGCCCGCAAATTCCCCGTCCGTCAATAGAGTAACTGAAATGGCCAGCAAATTACCCGTCCGTCAATAGAGTAACTGAAATGGCCAGCAAATTACCCGTCCGTCAATAGAGTAACTGAAATGGCCAGCAAATTACCCGTCCGTCAATAGAGTAACTGAAATGGCCAGCAAATTACCCGTCCGTCAATAGAGTAACTGAAATGGCCAGCAAATTACCCGTCCGTCAATAGAGTAACTGAAATGGCCAGCAAATTACCCGTCCGTCAATAGAGTAACTGAAATGGCCAGCAGAGTAATTAATAAATCGTAGTTCATTCATCAATGCGTTGTATAGCATACCAAACAGTGCGTTGTATAGCATACCAAACAGTGGACACGGCAACATTTAGAATACCCTGAAGTCATTTATTCCTCCAGCAATATCGCAACATTGAGTCCAACCTATGTGAGAAGGGGTAATGGAAATGCATTGTGGCACATAGCTCTTTGTTGGCTTGCATAGTAAAGATAATTCAGTCCAAAAACACAAAGAAACAAACGCTTGTATGACTTGAAGAAATTGTGCGCATGCGTTAAACCTAACTCAACCTAATGCAAGCTCAAAACGCCTAACCCTAGCGCTAACCTAAGATAATAAATGTCCAATGGCTAGTGCAGTGCTCAGTCAATGTAACATCTCGTTTCGATGTTAAGATAGTGTACATCCTATACCAAGCTCGCCATTAAATTCTATAACAGACGTCCCCAGCACGAAGGTCGCCGATTTGATTGAATTTAGTTTCACTTGAGCCATTTCTGTAACAACAAACAACCAAGAGTGGATAATGTAGTTGCGTCATCACACAAGGGAGATAAAAAATCTTCTATTTTTAGAATTTACCATCATTCTCTTTTTAAAGTATCCTTCGAATTTTTATTTTTTCGAAAGGAGTTTTTTTTCTCTCGAGACAACAAGCATATTTTTCAGCAAGTATCTTTAACACAAGTACTTGTTGCATGCTTTTAAAAATGTAATATCCTCAACTTTTTATTTTGTAAAAGTGTTTTTTTTAAATGGATCTCATTAAGGACCAATCTGACCCTTTGAAGGTGGATATGGCGTGAAGCTCTAGATATAATTATGTAGCAATCTGATGGCTATTTAACTTGTAGGACCTTGACATCTGTACAACCTCAACACCAGACCAGCTATTGTACTGGTTTTCTTAAGCTGGCGGCCATTTAAACAACATGACAGTGATGACAATTAAAACCTCCAACACCGACTAATCTAAAACTAAAATGGATTGAAATCAACTCCAGTGCCCTTTGTAAATTGTCATTGTGACATTCACTTGCGTCAGCTTTTCTTAGAGTAATCAAAAAATGTTTCGTTAATAACTTTTAAATTTAATAATTACAGGTTGCATAAAACCGCAATGTTTCCAGTCCTACATAACTAGGAACCAGAGGCGTAGCGACCCTTCCCGGCGCCCGGTGACAAACTTTCAATTTGCACCCCCCCTCGAACTTTTCATTTGCACCCCCCCCCTCAAACTTTCAATTTGTTTTTCCAACCCATTATGGCGCCCTCCCCCCTATGGTCGGCGCCCGGGGACATATGTCCCCCCCCCCCCTCGCTACGCTTCTGCCAGGAACTAGCGCCAGTAAGTGTAGACTTAAGGACTGTGCACTTGATACACCCTCAGACAATAGGACAATATGACGTGCCACCCCACACAATAGAACAATTTGACATGTCCACACACAATAGGACAATTTGATGTGCCATCCCACACAATAGGACAATTTGACTTGTTCACACACAATAGGACAATTTGTCACAACCCACGTGTCAAGTTAATAATGTAGCAGCGAATGCCACAGGTGTTGTCACAACCCGCGTGTCAAGTTTGAAACACAATTGGTTTGGTAGAAATGGATGACCGTTGGCATGTACTGCCAAATGACGGACGACATAAGAAACTCGACGGTCAGAGGAATCAAGTGAAATAAAAACAACGAATGAATGACGTGTTCTATAACAACGAATGAATGACGTGTTCTATAACAACGAATGAATGACGTGTTCTATAACAACGAATGAATGACGTGTTCTATAACAACGAATGAATGACGTGTTCTATAACAACGAATGAATGACGTGTTCTATAACAACGAATGAATGACGTGTTCTATAACAACGAATGAATGACGTGTTCTATAACAACGAATGAATGACGTGTTCTATAACAACGAATGAATGACGTGTTCGATAACAACGAATGAATGACGTGTTCTATAACAACGAATGAATGACGTGTTAGATAACAACGAATGAATGACGTGTTCTATAACGACGAATGAATGACGTGTTCTATAAAGACGAATGAATGACGTGTTCTATAACAACGAATGAATGACGTGTTCTATAACAACGAATGAATGACGTGTTCTATAACGACGAATGAATGACGTGTTCTATAACGACGAATGAATGGCGTGTTCTATAACAACGAATGAATGGCGTGTTCTATAACAACGAATGAATGACGTGTTCTATAACAACGAATGAATGACGTGTTCTATAACAACGAATGAATGGCGTGTTCTATAACAACGAACGAATGGCGTGTTCTATAACAACGAATGAATGACGTGTTCGATAACAACGAATGAATGACGTGTTCTATAACAACGAATGAATGACGTGTTCGATAATAACGAATGAATGACGTGTTCTATAACGACGAATGAATGACGTGTTCTATAACGACGAATGAATGACGTGTTCTATAACAACGAATGAATGACGTGTTCTATAACAACGAATGAATGACGTGTTCTATAACGACGAATGAATGACGTGTTCTATAACGACGAATGAATGACGTGTTCTATAACAACGAATGAATGACGTGTTCTAAAACAACGAATGAATGACGTGTTCTATAACAACGAATGAATGACGTGTTCTATAACAACGAATGAATGACGTGTTCTATAACAACGAATGAATGACGTGTTCGATAACAACGAATGAATGACGTGTTCTATAACAACGAATGAATGACGTGTTAGATAACAACGAATGAATGACGTGTTCTATAACGACGAATGAATGACGTGTTCTATAAAGACGAATGAATGACGTGTTCTATAACAACGAATGAATGACGTGTTCTATAACAACGAATGAATGACGTGTTCTATAACGACGAATGAATGACGTGTTCTATAACGACGAATGAATGGCGTGTTCTATAACAACGAATGAATGGCGTGTTCTATA